>NC_064922.1:176081748-176387581 GCF_023897955.1 Schistocerca gregaria | reverse complement strand
CCGCTGAGGGGTTATTGGGGGAAGGAGGTGGGGGGGGGGGGCGGTGCCAGGTGAGAGGCTTCCGGCCGGAAACAGCAGTCGGCGCCACTTCCGTCTGCCGCCCACGCGCAGACTACCTAAAATGCTGCCATTGCTGGGGACAGCCACGCGTGAAAGAGGACGGCACTGCGCCGGGTACGTCAGCGTTCTCGCACTGGCCGCCGGTTTCCGAGCAGTCCTCGTTCTTCGAAGCGAGCGAGGTGACACAGAGGTTGGCACACTGGACACGCGCTTCAGCCGAACATGGGTCAGCTTCTTGTGCTTCCCATAACCTGTAATAGTTTGTTTCAGTTATGACAAGGCAGATTCCATATTCTGGTGCAGGGTGCTTAAACTTGTCCTCTGACGAAACACTTTGAGAATCCTGGTACTTCGATGGAATATCTTGTTTGTTTTGAAGCTTAATAAAATTTAAAAACATGGAGAAACGCCCGCTTTATTCAGTCATTACTTAAGTTTTAAATTATAACGAATAACACAAAATAATAATAAAATTTAAAAAATAATTAGTATCGTGAAGGTGTCTGAAAAGACCGCCACGTTATTAATAGTTCTTCGCGGAGCATTTACATCTTCCCGCAGAACACAGTTTGGGAAACAGTGTTCTGGTGGCATACTGCCGTGGCAACGATACCAGCCCTTGGGAATAAAAGAAATTTACTGCAGAATATGAGGCTCAGTTACGTTGTTTTTCTTTCGATTTGAGGAGGGTATTGAGAAATTCAGAAATGGAAGACGAATCGGTCAACGAGATTCTGTATCACCAAAACTGTTCTCGTAAGTCCTAGGGAAGGTTTATCAGATCCTTCAACTGAAAAAACTAACAAATACGAATTAAGGGAACGCAGTTGAACATACTTTTGAGTGACTAATTGGTCAAATTGCTAAAATGCAAAATAAAGCAATAACAAAGTAAAAAAATCTTAAACGACAAATGGAACAAGTAGTTTGAAAGTAGGCCCCAAAATGTGCCATCGCCTGATTTCCCAAACACTTCGCTCAGTGGAAGAGGGTCAAAACAAGCGAACACGTGTCTCGGCTTATCAGCAGGTATTACACCGTTTCTCAGACAACAGCGGTCAGTGTTTTCGGGGTACTTTGTGACTTAGCCAGTAAACGGTCCAACCGAATCGGTGGCACGATTGTGGCGTCGTGGCTTAACACTTCCGCGCCTAGTGTACGAAAGTTTATTATTTTTATTTTTGTTTCTCATTTACAAGTATCTACCCATATCCGTAGAAGATTATCGCAGGAATGTTTTCCAATGTTCACTGAAATAACGTTGTCGTTATTCGTCTACTAATTGTATGTCTGGTCAATGAATAACAAAAAAGAAAGAGGAAAACAATAATTGAATGGAAAGATTATTTGAAATTGTTTTCGGTGAAATTCCTGTAGTGGATAATAAATTGTAAACGCCTCTTACATGATCCGTTATGCGCGGTTTTCTGCGAAATTATTGCCAGCGCGTGGAACTTTCAGTACTGGTAAAGACGTTTCTTTCTCGATTGAGATTCGTCTGAAAAAATGTACTGTGGAAAACCTGCCTTCGCGCGATGCTAGAGTTTTTTAAGATTGGTATCACGAAATATTGCTGAGGAATAGACATAAAAATAAAAAAATATTTGGATTAGTATAAGAATAGATGTGATAACGAAATACCAGAATATGAGAATTCGAAAAGATTGTAAAACTTCAACATATCACACAAAAACACATAACTGTGTGACACGTATTATGAAATCCAGTTGTAATTTTACAGTTAATACGAGTTCCTTGCATCCCCTAATTTAATTATAAACATTCACGTCGTAAACTACCGCGAACATTGGTAGAGCAATAAGGATAGGGGAAGAAAATCTTGTTTGGAACACTGGACGTACAAATGACAAGCTGAGACGCTAGCCACTAGGCCACTAGTTGGGCCGAGCTTATTGCGTACTACGAGACTTTTAAAATCACGTCGCAAACTTGGACGGTTTTTTCCTTAGAAGGGGTCGAGTACCGACGGATAAGCAGACAAGCGTCCGTTCCTTTTGGCTCCTCTTTCAGGTTATGGCACTTGCCGTGTTCTCGTCAGTATACGTATTTATTTGCTGCACTTAGCGTCGCAGTGCCCTGTGTTGACGGCTGACCGCCAGCGCAGCTCGCGGCGAACTGGCCAGCGGCCTAGCCCGCCGCCCGCCTGCCGCATCTAAACAGAGCGCCCTGTGGCCGGCCGCAGCTATCCCAGAGGCGCGGCGGCCGTCCAACGCCGCTCGCGCTCTGTTTGTTTCGCCTGCATGCGCAACACCTCCAGACTGACGCAACCTGCCGCTCTCCGCTTTCCTGGCGACTGAGGCGGTCAGCGGCGTGGCTCCTCGTCCTTGCGTGCCCCCCGGTGACCCAGCCCGCATATACTGGGTGATCAAAAAGTCAGTATAAATTTGAAAACTGAATGAATCACGGAATAATGTAGATAGAGAGGTAAACATTGACACACGTGCTTGGAATGACATGGGGTTTTATTAGAACCAATAAAATACAAACGTTCAAAAAATTTTTGACGGATGGCGCTTCATCTGATCAGAATAGCAATAATTAGCATAACAAAATAAGACAAAGCAAAGACGTTCTTTACAGGAAATGCTCCATACGTCCACCATCATTCCTCAACAATAGCTGTAGCCGAGGAATATTGTTGTGAACAGCACTGTAAGGCATGTTCGGAGTTATGGTGAGAATTTGGCGTCGTATGTTGTCTTTCAGCATCCCTAGAGATGTCAGTCGATCACGATACACTTGAGACTTCAGGTAACCCCAAAGCCAATAATCGCACGGACTGAGGTCTGGGGACCTGGGAGGTCAAGCATGACGAAAGTGTCGGCTGAGCACACGATCATCACCAAACGACGTGCGCAAGAGATCTTCCACGCGTCTAGCAATATGGGGGTGGAGCGCCATCCTGCATAAACATCGTACGTTCCAATAGGTGTTTATCAGCCAGGCTGAGGATGATGCGATTCTGTAACACGATTGTCATGCGCAGGCACTGACGATTTGCTGTCCAGCGCCATCTGTCGGACATTTTGAGAACATTGTTTTTTTTTTTTTAAAATAAAACCCCATGTCATTCCAAACATGTGTGTCAGTTTTTACCTCTCTATCCTCATTGTTCTTTGGTTTATTAAGTTTTCAAATTTATACTGACTTTTTGATTACCCGGTACGTCTACGACACTCCATTGAATATAAGCTGACCGCATCCTGTAAGAGAACATTGCCCGTGTGAGATCCGTGCAAACAGTTTCGCGCTGAACCACGAAGTGAACTGATTTTTCCCGTACACTACTTCTTCTTTTGCCTTTATCCCGTACATACATTGGATCGACATGGTTGTTGTCCGATTGGAAACTGTCTGCGTGTGTGTTATTGATGTGGAAATGTGTGAACGTTTTGTAAATGGTTTGCGAATCGTGTAACTGAGGCGGGATATTAGTGTTCGCGTACGGAGATGTAGGAAACCTCTTAAGACACATCCAGGCTCTCTTCGTTAATCCGTTGGGCGGATTCGGTCCGTGGCCGGCGCGCCCGCCAGTCAGGGAAGTGATATGCTGACACTGGGCATGTTGATGAAATACCGATATTTTTCCCGAAAAGTCTGGATATATCGCGATGTTTTTCCCCGCACGACATAGATACCAAAATAGTAATATCGAGTACCGATATTTTTATTTTATATTTTTTCACAAAAGTTTCGGTAAATTGTAGTAGAACGTATTACTTTCACTGTGTGAAGGACAGTCTTTCTCTTTGACTGTGTGAAGCAGGCATACTTAGCACAGAAGCAGTCCAATTGCGTGGGAGGGAGGTGAATCGAATAACAAGTTAACGCAAGTACTATTTTCTTTTTTCACATCGACATTCTTCAAAAACAGCTGCTGAAAATGACGAACAGAAATCTCAATTACAATAATCATCTTTGCGGTGGGTAGAAACATGTGAGGGGAAATGCTGGCGTAATCGGCGATTGGCGCTAGCAACTGCAACGTTTAAGTTCACCACGCAGTTTTCACACAACTACTGCTAGGTCGCTGGCGTGTGCCGAAATGAAACAGGGAAGTCTACTTGAAGTGTTCCAGACAAATCCGATATGTGACCAAACGGAACGACGGACGTATCAGACACCTCGTGTTGCGCCACTTACACGCAGTTTCCATTGTCACCAAAGTGGTTTCGCCAAGCGTGGACGTGCATCATTTTCCTTTCAATACTTGCTCTGAGGGGGATAAGCAGGCTGCTAGCTTGTTGATGTATAGTGACTGCGGGCTCCCCTGTCTGTCGAAAAATGGGCTAGGACGACGTCCAAGAAAGGGAACATGTTGTTTGCCTCCTATCTAGTTCCAAATCTAACCCCCATGAAAGATCATAAAGCGCACCAGCGCAAATATAGTATGCATGTAATACGTGCCAATCATTTGTAAATATGTTGAAAGATTAAGAGCACAAAAAGCACCGACAATAGAATTTCAAGTTGACGTAGTGTAGTAGATATGAGCAATTTGATACAGAGTATGTGTTCAATAAGGGGGTGGAGGGATATCTTAGGTTAGAATTAGTCGGCAGTGTTTACAGATAATTTTCGGCTGTACGTCCCTGAGGGACGGGCTACTCCACTGGATTAGCCGGGGAGGCTAAGAGACCAATAGGTAACAACATGGAACAGTAAGATAGTAAGTAATTATAAAATTGCACCATGTGGATGGTAGATAAACAAAAAGTAGACGTTCTCTAGATCAGTTAACTACTATGGCGGTGGGTAAATGTTGTAATAGATGTAGATGTATCCGAGGTGGTTGACTTTCCCATATATGATCGAAAATGGCAATACTAGATGATTTTACAAAACTGCTGTGTTTACAGATAGTCATAATTTGGGAAGAAATCACTCACTGCTCGGAAGTTGTTGAGAGCTATATGCATGTGAAGAAAGTGTCAGAGGTAACAATTAGGAACAGTAAGAACTCTCAAATTAAACTTAACTCAAAAAATTTATCAGTAGTTAATTCCAAGAATTGTGATGTGAACCGAAGAACATTTATTTTCGGTGTTAATAATCTGCGTAGCTGTGACAAGAGGTAGGAGATGAACACACAGTCGAAGATAGTTGACAACATATACAGGTGAGTTAACACACTTGGAAATCGCATTTCACAGCACAACTGATGCTGTTTCTTCTCGGCAGCGGACTTTCAATCATAGAGGTGCTAATGAAGACTAGACCATGGACAATGAACGTACCTATATAATGTGGATCAACACCGCAGTAGGTGCAGCCGGTTTTATACATGATCAGGAAGTGTAAAGCTCAACCACGGGTATCTTAGAATTTTCCCTTGGCTACTGACAACACTTTCACCCCCTAGCAGCAACACTGGGGCGTAAAAAGTGAGATATATGTGAAGTGCGAAGTTGTATCTTGGATTCAATTTCAATTTAACCCCACGCTTCACCGTCGTCGTCCCGTAACTGACTGCGTCAGCTAGGTTGGAGGGAAGCAGGTAATTCCGAAGTGTGATCAACAAGTAACGGGAGTTTTTAAAGAATCTTTATTCATCAGCTTCGTTCCCTTCAAAGTAATCGCTCTCAGTAATAATAAATTTGCGCCAGCGCTTTTTCTAATCTTGGAAGCACCTCTGGAACTGAATTTTGGTTATGGTGCTGAGCTCCTTCAGCGATTCTGTTTTTACTCATCGGTAGTGGCAAAACGATGTCCTTTCACGGTTCTCTTCAGCCTCGAAAATAGAAATAAGTCGCTGGGGGCCATCACCGTTGAATGCGATGTCTGAGGTAACATTAACAGTCTTGTTTTTTGCCAAAAAAAATTAGGAACAAGCATTGAGCTGTGAGCAGGAGCCCGTTCGTTTTCTTTGAATCGCTTCACGCAAGCGGTGCATAACTTCCAGGTAGTATTACTTCTTGCCCGTACAACCATAAGGAAGGAATTCATGATGGACTATCGCACTGTAATTGAAGAAGATAGTGAGAAGAACCTTCACATGTGACCCAACTTATCGAATTTTTTTGATCTTGCCTCTTCAAGCAGATTGCATTGGGACGATCGGGTGTCGGCTGCGACGTCATAACCGGAATAGTCTTGTTTCATCACCTGTTATAACCTTCTTTAGAAGCTCCGGATCGTTGTCCATTCAGCATTTCCTGAGCGAAGTCTACAGGACTTCGGTTTTGGTAGAAATTCAACACTTTCAGAACATACTTCGCTGCTACAAGTTTGATGCCCAAAACACCCGAAAAATAATGCTTGGCGTGAGCCAGAGGATATGCCGACGCCATCAGCAACCGTCTTTGATGGTGATTCGGCGATTTTCGACAGCCACCTTCTTTGCTTCCTCCATGTTGTATTATGTGCTAGGCCGTCCGGGGCGGTCGTCGTCTCCAGCGTATTTCCTACGACCCCTTCGAAACGTTTGTACCACTCGCAAAGTCATGTCTTAATTTTAGTAAATTCACCAAAAGCCACATCAACATTTCGAATGCGGTGGTGCACTTTGTTCCATTTTTTTTTTTTTCAAGCAAAATAGAACGCAAATATTTTGATCCACCTTTTTCGGAAGATATATTTCGACGAGGGCTCGAAAAGACGCATAACCTTTCAGTCTGTCAAGAATACACTAAATATTCAAGACAGATGAAAATGTGCGGTATACATTGTGGGGGAAAAAAGTAACAACAAAATTAGTGACGCGTGAAGGGTGTCGAATTCGGTGAAACTGGTAGACGTAGCACGAAACTGGGCAGTTCTGTGGAGCTGCGGCCATGAAATGTCGGCTAGTTAGCGACGAGCACATACAACTTACTGCAATTTACCTAGGTTACCCCAGATAATGCACGGCCTGTTAAAGAGCGCAGTGCTATTTAAAGTCTTTCAAAAGACCTGTTACAGCTGATAAGAGAAAGCTAAGCAGCCCTTTGATTCCCTGCTCACGAGTGTTCTCGATCATTAGACGCTGTTTTTCGTTAATGTTTACTGGGGGAAGTTTGGTTATTAGATCAGTTAAGTTTTTTTGTGCACCGTGTATCAATCTGATGGGTACGAGAACAAGTTGCGCCTGCCGTATGTGGTGTAGGTGGGTAAATGTTACCCCGCACGTTAAATGTCGCTGTCCCAGCAGACTGTCAGCGCGGCCCACGTGCTGAGGTAGCAGCACTTTAATGCGGGGCAGCGGTAGTTCTCGCTCCCGCGGCCTTGCCGCACCCTGTAGGGAGTCCACGGAGACAAAGGCCGGTGGGCGCGTGATGTATCGGTACCCAGAGTCTGTTAGCGCCTCCGTCTCTCCCCTGCCATTACCTCTGTACATCAGCCGCCTGCCGTCACCGCTTTCCTTACCGACGAGGTACACTCGGTAGGTTCACCACTACGCCGGAATGCCCTCCTAGTGACCTCTACCTTCGGCCGCTTCTCCACAGTTGTTCGGTAATGAAGTCAAACTCGATGAAATAGTAACATCCTCCTCTCCTAAAATAGGTAGCGTTGTGTGTGTGTGTGTGTGTGTGTGTGTGTGTGTGTGTGTGTGTGTGTGTTTCTTCATTAAAACCAGCGATTACGTTTAGCGCTATGCTGTGGGAGTCTTCCGTATTTCCTTCGTATTACCGAAATCAGATTTTTGGACAGTACAATACGCGCGAGATAAAATAGATATGTTTTAATTCTAGAACGAAATTTGCTCATCTCGGACATTCCTCGTCCGTCAAGAAAAATGTAGAATACAGACGACGAAAAACCTGTGAATAGAATCATTAAATCACTTCATCCCCTTATGGGATCGCATACGGCCTACAGGCAGATGTAGCATTATGACTACAAGATTTGTGTTGGTTAAGCAAAGATTCTGGCACGGAACGGTTACTGAAGATTCTGATGTATCATTCGACTGGTTTAGTGTTATCAGCTTGTGCATACGTTCGTTGAGATTCGCCGACATTGTACCATCGGTAGTTCGTCGCAACCTCGTAGCACAGATTTCGCCGAACTAAGAGCTACACCGACGTGGCTCTCAGGTTAGCTAATTACGTTCTCCGTCGTTCGCGTTGACACTCTTTGGTTTAGTGATAGTAACGTAGTGCTGTATGCAAGCGGGATGCACCCGACCCCTCAGAGGTCAGACGAGAAGCTACTTGACTGAGAAGTAGCAGCACCGGTACGAAAGCAATGTTTTACAGCAATGTAGAGTTGTCCCAAAGTTGTACATCAGCAGACTTTAATATCTGTGCGTAATGCTTCACACGAGTATGAGATGGAATGTTCAGAGAGTCAGTCGTAGGTAAAACAGTTAGCAGACTTCGCTTCAGTGGGAAAAAGAGACTAACGTGCAAAACACTCGTGCGAGGCTTCCTAGAATACTGCTGAAGTGTATGGCTCCTATACCAAATAGGAGTAACAAGAGATATTGAACGTATTCAAATAAGGACAGCACGAATGGGCACAGCCGCGCGCGAACGTGTGTGTGTTTGTGTATGTCAGCCGGTTGAGGTGGCCGAGCGGTTCTAGGCGCTTCAGTCCGGAGCCGCGCGACCGCTACGGTCGCAGGTTCGAATCCTGCCTCGGGCATGGATGTGTGTGATGTCCTTAGGTTAGTTAGGTTTAAGTAGTTCGAAATTTAGGGGACTGATGACCATAGATGTTAAGTCCCATAGTGCTCAGACCCATTTGAACCATTTTTGAACCCAAGTTGTCAACAAGGGACTGTCGAAGCTGGTGGTGGCTTAAAATGGTGTGGGCTGTGTTTGCATGGGATGGACTGGCTACTCTGGCGCAACTGAACCGATCATTGTCAGTGGTTATGTTCGGCTACTCAGAGACCATTTACATCCATTGGTGAACTTCGTGTTCCCAACCAATGACGTAATGTTATGGATGAGAATGGCCCATCTCACCGTTGCACATGTTTTCGTGATGGGTTTAAAGAACATTCTGGACAGTTAGAGCGAAAGATTTGACCACCCCGATCGCCCGAGATGAATGCCATTGTAATTTATGGAACGTAATCCTGTGCCGGCAACGTTTTGCGAATTACGAACGATTTCGCAGGCAGCATAGCTCACTGTTTCTGCAGGAGACTTTGGACGAATTAATCAGTCCATGCCACGTTCAGTTGCTGCACTAGGCCGGGCGAAAGAAGTGCGACACGATATTGTGAGGTATCCCATTACTTTTGTCACCTCAGTGTGAGCACAGCGATCGCTGTAACATTTCAGCAGTCACTCTTTCCGCGTACCCCACGCGAATGGAACGCTATGAAACTGTAATATATAGTACAATGCGAAGTACATTTGACGATAATGTACTCAATTTTTGATGTAGGTATAGATTCTTCGTTTAAACACCATACCTCTTCACTCAGCACGAACGTCTCGTTCCTTCAATCTTTAAGCTGACTTCGCAAATACTTGCAGGGGACTCTGCAGTTCGACGTGGGCTTCAGAACGCAATGCCGTATGGCATATTTCACATTGACAAAATCATTGCCAGAGGTGAAATAAGCGATAAGTGACCAAAAATAGTGCTCGGACTGACTGATGAAAGGTTTCGCTTTATAGTGTTAACACCGACTGACGCACGACATCCCATAGGCTCAGTGATACCAACAAGAAAAAAGGCAACTGCCAGCGTGTTATCCACGCACTGCAGCTCTTACGAGGCTGCAGGCGTGTGGTGTTTATGAGGTAACAGAGCAGTGATGCGGAAGACCGCTGCAGCCTGCGCGGCCTCCCTTTGAGGGGTCACGGCGCTCCGCCTTTTTATAGGCGACCGTTTGATGTGTGTCGGCGGCCGGCAGCGAGAGAAGCGGCGCTCGGCCGAGCGGAGCACGCGCCGGCCAGTTGCAGGCCCAGGCTGGCTGGCTATGTAAGGCTCGCCCATTCATGCGCCGTGACTCAGCCGGCCGCCGACTTGTATGGGCCCTCACTGCCCGGGCCGGGCCAGCTGGCCACACCGGTCTGCCTGGCTGCCGGCTCACCGCGTGGCGAAGGAACCTCCACCACCAGCGACACCTGGCCGGCGCACGGAGACAGTGCTCGGACGCTGCAGTAAGGGCGGTATTACACTGTCAAATATCTTTGTCAAAGATATTTCATGGTGTGATAGGGAACTCTGTCAAATGTCGTCCAATATTTGATCGAATCTAGGGCCTCGCTGTAGATATGAACAAAGAAGTCGCTTGTCTTCTGTTCACTGCAAACTACACGGAGCGCTAGCATCGCTGCAGCATTCTGTCGTCTGTAGTGTTTATAAAAACATTACCGGTAAATACAATTGGTGTGTGCCGACAACTAAAAATTAATAGAGATGTGTGAAGCTGATGAGGCGCTTTACAACGTCGGGCACGCTGAATAGATTAAGAAGACTGGAGACCTAACGTAACCTAACCTGATCTAACCCTCTCCTGTAGCAAGGAATCGGAGTGTTACAGTGAGCCTGTCTTCTGGAGATGCAGCAGTTATTAAGTGAATATTGTGCTTTGTGATATGTGGGTACACTTCATTGAGCACATACAGGAATGTATGCTCATCCATTCTTAAGTAATTGATGTACGACTTGACGTCCTCCACTGTAAGCTCACGTAACAAGTTTACATTAAATAATATGACCAGTGATAGTGCAAACTTAGTTTTTAATCTATATTTTTTCTATGTGATACTACACGCCATTCCTAATTCCTGTTCCGAAACGTAAAATCCAAAACAAGACGTCGATGCGAATGAGAATAAATTGACATAAATTGACATAAGGTGACATTTACGAGAATATCCAGAACACACTCAATATTATATCGTTATCATGCATTCATGGAGGCCTGTGGTCAGCAAAATTTGAAAAGTATTACGTACTCTAACCACACTTCTCGGTGCTGTGAAGAATGGCATGCCTGTGTTGGCTGAAAGCTGCTTGGGGTTTGTGCCGCTGTGGTGCTGCATTGCACATGCGCGGATCTGAGGGAGATTGCTTTTCATTGGGTGACGCGAGGAGAACGGACAACAGCGTTTCGGTTCGCTAGGACCGTTCGGCATCGCCTTCGAAATACTTATGTTGGGGGCTCTGTTTCCAAAACTAGACCGTCCGGTTCGGTTGCGCACCGAACCGATCGGCAAAATGGTGGAAAGATAAGGAATAGGGCCCCAGTCGCCTGGGGTCCAACTGATATAGTCACGAGCCCAGGAGAGGTGTTGCAGGCGATGTCATGCTGTCAGCAAAGGCACTTGCGTGTGTCATCTGCTGTCGTAGCCCATTAACGCCAAAGTTTGCCGTGCTGCCCTAACGGAACTTGCATCGTATGTCGCACATTGTTGCAGTTATTTCACGCAGCACTGCTTGTTATCACTGACAATTCTACGCAAACGCCGCTGCTCTCGGTCGTTAAGTGAACGCCGTCGGCCAATGCGTGTCCAGGGTGAGAGGTAATGACTGCAATTTGGTATTCTCTGCACTCTCTCGACATTGTGGATCTTGAATTCCCTAGCGATTCCTGAAATGGAATGTCCTGTGCATCTAGCTGCAACTACTATTCTGCATTCAAAGTCTGTTAATTCCCGTCGTGCGGTCGTAATCCCACCGGAAACTTTTTGATATGAATCACATTTGCCACTTAAGTGCTCATTCCATAGAGGCTAAGCTCAACTCTTTCGTGATTTAAGGTATGAACAGCAACAAAATGTGATTCTTGAGTTTCTCCCGGCGTATTTGATAATCAAAATATCCACGGGTGTACTGCCGGTATATAGTGTCCAACGGGCACAATATTTCGGCGATCAAACATGTCGCCATCATCAGATGGCGACATGTTTGATCGCCGAAATATTGAGTCCGTTGGACACTATATACCGGCAGTACACCCGTGGATATTTTGATTAGCAACAAAATGATTCAAATGGCTCTGAGCACTATGGGACTTCTCTGTGGTCATCATCCCCCTAGAACTTAGAACTACTTAAACCTAACTGACCTAAGGACATCACACACATAACGATGCCCGAGGCAGGATTCGAACCTACGACCATAGCGGTCGCGCGGTTCCAGACTGAAGCGCCTAGAAGCGCTCGGCCACCGTGGCCGGCTGAACAGCAACAGCACATAAAAATGAGCGTGAAAGGCCGCCATCAGAAGCTGGATTCACTCACGGTAATTGCTGTTCATAACACTATTGTCCACTTTACTGTCCACACTCTAGCACGCATTCAGTACTGGTATCGGTCTGTCACAGGTGCATTTTTCGGGCAGCAATAGATATTCGTTAATGGTGATACGAATAGGTTTACTAGTGAAGAGATGGCCGATATGCATCTCGTGTATGGGTTGACAGAATGCAATGGAAGATCGACACAATGACGTTAAGTTGAACCATTCCCGCAGCGACAGCAACCACATCACACTATCTGTGCATCTGTACGTGTGTAGTACGTTTTGATGACTACATATTATCGACTTATGAAGGGATTTTCAGAGTAAAATGTAGTTGGGATAGCAGACGGATTAAAACATAATTAGGTTAAGTCTCCGATGAGGCACCGCGTCCGCAGCTCGTGGTCGTGCGGTAGCGTTCTCGCTTCCCGCGCCCAGGTTCCCGGGTTTGATTCCCGGCGGGGTCAGGGCTTTTCTCTGCCTCGTGATGACTGGGTGTTGTGTGATGTCCTTAGGTTAGTCAGGTTTAAGTAGTTCTTAGTTCTAGGGGACTAATGACCATAGATCTTAAGTCTCATAGTGCTCCGAGCCATTTGAAAGATTTTGAGGCACTGGACACAAGCAGTTCCTTATCTCAGAATGTTCAGAAAGTGAAAAAGTACTGGTATGTTGTAGGTGGTGGTCGTCGTGTTCACCATATATGCGCACCTAGGATCAGTCTCCACGAGGAAGACTGTTAGACAGTCGTGAATGATAGTTTCGGTACCTGGAGGAGTCCACAGCAAGACCTGTTGCGACGTTGTTAAAGGGACTGCTGTGTGCTGGGTAGGTAGGTAGGTGCGTGCGTGCTACAGCTGCTGCACTGCAGTCGCTGGGACGTGGTTTTCGGTAGTGTCAGTGGGCAGGGAGGGGGGAGGCGCCACGCCAGCGCAGCCGGATGCTGTCTCGGTCCCCTCCCAGCTGTTGCTCGCCACTGTATGCTAATGCGCAAGGCCGGCAGGCGGGCCGCTGCCGCTGCCGCTGCACTCGCCGGCGACCGACAGGCGTTCCCTGCTCTCGTGTAGGTGATCCGGCACTGGAACGCTCCAGATACGGGCCAGTGACGAGCTGCTTTGTACAGTGTACAATCTGCGAGTACGACCACTTCGATCTCAGAGCTTGCGTTGGAGGCCTTTTCTACTCTCATTAGTTTTTACGTCGTGTCGTCTTTCTGTTCTTGTATTATAATTTTATGTCTTTTTCACTTTCCACAGATTATTTCCACCGGTAATGTTTCCTCTTTTGGCTCGGACCAAAAAGTTTACTTCGGTTATCGGCTTCGTAGAGTTGACTTGTTGCTGTAGAAAAGAAACAAGATAGACTGACAAGTGGGTAGCTATGCCCACGTAATTCGTGCCACACGTGATTTTGAGTTTCAAAATCGTTTATTTCTATGTCATTCCAGCAATAATACAAGCCATGGTACAGCTGCACAATGTTGGCATAGTGTGTGCCTCTAATGGTCGATTACGTATTTAGAAGTAAGGTCAGCACAGAGGCCACAACGAAACTTAAAAAACAGGGGGCAAAAGAGTGGTTCGCATGGGCCTGAAATACATTTTACTACAGTGATGGGATTGTTAAAAGTAGGTAATAAAAGAAACGCAATGAGTTTTGGTAAATATCAGAACTGTAAATGACACTGTATGAATCGTAAAATAAAATGACACTGCGGATTATGTGACCCTTGTTACAGATCAGGTTCATTCATAATGAAAATAGCCAGATGTGTAAATCTAGCAGTACATATCATTTTAGGAGATTATTCGTAAAATATTCAATATAATTTCTTGCTAGCGTTAACAAAAATGGACTTTCTTTTCAGTAATGAGTCTTTCGAAAACGACTGACAGACAGGATAATGGTTTGGAATTACTAAGACTCTCATTTTGTTTCTGTTCTTTACTTCTAATAACATCGGATTTAAAATGTGTGTTGGAGACAATGACCGTAACTGTATTTACGTGACTTTAAAGGAAAATAGTATGGTTTCAAATATTCTTACCAATTACAGTGTGTACTTGAGGCATAAGGAATACATATGCTGATTTATTTCATCGTAACAGTTCCCGAAGTACATTGTCATTTATATTGCCCATATTTGGCTATCCTTAAGACTGCTGTTAATACGTAATTAGCTTTTAGATTAATTAATGTGAGTCAGAAACTGCTGGCAACGAACTTTAAAGAAGCGGAGTATCCTAGCTGTTACGTTTCACATCTCTTCTTAGGCTTCACACTTCACTCCTCCCATATGGTTTATTATTTAAACCTAGCATGAAAAGTTGGTCGGTGGTTGATTTGGGGGGAAAGGACCAAACAGCAAGGTCATCGGTCCCATCGATCGGGAAGAATACGAAAGTAAGTAGGCCGTGCCCTTTCAAAGAAACCATCTACGTATTTATTCCGCTATCCACCAAGCGGTGTGTGGCGGAGGGCGCTATTCGAGCCAAAGTCATATCCCCCCCCTCTCCCCGTCTGTTCCACTCGCGGATCGCCCGAGGGGAAAACTACTGTCTGAACGCCTCAGTACGAGCTCTAATTTCCCTTATCATTGAATGGTGATCATAGCCCGATTTGAAAGTTTGTGGTAATAATATTAGCTCTACATCCTCGGCGAAGATCGGATTTTGGAATTTAGTGAGCAGCCCCTTCCGTTTAGCGCGTCGTCTATCTGCAAGTGTGTCCCACTTCAAACTTTCTATGATATCTGTAACGCTCTCGCGATGGCTAAATGTACCAGTCACGAAACTTTTATACAACTTTGTCTTACCTTGCAGGGTTTTCTTCTTGCACGACTAACGGATAGTTTGTTGAAATCGCTCAAATGGCTCTAAGCACTATGGGACTTAAGATTTGATGTAATGATTCCCCTAGACTTAAAACTACTTAAATCTAATTAACCTAAGGACATCACACACATCCAGGCCCGAGGCAGGATTCGAACGTGCGACCACAGCAGCAGCGCGGCTCCATACTGAAACGCCCAGAACCGCTCGGTCACAACGGCCGCCTTGTTGAAATGTGTTTAGCTGTTCCAACATCTTTATTAGTACCATATACAATTAAAACAACACACACACACACACACACACACACACACACACACACACACACACACACACACACACACACACACACACACACGCTAATAGAGTGCAGTTGAAAATGTATGTAGCGATTAGAAAAGACTATAAATATTGGATGCACAATGATGCATCGCTAAGAGTTACAGGGAATGCAACAGAAAACTCAACATTTCGATCGTTGCACAAGTGCAGGAATCGTAACCCGGTGCGTGCTTCGTGGTGCGTAACTGGTAAGGCCGGCACCTTAATGTGAAAGTGGCTGATCCCATACACGAGGCCATCACCGAGACATTCAAGCACCTCCAAATGTTGTCAACATTCACAGATGTCATCGGTAGCTTCAAGGAACGTGTGCAAAGGAAAAAGTACCGGCTGGCTACGTGTGTCAGCACAAAACGTTGAAACGTGGATTGCGTTTTATGAGATTATGTGAAGACCACCGTTTTCCTCCTTTCCCGTAAACAATTCCAGAACTAAAAAAAAAATGCTCTCTTTCAATATATAAACGTTTTGATCACATTCGTTTCTACCACTTCCCATAACGGCGCTTTTAACATCGCCCCTGAGCCTCCGCACAGTGTTATACACGCCGACAATAAAAGTTTGGGCACAGGACGCTCTCGGGGGCGGCAGCCTATTGTCGTGTCGGGTGGCAGGTCGTTAAGTTGTGATTCCAGCGTCCGGCGAGCCTCGCCCTCCATGCATCATTCTATAAGTGTGCGCAGGCAGCAGAGATTGCCATAAATCCGTTTCACTTTTCCGTGTAATTCGGCACGATTCCGCGTGCGCTTCGTTAGGGCGTGCCCGCGCCGTTTTAATGGGATTGTCTTGGCCGCCGTCCAGCGCAGCGGAGCGCAGCGCGGCGGGCCGGACCAGAGGATGTCGCCGCCGCCGACCGCCCCACCCGGGCCGCCCACTTGACTCTGTTAACCCAAAACTTCCGCCGGGACTCGCTCATCCTGCCACTCATCTCGAGCGTCAATTCCTGAGCGCCTTAATCCAGCCTACTCTCTCGGGGCAGTTCTTCAGTATTGTTGGTCGGCCTGGGACACTTCCCGAGTCGCGTCACCGGAAGAGACGCGCAAGACTCGGACAAGGGCTGCGCGATTCCTCACAGATTTGTTGAATCAGCGTGAGAGCGTCAGTTAGTGGTCAACGGCCTGCAGACGTAGGCGTCACAAGTAAGAACAACATAACTGACAAAACCCCAGGAGTCCACGTTCCAAAAGGAGTCAGCAAGTCCTCCAACATACGCCACGTGTACTGATCACAGGGCGCTCTCTGGCTCCTTCTGGGGGAACCAACAATCTTTCTTTATGAGTTCCTGTGTGAATAGAATAGAAAGGACGGATGCTGTTTACTTTGTACTCTTCGTCACACACCACATTAAATAAGGTACTTCGTCCAATACTAGCCACACTTTGCACTATCCTATCCATCTGTGACAGAAGAGTCCCATACTCAGGGAACAAGTGTCGTCATTCAATGCAAGCTCCTAGCTGCGGTGATTTGCCTTTGTCTTCCCCCGACCTGTGATACAATGTCAAGTGTGTATCGTCTCGATGACTGTGATGGGTGCTTCTACAGTGTATTTTTGACTGTGTGTTCGTACGGACGAAGGGAAGGGAGAATATGAAACTTGGTGCCAGTCCACCGACATGTACGAATATTCGCGCCTATTGGTAAGGTCGAAATAGAGGCCAGCATACAGTCACTGGTACCCGTAGATTTTTTTTTACAATGTGATCACGTAGTTCATCATCAGTGCCAGCACCTCGAATAGCACCGAACGGGTCGTCGACCTTAGCGTCCCCATTCGATAGTGTCACTTCTCTCACTTCAGAAGAGACTACGGAGAGATTTAGAGTTTAATCCAGAACAATGAGCCGGCCGCTGTGACCGAGCGGTTCTAGGCTTCAGTCTGGAACAGCGCGTCCGCTACTATCTCAGGTTCGAATCCTGCCTCGGGCATGGATGTGCGTGATGTCCTTAGGTTAGGTTTAAGTAGTTCTAAGTTCTAGGGGACTGATGACCTCAGATGTTAAGTCCCATACTGCTCAGAGACATTTGAACCAGAACATTGACGCAAAGGCTGGTGATCGGGAACTTTACGTCAACATCCCTCCTTCGCAACCTGCCAAATACAGGAAGTGTCAATTTTATCCACCGGCTGACCGCGGGGTCGAGCGCCACCACACTGGCGTGGTTTAGCGATCTTAGCTCCGGAAGCGGGCCAACCCTGTATGGAATCCTAGTGAGCTACCTGTCTGTATGGCTACATACACAACTTTATTTTTCTTGTAAAATGTCAAATTAACATCACCTTCAGCTGTCTATATCTCCAATTTCATTTTATTTTTGCCACGAGTTTCGACACTGCGGTACACCATCTTCAACATGACCGACGCGTAGGAAGAATCTCACATTTTGTACGATCGAAATAAGGGCCGTCATACTGTCACTGGTAGTGAGCAAAGTGATCTCGTTGTTAAAAAAATCCTGCGGGTGCCAGCGACTGTATGCTGGCCTCTATTTCGACTGTACAGTAGGTGAGATTCTTCCGTACATGTCGTTGGACCTGATGGTGCAGTCTAACGTCGAAAGTCGTAACACAAACAAAATTGTAAATACATTACGACTGGAGATGTTATTGACATCCTGTACTCAGCAGCCGAGATCCCGCAGCTATCCTTTATAAAGAAGCTTTTACAGAGACTTATTTTTCTTGCGTTATCTTCGTGAGCTAAACGATGGAGGCAGTGTTTACTCTAAATACTGATTCTATAAATTTCATCAACAGCGATTTCCCTGAATAACATGGCCTTCATCAGCGAATCACACTTGATGTAGAAACTTTAATGGGAGTGAATTTCGTGATAATTTGGTTGAAAATTAATGTTGGTAGCAAGTTTCCTGAGCGTGTCTTACTTTCTATAAGTTCTGCTTCTGCACAATCTTAACGGTACGTTAGTTACCATCCTTGGACATCTTCCATCCGCCTTTCCTGAGCAGGACACCAACCGAACACAGGACATTTTTTACGGCAAGTTTTTGACGTTCTTCTACAGTGGTTAATCTCGGCACAATGTTCCTTCGTCCTCCGCCAATCCCACAAAGAAACACCAACAACTAAGAGAAAGTCGAACGGAAACATCCAGAAACAACCGCATGACCTACATGTAAAGGGGTGAACATTATTAAAATCGACAAACTGCAGGGAAGCTTCCCTGACTGGAAATAGAGGAAACAAGGTCTTACGAAAACGTGCCCGGAAATGCATCGTTGCCACGAAAGACAGCGCTGACGAATGACATTCTTCTGATAACGTGCCGTGTGTTCTTTGTGTGTTGGAGGCTGAGTGATTGACGCATCGTACTGTAAGCAGCAGAATGGCTCGGTATTCGAGTCGGGAAAAGCCGAGATGGTGTTTGTGCACGGTCAGGCAGACGGAAACGGACGACAGGACGGTACCAAAACAAGTACCGTCACAGGCACCAACCGCATCACACATCATTTGAAGCCCTTTTTGGGCGTTTATGCGATCATGGGTCTCTTCAGAGAGACGAACGCGCAGGGAGGCGGCGGACTGTGCGTACACCAAATTTGTACCACTAGGTTCTACAGGATATTGAAACAAACCGTAGTACAAGCTCCAGGCAAGCGGCCTGCCAACCTCGTGTAAGCGAAGTACGATTATGTCTCTCCTGCATGGGAACCACTACTATCCATGTCGCCGGCTTGAAATGTTGTGTAACGTGGTTGCTGTCTATAAGAGTAACCGCTTCGGTGTGGTACACAAACACCATCTCGGCGTGCTTACGACATGAATACCGGACCATGCTGCCGCTTACAGTACGGTGCGTCGGTCACACAGCCTCCAACACACAAGAAACACACGGCACATGGTGAGAGCAACTGTCATTAGTCACCGCCGTCTTTCGTGGCAACGATGCATTTCTGGACTCATGTTCACAAGACCTTTTTCCTCCATTTCCAGTCAGGAATCCTGCAGTATGTCGCTTTCGTTAATGTTCACCCTCTATATCGTTGTAAAAGTTCGGTTTTCGATACATACTGGAAAGTCACCTGCTGAGGTACAGAATATTTGATCACGAAAATTTATCTTCAGTGGTTATATATATATATATATATATATATATATATATATATATATATATATGTCCAACGATGTAGTTAGTGTCTAACGTCAAAAATTTTTTTTTTCTTTCATAGAAATAAGTTTCGCTGGGTGGATTCAAGTTACCTTACCAATAAGGTTGAGGTTACAGATATCAAAGCAGCTAGGATGATTGCAGGTAGTAATAGATGAGAACAATGGCAAGAGGGTGCCCACAATGAGGAAATCAAAGAAAAACTGGGAATGAACTCTATAGATGTAGCAGTCAGCGCGAACAGGCTTAGATGGTGGGGTCATGTTACACGCACGGGAGAAGCAAGGTTACCCAAGAGACTCATGGGTTCAGCAGTAGAGGGTAGGAGGAGTCGGGGTAGACCAAGGAGAAGGTACCTGGATTCGGTTAAGAATGATTTTGAAGTAACAGGTTTAACATCAGAAGAGGCACCAATGTTAGCACTGAATCATGGAGGAATTTTATAAGGGGGACTGTGTTCCAGACTGAAAGCTGAAAGGCATAATCAGTCTTTGATGATGATGATGATGAAGAAGAAGAAGAAGAAGAAGAAGAAGAAGAAATAAGCTTCGGGACGATGCTACAGCCGGAACAGGCAGCCACGTAAGGAAGTCAGAATAAACAGACGTGTAGGAGGCTTCCGGATTCGTGTTTCCGGTGTATAGAGGATACTTAAGAGGAAAAATGTGCAACATTGGCAGGACGGCGTTGGCCAAGCACCGCTGGCAGCGAAGCCCGAAGGAAGCACGTTGTTCCCAAAGCTGCGGCCTTCTTTCGCTTGATTCACTGCTGAAATTTTCCATGTGTTTTGCAACCAACATGTAGACGAGACAGCATCATGGAATCTTCATAGTGTGTCCATTTTAAGTGCGAACTAGCTATTTTCTTCCGGACTAACGTCTGTGAACTACAGAAAAGTGGCAGTAGCTCCATAAACATTGATTTCGGTGAAGAGTAATATTTAGCTTTTCGATTCCTATGAGCTTTATCTGTACATACACTACTGGCCATTAAAATTGTTACACCACGAATATGACGTGCTACAGACGCGAAATTTAACCGACAGGAAGAAGATGCTGTGATATGCAAATGATTAGCTTTTCAGAGCATTCACACAAGGTTGTCGCCGGTGGCGACACCTCCAACATGCTGACATGAGGAAAGTTTCCAACGGATTTCTCATATACATACAGCAGTTGACCGGCGTTGCCTGCTGAAACGTTGTTGTGATGCCTTGTGCAAGGAGGAGAGATGCGTACCATCACGTTTCCGACTTTGACACAGGTCGGATTGTAGCCTATCGAGATTGCGGTTTATCGTATCGCGACATTGCTGTTCGCGTTGGTCGAGATCGAATGACTGTTAGCAGAATATGGAATCGGTGGGTTCAGGAGGGTAATACGGAACGCCGTGCTGGATACCAACGGCATCGTATCACTAGCATTCGAGATGACAGGCATTTTATCCGAATGGCTGTAACGGATCGTGCAGCCAAGTCTCAATCCCTGAGTCAACGGATGGGGACGTTTGCAAGACGACAACCATCTGCACGAACAGTTCGACGACGTTTGCAGCAGCATGGACTGTCAGCTCGAAGATCATGGGTGCGGCTACCCTTGACGCTGCAACACAGGCTGGACCGCCTGCGATGGTGTACTCAACGACGAACACGGGTGAACGAATGGCAAAACGTCATTTTTTTTCGGATGAATCGAGGTTCTGTTCAGAGCATCATAATGGTCGCATCCGTGTCTGGTTACATCGCGGTGAACGCATTGGAAGCGTGTATTCGTGATCGTCATACTGGCGTATCACCCGGCGTGATGGTATGGGATGCCATTGGTTACACGTCTCGGTCACCTCTTGTTGGCATTGACGGCACTTTGAACAGTGGACGTTACATTTCAGATGTGTTACGACCCGTGGCTGTACCCTTCATTCGATCTCTGCGGAACCCTACGTTTTAGCAGGATAATGGAGACCGTATATTGCAGGTCCTGTATGGACCTTTCTGGAGACAGAAAATGTTGGACTGCTGCCCTGGCCAGCACGTTATCCAGATCTCTCACCAACTCAAAACGTCTGGTCAATGGTGGCCGAGCCACTGGCTCGTCACAATACGCCAGTCACTACTCTTGATGAACTGTGGTATCGTGTTGATGCTACATGGGCAGCTGTACCTGTACACGGCATCCAAGCTTTGTTTGAATCAATGCCCAGGCGTATCAAGGCCGTTATTACGGTCAGAGGTGGTTGTTCTGGGTAACGGTTTCTCAGGATCTATGCACCCAAATTTCGTGAGAATGTAATCACATGTCAGTTGTATTATAACATATTTGTCCAATGAATACCCGTTTATCATCGGCATTTCTTCTTGGTGTAGCAATTTTTATACCCAGTAGTGTAGTTTGATTTTCCGGACACTTGGGAAAAGTCACGATGTTGTATATAGGTCACACGCAGGAGACGACGCAGCCATGGCGAAACATCTTAGGCTCATAAATCAAATTGCAGAAAACCGGAGACCTCCAGCACTCCATCAGTATATTTATCACCCAGAAAACACACAGCTGAGAGGAGGAGAGTTGTCTCCCCGCCGCTGCGACCTGCTACCTGCCGCCTGCCGTGTTTGCTTTGGCGCCGCGTAGCGTTATGACGGCGCGTCGGGTCCCGGCCGTGCCACCTGTTGGCGGGGTAATTGGACGAGTATTCCTGGCGCCAGCCGTGGCGGTCCTGGGCGCAGGAACGCACCGCCACCGCCCGTCTAATTCCGGAGTTGCGCTCTCGGCCGCTGAGTCGCGGACGCCTATTTCCGTAGCCGCCGCATCGTACGTGGGAAAAGCACGCGCCCTGAGTCACCGGCACCGGGAAAGCCGCGCTGCACCCTGGCCACGTCCTGCCCGGGAAAGGCCGTGGCAGGGGTTCGTCTCCGCGGCTTCGCGTGTTCAACTAAACAGCACGTTCTTTCTCATTGTCCCCAGTACCTAAGCGTCACTTGGATCCGCGGCAGTTAAACAAAGAGCTGGACGAAATAAGGTTGGCACTCTCAAACATAGGTTACTGCCAACTTTTGTTCTCCGGAACAACCTGAATAATCCTGGTTATTGATGTCTATAAACCCTGAATGGTGATCGGTGGATTCTAGTATCGTTCCTCGAATAGATTCGTTGGAGAGGCTGTACAAAATTTCATCCTCAATTCCTCCACTACTCCGAATATCGTCGATTGGCTCTATCATTCAGGAAGAGATTCTTCCTCCATTGAATGATCTTGGTGGCCTGGCCCATTAGCATAGATACTGATCGTTAGGCCGAAACACTAAGCCAACTGAAACATGCATTAGTCTTCAAGCTCAACTTACTTCACAGCTCGTGCGGACACTCTCAGAACGGCACCTAACTGTAGTAAATATCCATGCCATTTCTTTTCCATTTCTATCCAGTCTTTGCGTTCAGAATACCGGAGGCATCCATTGCTTTGTGTCTCCGATAACAAACCTGAAATATATGTAATGTCGATTTGTTAGACAACAGCTTGCGAAAAGGTGGTGTTCATTGCCAGCGTGTCGGTGATATTTTGTGCAATTTCTGTGATTCGAGGTAGGAGTGGCTACTCGGCGCAACGAAACTCATACAAAGGATGATAAAAGCACCCAAAAATATGCAGAATAGTTGTGCGCAATTAAAGGTAATGTGCGTGATAATGGTAGGTCGAAACACATCACGAGATCATTTTCATTCTGTACGGGATTGCACCTTCCAGGATGATAATGACCTCACTCATATGTCTGGAAATCTGCTGTACTGGTCTGATGTGCACATAGATGTAAATCAATGACTTTGCGGATATTATTAGTTAAAATCTCAGGCTTTTCAGTTATTTGTGAGGAAATTTTGTCCGCTAAAATTTCAGTATATCCCCTCAAATATCCAAAATATTGATGCGAAGACTGGGAACTAAATCTTAATGTAGAGAAATGCTGTTGTGAATTTCAGGAAACGTAGACGTGTGGGGTCCTGTGAATAGAAGATAAATGAGTCACAATCGGAATCGGTCAGCTCATATAAATAGCGGGAGGTAGCAGTGTGTAGAAATGTGAAGTGGAACGATGACATTGGCTCAACTGGAGATAAAGCAAAATGACATACTAAGATTCATTGGCAGGATAATGCAGTTTGTGAACAAAAGTGATTTTACATGCTGCTTAAATGTACAGGACCCATTTGAAGTCGGCCCTGTGTGAATCACCTCATCGTCCTCAAAATGTCTTCCACGAATAGCATCATGGAACGAGTGACATCAGCTCCCTGCAACATGTCAGGTGTGAGCGGTGGATGGTCTGCCCGACAGCTGCAAATCGTGGAGCTCTGGCGAACCGCCTTCTGATGACCTCGCGCTCTGTGCCCAGCTACTAACTGTACTGTATACAGCTGATGCTCCATAGACTTTGCACAAGCGTTTGGGGATATCCCCCTCAGTTTATTTCTCTGTAGTGAGAAATTCAATGACTGCACGTTGCTTGTAATGTACTTCACCTTCAAGTGCCATTTTGAAACTGTCCAGCAGCTATGCTATTTGTCGGAAGTGACGGAAAGTTGGCGTGCTCACTCGGGAGACTTCAAATAATACATACGTAACGTTTCGCATTCGTAGCATAGTTTTCGGCTGACAAAAAAATAAAAGCGGTGCATTACTTTGTGGGCAACCCTCGTACAAACCCACACGGAAGATAAAAAGATCACCTAAAATTGGCCAGGGATGGTCGCTGCCCACTGGAAAAAGCAGTAGTTTATACAATTCTGTATAGCTGTGGGGCAGTGTGTGTGGGTACTGCAAAACGAACGGTCAAAATACGACTAGAAGAGTGTAAGGGCAACTGCAGGAGGGAGGAGGTTGACAGATCGGCTATTGCGCAATATGCTTTACAGTCAGGAGACCGCCATTCATTGTGATAGGGCTCAAGTGCTGGCAGCCACAAGCGTATACCGTTGAAAACCTATACAGAGGCCATAGAGGTTGTAAAACAACCCATGAATTTCAACAGGAAGAAGATATGTACCAGTCTTGCATCGTGGGGTGATAGCAACAGCGGGCGACGACGGTCTACAATGGCCAATTGCGGTCGGGTATACAAAACACGTGACGTCACGCCATTTCGCGGAAGCACGCGTAAACGGAAGTTTGCTGCAGTCAGTAGCGAGCCAGGGTGTGAATCGGAAACTCTGAGAAGCTGCGATCCCCCTTGAAAATGTCCTCCGCAGAGGGCGGCCAAACGTTAAACGTGAAATCCGTTCGGCCACGACATAATACCCCGGAACATTTTTTAGGGGGGCAGGACGTCAAACGGGCCGTCTTGGAGCAGGAGGGACATCACAGGACATTTTAATTTCCAGTGTTTTACAAATAAATTCATAAAACTTTGTCAGCATCACCAGGAAGGATTCAGGATTTGCACTCATTGCAGTGGAAGTTCGAAAACATAACAAAATAATTTTTTTACGTGTGAAATTTCATCATTTGTTCACTTACTAATGGCTGCATTTGTTGCTATAGGTACACTTTCCTTCATAAGTTAGAGAGATTCTTCGATGAATTTTGCACAGCATACATACCATACTTACAGGTGTATGAAACAGAATTTATTTATGAAAAAACGAATGGTCTGTTGTATTTTAAACTTCATGTTTAGAAAAAAAAACACAATTTGTAGTTAATTATCTCAATTTATATCCCAGTTTTTAATAATTTGGAAAATTCTAGAGTTTCATTCACCTTTAAGAATGGTTTGTATGCTGTGCAAAATTCATCGAACCATCTCTCTTACTTAGGAAGAAAAGTCTACCTATAGCAACAAATGCTGCCATTAGTAAGTGAAAAAATTGATGAAATTTGACATTAAAAAAAAAGCACTTCGTTATGTTTTCGAACTTCCACTGCTATGAGTGTGAATTCTGAATCCTTCCTGGTCATGCTGACAAAGTTTTATGAATTTATTTGTGAAAGTATAGACAGTGGAAATTAAAATGTCCTGGGGTGCCACTCTTGCTCCAAGTCGGCCCGTTTGACGTCCTAGCCCTCCTTAACTTTGACATTTCCGGCTGTGTAAGTTTACATTTCATGTTATAATAGAACCGTCAAAACGTTAAGGACATGAACAACACGGAGTCTGTCGTTTGTTATCGTCAAAATGGGGGTGTTCAGTTAGACATTTAACTTCGTTAGACGTATTTGCGGATATGTGGCCTAGTTCAGGGGGCAATGGTCTGGGGACGGGCCGCTGTGTGCTCCAGGCGGCCAGCGGCGATTCCAGCGTGGAGTCCGCGGCTCGGCGTGGCGTGCCCCGGGCTGGCGGACGCAGCCCCGGAGCCGGCGGCGGCGTCGGCGTGCCGCGCTGCGCCGGTCAAAATAAACGCGGCCCGGCCGCGGCTTGGGCGCGTCCGCGTGCCTTACCAACTATGTCTGGCCACTGCCCTGCTGCGCCAATTGGCGCTAAAATTAAGGGCCGGCGGAATCCTCGCCTTGCAGCGGGGTGGGCAGGGGCAGCCCGGCAACCACCTGCGGCCGTCTGTGGAGTGTCGACCATTGAACTTTGAGGGCAAACCAGGAACTGAACACGTGTTAACGAAGTGGCCCCAAGACTGTGTGCTTAGATCGAGGACCGAAGGACACGTCTCTTATCCGATTACTGCAGTAGAGTTGACGAAACAGGATCCCTAACAGTTGGAGCGTGCTTTCCTCGACCAGTGGCGTAAAGGAACTTTCTGTACGTTTGTGTGGCAACACCCCCATTTTTGTTGGTCGGTTGATTTGGGGCAGGGGGCCAAAGAGCGAAGTCATCTGTCCCATCGGACTAGGGAAGGAAATCGCCCGTGTCTTTTCAAAGGAACCAGAACGGCATTTGCCTGAAGCGATTTAGGAAAGTCACGGAAAACCTAAATCGGAATGGCCGGACGCGGGCCCTGCCGACAGTCCTGTGTGCTAAGCACTGTGCCACCTCACTCGGTCTCATTTTTGTTGCGGCTCCATACATGGCTGTCGTTTCGCCCGAGCCGTTTGCACTAGGCAGTTGAAAGCTTGGGAACAAGATTGCCCGTTGTGAGGGATCTAGTTTCGCAGACTACTGTAGCTAATTACCCGGTACAGTCAGATTACTATCTATAGGTAGAACCTACTCTTCGTTTTAGACTGCTTGTACCTGACCCACCCTCTCCAATATCACGGCACCCCTAAATGTGTAGTAAGAATTTTCTAGTAGCAGTATAGCTGTCTCGGGAAGTGTGGACTTGTCACTTTCGGTTGTTTTCGGTCATTTAAATGTTATTGTCAAACGCTAGCCAATATCTTTGTAGTCTAGTCCGTGCCTGCACGGACATGTCGCCGTGGCACTACCCACCCACGTCCCGCGCGATCTCTGCTCCATTGTGTTTGAGTTACATAGTTGCCAATCGCTGAGCCGTGTGGCTTATAAATGTCAGAGGACATATTATCGCTTAAAGATGAAATAAATATTGCTGGTTCATTAAAAGAAAAGGAGAAACTAGTTGTAAGTTAGCCGGTATACATCATGTAGATACTTGTGCGATAAACGATATTAAGAAGTGTGCCGACTCAGTTTTGAAATACACTTTCAAACTCCATCGTGAAAAGGGGAGTAAACATCGAAAAGTGACGAAGAAAGCGAAATGTGAACTTTGGTAAGAAGCTTCGTACTGTTCATTTTTACAAAAACGGTGACCTAACATTATGTATTAACCGTGCACAGATAACCATATGACAACGTATATAAAAGATAACCATATGCAGGCGTCATTTATTGTCTTTCTACAGTTAATAATACAAAAACGCTTTTCAAACATTCAATTATCCAGGTTTTGGATTTATTCGAGTGACATCAATTAGTCCGGATAATTGAGTCTCTATTGTATTCTAATGTAATCCTAAACCCGCAGACACCACTGTCTTGGTTCTCTGTTGCGCTTCCTTTCACGCTATATTGTGGCGTATGCATGAATATAGTGACCATGAGCAGTACGATACTTTGCTGTCACCGAGCGAGGTGGACTCGGGTATTCCGGACGACGGCGGGTGAGATTCCCTTCCTGCCATTCAGTGGCGTTTCCCGCGATGTCCCTAAATAGTAAAAGTGAGGTGCCGGTATGTTTCCTGTGAAGCGTCAACGCCCAAGGACGTAGTCAAAGGGGGACGGGGGGTCCGGATAAAAGCCCCATTCACTGAGCTTCTAAATAGCGGCGCGAGACGAACAATACTTCACATTCTTGTTGGAGTCGACACGCAGCGAAGAGAGATAATAGCAAAAGTCGCAAAAGCCGACGAAAACGGCTAATGCGTTCGTCGGAATACTGTGCACGAAATGGAAACGACAACTCGGCAGAACACCTGGATGTTTGTCTATGACTCAACGTTCCTGTTATTGACGCGTGGGCCGCTTCTATCTTGGGCGTACTGTATAATAGTGCGTCACCCGGTGGTTGGAATGCGGTCGACATGAGACAACAAATAAGATGTGAATTGATGAGGTAACGTGTATCGTACAGCAGGTGTGTGTGTGTGTGTGTGTGTGTGTGTGTGTGTGTGTGTGTGTGTGTCGCTTAGGCACGGTTAGCGCCCCGCGGCGACCGCAACCGCAGAAATGGCTGTGACGCCTCGCGTGTCGCCTTACGCTGCAGCCTACCAATATGGCCTTCTCAGTTCTTGGACTCGATGCCTTTCTTCCGTTCTTCTTCGTTCCCCGGTTGTAGTATCCTCAGTCTGCTCGTGTCTAATGTACTGAGAATCCAGTTCCATGTAGGCTGGAATGAAGTCGTCGATTGGTATTACTAAGCGGGTAAAATCAGCCATGTAGGCTTCCTATCAAAACACTTCCAGGGCAACAAAAAATTTATTTTTGGCATTTCATATAATTATTGACTGATTTTGAGAAATTAGAAGCTGTCATAATCTACTCATTAAGAGGCATAATCTTACGTTTTTGGTTTAACACACGAAGTCTACTATTAAAGTTAGAAACTGTCTGTGTCGAGACAGCGTAATTCACGGCATGAAAATTATTCCTACTATATTCATCCAATATTTCAAAATCAGAGCACTTACTGATCAACAAACTTTACGCGTAATTTCAAATCTTCGTGAAACTTTTTCTCAATGACACGCCTCACAAAATGAATAAAGGAAAAACAGTTTATATTTTCACTATTCATGCAGTAAAATTTCAACATCGTGCATGACGCTTTAATGTATTACTCCTTTCCTATTAACTCTATTTGCAACACAATTTGCAGACAGTATTCACATACACCACTGAATGAACCTGCAGAACTGTATCATTGTACGACACGTGGTTCAGAAGAAATGACGTCGTAAAGTGTCATATACGCGAAATTGATGTTCTTACGAACGGGAGTTGGATTCTGTAAATAATTTGGCGCAGAAACTGGTCTTCAACAGTGTAAGCCGTACGACCGCGTCGCAGGTAGGACTCTTTATTACAGTCACTGATGAAAGCAGCAACGTTTGGTTACCGACTTCATTCAGCTGCCACCGAGTCATTGGGAAGTGACAGCAGAGCGATGTACAAATGCGTACTTGTTCAGGGGACGCCGTGACTGTGGGCAGGTTCTTGTGAAGTCGTAGAGTACTTTTATTTATAATACTTGTTAATGATCGAGAGTAGTCTGTTCAGAAGTTTACAGATGGTTTCCAATTCTAGATAATTAATTAAAAGTTGCTGATGAAGTGATTGATGAAGCAAAGGAGAAAGAGTCGTAATGTGGAGACACATTGCATTGAGCCACCGACCGAGAGTTGGGATCTTGCTTCAGGAGCAGCAGGGACTGAGAGTTCTGAGGGAAATGCGAAGAATCACCGTAGCCTCCATAGTGTTTTACTATTTAGTTTTTGAGTGCTACATCCACAACGGGTTAAAACTACTGGATTGGGACTTGAATACAAATTCCTGCTTTGCAGGGACGGCTAGTTACCTTCCTGTTGAACTCGTGCCCACATTCAAGAGCCTGAAGAGTCCTCTCTCTCTCTCTCTCTCTCTCTCTCTCTCTCTCTCTCTCTCTCTCTCTAACTCGTGTCCGCATGGTACCATCTCCTTTTCTTTCAAACTCGTCTCCCATGATTTCTATGCTACAAACCTCAACAGTGGCAACGATGACAGAACAGAACGACGCCAATTATCAGAGAGAGAGAGAGAGAGAGAGAGAGAGAGAGAGCTCGGTACAAAAATAGATAGCAGTGCCTTTTATGCCCCAGTGGATTAATTCAGAGATTTTCATGAAATTATGCATTGACAATGATTTGTTTTTGTGAAAATTGCGTAGCTGTGCCATGGTGTGCACGTTAAACCGGAGATTCCTTGTAACTAATGGACATGGCAGTAGGGTCCCGATTCTTACGGAAAACCTGAAATTCTCAGGGAATTAAGTTTTACCTGGAATAAAAACAGGGAAATCTCAGCGAATTCTGTATTTGAAATAGAATTTTTTGAGTTTTATAAGTCACATCTTAAAATATTTAATATTTCAAAATTCCATATTAATTATCGATTTCAAAAACTACGGTTAAAGTATTGCTTCTGGCTGGTATAAGCTCACTTGAAAGGAAAGAAAATGCATTGTTGTGGTATGCTGCTTTCTCTCCCCCTCCCTACCCCCCTCCCTACCACCACCATTAATTTATGAGGAGCTTCTTGACACTATCTTCCTCCTCACACCTGAATTTCTCACGGAATTTTTTTTTTTTAAAGTTTGAGTGGCCACCCTGGTTAGCTTGCGGATCGGTAGAAGGCAAGAGCATAACACCTTCAGTAGTTTAGTACAGCAGTAACGGGTTGAAAATAACAATCGGGTTAAGACGACAGTGCTTTTTTCATAAAATATTTGTAACGACTGTCTGATTAATAGACAACGTTTTTGTGGTGTGTCCAGATAGCTCACGTCCTGCGAAAGAACGGGTCCAGGTAAGAGTGAGAAGAACTTAGGTGCCGCTTAAGTTATTAACTTTTCTTGTATTTAAATCGTCGAGGATTTGACCAGTGTGTGCAATTCTTGGGTGGAAATTATTCCAAATTACGGGTACCAGAGAGTGAGGGTAAAGAACAAATTGAGTGTTGAATGCCGCTTCGCACTGGAAACGGTAGCTCATTCGTCACGTTTCGTTCTCGCCGGCTTCTACAGAGGTGTGAGCAATCCCGAGACTGCGCACCTCAGCCCAGCGACCCGCCATTAAGCACGCGGACGTTCGCCAGCGCCTGTCACGGTGGGCGTAATGACTGGGTCCGAGAAAGAATTCGCGCCGAGAAGAGAGGCGTGCAATTTGTACAGGAGGCCGGGCCAAACTACCGAGCCGGCTGCCGCGCGCGCCCGGCGTGGGCTGCCAAACAACCGCTCGCTCAGACTTCTCGTGAGCACACACCCGACTGCCAGCAGTCTCGTCTCATAGCGTGCACGGCACGGCGGAGTGAGACGTCCGGCGTCCTGGCGCCTCGGCTGATCCAGGGGTGCGATCGACGGCCTGTTTGCATCTGCGTACTTGCCACGCAAGCCAACATACGGTGAACGGCGGACGGTGCTTTGTACTAATGGTAATCACACCCTTTCCTGTCCCACTCGCTAATGGAGATAGGGGAAATAAGACTGTCTGCATTAGGGGTGTCAACCTTTTAGTTTGCCTGAGCCACGTTTGGAGAAGGCGAGCATATTTAGGCCGCCCATAACGTACACCGAAGCGCCAAAGAAACTGCGTATTCAAATACAGAGATATGTAAACAGGCAGAATACGGCGCTGCGGTCGGCAACGCAGATATGACAAAAAGTGTCTGGCGCAGTTGTTAGATCGGTTACTGCCGCAACATTGGCAGGTTATCAACATTTAAGTGAGTTTGTACGTGGTGTTAGTCAGCACATGAGCGATAGGACACAGCACCTGTGAGATAGCGGTGGAGTGGAGATTTTCCCCGTACGACCATTTCACGAGTGTGCCATGAATGTCAGGAATCCGGTAAAACATCAAATCTCAGACATAGGTGAGGCCGGAAAAAGATCCAGGAGAACGGGACCAACGACGACCGAAGAGAATCTTTCAACGTGACAGAAGTGGAAACCCTCCCCAAATTGCTGCAGATTTCAGTGCTGGGCCATCAACAAGTGTCAACGTCGGAACCATTGAACGAAGCATCGTGGATATGGGCTTTCGGAACCGAAGGTTCACTCGTGTACTCTTGAAGAATGCACCACACAAAGCTTTACGCCTCGCCTGGGCGCGTCAACACCGACATTGGACTGTTGGTGACTGGAAACATGTTGCCTGGTGGGATGAGTCTCGTTACTAATTGTATCGAGCGGCTGGACGTGTACCGTTATGGAGACAATCTCATGAATCCATGGACCGTGCTTGTCTACAGGGGACTATTGAAGCTGGTGGAGACTCTGCAATGGTGTTTTTGATTTTCTATTAGTTTCTTACCTGATGCACTTATTTACATTTCACAATACATACTGCCTTTTTTAGAATTTACTAAAAGCTATATGTAAATGACTTGCAACACATGTCAGTTGTATTTATTTCTGTTCTTAAAAGATTTAGACTATGTGAAATATTGACCAGATATTCACAATTAAATTTTTCTGAACATATATTGTTGTCATGAGGTTATGTTCATCAATAAATGGAAAAAAGGGCGTAACTTGAGCGCCTAATTTTTGGCAATCGGGATTGCGTCCGCTCTGTCCCGGAAAAAAAAAACCCTTGCCGTCAGCTCTTAGCAACTGAAATGGGGACTCACGTGACCAGGCCGCGGTTTGCCAGTCGTCTAGGGTCCAGCCGACATGGTCGGAAGGCCAGGAGAGGCCCGAGCTGCTAGCAAAGCCATTGGTGTCGGCCGTTTGCTGCCATAGCGCATTAACGGCAGAATTTGCCGCAGTGTTCTAACGGATACGATCGTCGACTGCTGCGCTTATTTCACGCACTGTTGCTTGTCTGTTAGCACTGACAACCCTACGGAAACTCCACGGCTCTCGCTCGCTAAGTTAAGGCCATCGGTCACTCCGTTGTCCGTGGTGAGATATAATGCCTGAAATCTGGTGTTCTCGGCACAAACGCTTGACACTATAGATCGCGGAATAAGTCTCTTAACTCCAGTCGTGCGACCATAGCAACGTCGGAAACCTTTTCACATAGTACAAATGACAGCTCTGGCCGTGCCCCGCCCTTTACACCTTGTGTTAGCGATACTACCCCCAGCTGTGTAAATATATATGACTATCCCATGACTTTTGTCCGGTCAGTGTATTAGAAAGGAGCATCCCTGTCAGACAGGTCTTCAATCACAACAACGCTCTTATGGAGATTTTCTTCTGTGGGGTGCGCGATGTTAAGCATTTGCCAGGTCAGAAACGAGACTGCTCCAGTGTCAGAAGTGTGTGATTCTCTGGAGAGAAACGGTATTGCGGTTAGTGCGCATGTGACCGCGGTTGGTATCAACGACCCCGGCGAACTGGGCGCACCTGTGGCGTGTCCGCGCCACGGGGAGGGGACCACAGGCTTCTGCCTGCAAATACGACAGGGGCGGCTGGAGGCGAGTGTCCCGGGCTATAATTAGGGACGGCGGGCGCCGTTTAGTCCGCGGTGCGCCCGGAATGCGGGGAAGCTCGGCGTGAATGTTTTTAGAGCGGCGCGCTGACGAATGTCGCCGTGTCGCGCGCCGGCTTAGTCACAGCCAGTCACAGTCGCTCGCCGGATGCCCGCAGTCATTCCCGTCCCGCCGGCAGGCTAATGGCCCAGTAACGTTCCGCCGCCCGCTGACAAATATTGCCCCCCTTGACGGCGCTGAACACCCTCAACCGCGCGGCAGCTGACTGAATCGTAATTTCTCCTGCCTTGCCGTGAGCGAGGCGATTAACTTCTGGGCAACTTTATCCGCCGTGTCCTCCTCTGAATTACCCTCCAGAGCGAGAGAGTCGATGCTACAGCGTCTCTGATATGTGACGAGGCGAGAACAACGGCGGTGTTGTCTGCCCGCTGTACGTCACAACTAAAGCACATCGAAAGGCTCTAACAGGTCCTTCCTTCTACATTGAGGTGACTAGTCATGGCACAGCGAAACGCACATCTACAGATGGCGGTAGTATCTACATCCATACTCCGCAAGCCACCTGACGGTGTGTGGCGGAGGGTACCTTGAGTACCTCTATCGGTTCTCCCTTCTATTCCAATCTCGTATTGTTCGTGGAAAGAAAGATTGTCCGTATGCCTTTGTGTGGGCTCTAATCTCTCTAAGCATTATGTTGTTTAAAGGGGGGAAATTAACAAAGAATAACTTAAAACAAAAATATAATAATTTCGCCATCTGGCACACAGACATGTGCTCACCCGGAATCCAGAAGGCACGCGCTATTAATCTATTACATTATGCGGCATTGATAGGTCACAAATTTGGTATTTTGTAGTTCTGGTCTACACTGCTACAGCACTACACTACACTACACTACACTACACTACACTACTCTACTGTGCTTCCTATCAGAACTAAGCTGGATCTCTCATTTGTCTGGACGCTTAACCCCCAGCGCGCTGAGGTGCAACTCAGGATTTACTGGGGCAGAGCTTGGAGAAGTTGCTGTAGGTGGGTGTTCTGCCGTGGCACGTCACGTTGTAGAGATACGTATTTGTTGAATTTGGGAAGTCAAACTGCTTGGCAGCAAACATATATCCTGCGTAGCTGCTATATCGCTTCCTCTTTGAAAGGCAAAGGTTCTGAAACACTATCAAAGTCTTGGGACAAATCATTCGATAATTCGTGGCACATAAATACGAGTACATTCTTACTCACTAGAAAGCTTTCTTGGCATTAGGGGTCCTCAAAATATGCGAATACAATTATTTTCCACCAATGAACTCTTTGCACTTTTTCACAACGCGCTTGAGCTATGTGAGTGTATAAAAATTCTCGGCTGCATGAATCGGCATATATAAGATTTTTAAACATCATTCATTGAACAATTCCTGCCGGCCGAAGTGGCCGAGCGGTTCTAGGCGCTTCAGTCTGGAACCGCACTACCGCTTCGGTCGTAGGTTCGAATCCAGCCTCGGGCATGGATGTGTGTGATGTCCTTCGGTTAGTTAAGTTTAAATAGTTCTAAGTTCTAGGGGACTGAGGACCTCAGAATTTAAGTCCCATAGTGCTGAGAGCCATTTGAACAATTCCTCTTCCTCACCAGGAGTTCACGTTGATGAAGAAATGGTACTCTCCATACAAGTAAAAATTTCGAAGGTACTGTTCGACCATACTTTACTGTGCTAACGAACTCGTGACACCTCATTAACAGACACCGTTCTCGTTTGTATTATGACAATCGGAAAGTGGACAATTGACAGGATTAGCAAAATCGATTAGTGCGTGACTTGTGATCACTACAGCGAACATATGTTTTAGAAATTCGATTTTCGTCTTCCGCAAGTTTTGTCGCATCTAGACGAAATGTCACAAACGTTGGGAGACCTAGTGCCATTTCACAGCCTTGCTGGTCAGAGAGCGGATGTGATGCAAAAACATGTTTGGCGTAGCACACATTGTTCAGCTGCCGGCTGCAGCAGATGCAGCTGGGCCGAGTAGAATGGTTTTGTGAACGATAAGCGGGGACTGTTCCCACGCCGGCATCGCGATACGGCCGACGCCGCACGCTGGCCGCAGTTTGGTCTCCCCTGACCTACGTCGGCCCTTGCCGAAGCTTCGAGTAATGCAGTGTGGTTCTAGATTGTGTGTTCCTCAACGTGGTTCCGGATTGTCTGGTCTTGCACCGCACTCAGCCGAAGAAGAAACCAGAGAATATCACGAGAGCGTTATTATAGTGGCACTTCTGTGGACATTGTCTTATTACATTGAAATAAACGTCCTAGTAATCACGAAAAACGACATGTCGTCGAAGGAGATGAGTGGTTTTCTTCACCAAATGCCACCATGAGCAATAGTATCTGAAGATGGCAAACGTAGGCCGAAACAGTTACGGTTGTGTCATAGAATCTGATTATGTCTGAAATAAAAGAAAGTTAAAGAAATTTAGGTAATGATGGGCTCCGATATGAAAGCCAATAAACAAAACGAACACGGGGTCAGAAAATTGTACAACACTCGGAGCTGCATTTAAGAGTCCGAAAAAAAACACCCATCAGATCGTCTTAATTTAGGTACTGTGACTTATCTCGATAATTCGAATAATTGAGAGTTAGATTGAACGCTCAAGCTGCTGACGAGAAAAACTCGGAACTAGCATATCAGCTATCAAGTGATAGCTAAAAAATAGTTACGTAGTTTCAGTAACATCACTATTTATGTGCAAACATAAGCGGAAACTTACAACTAGATCTCAGATTAAAGTTCATATTTTGCGTATTATATTTCCCTTCATCCGTTTCAACATATCAAACGAAAGGCATGTACAAATTTCAGAAGAGACATAAGAAAACTTACATTTTACTTTGTAAGGAAGTAAGTTTCTTTTTTCTGCTTCAGAAATTTTTTTAGGTGGTCATTTTACTTTCGGTCGCCGCGGTCGATTAATTGCCAGATATTTTTACTGTTCCCACTGCATCCACTGGTTTACCCCCGGTACTTAAGGGTTTTCCCTGTTTATTTATACACAATACATGTATTTGTGTCGAGGGTCAGTAGCCAATTCCAGCACATGCTATAGATCTTCATGCAGACCTTGCTGCAAGAGTTACTTATGCATATGACAATTTCCCCCTGTTACTAACTACTAGGAAGTTGTGAATGTGCTCACGAATCTGGCCCGTGATTCAGGAAGCTATTTTTTTCACCAAAGGGCACAGCGGAACTAAACCGCAAGGTACATAACCAGTTCAAACGGTGCGCCCTTATTAAAGCAGTCGTCATAAGAATGGCGACGATGTTTATTCTATCGGATCCATGCCAGTGACTAAGACTGCTGTTTACGTTATGTTGTGGTTGGTGCTCCTACGCTTATTTTTCATGCTGACTGTTGTACACAGAAAGCCTGTTTGCTTGGTTTCATGTGTGTTTGCAAAGGTAACATGTTGTAAAAGAACCTTTTATTTTTTTTTCAAGATCACATGTAACACTCGTGCACTTCTGTGAAGATTAGTGTAGTTTCAAAGAAGTATTTTCGCAGTTTGTTAATTAGAATCACATGAGCTGAAACCCGTATCAGTATGTTTGATTTTCTTCAAGGTCTAAAGATTTAAAAATGGCTCTGCCTGCAATTTCTGCTGCTGCTACTACACCCAACGCTTCAACTACTAGTAAGTAGCTTTGCTGTGTCGTTATCTGTATTCAGAAAGAAAAAGAGAGAGAGAATGGGTATTATGCGCGTTACAGAGATGTATGTTCAGAGCCCGGACATCTACGAATTTTTGCTGCAACAACCCGGCGCACTCTTGTCCTGCCGTTCTCAGAGGATTGTATCAGTGGTTAGCGGAGATAAGTAAGTTTGCACCTTGGGGGTAGCCGTGGTGCCAAAAGAGAGACGATACCTGTGCTTGGTGCTTGGTGCTTAATACCGAAAACCTGCCACTTTAAAACCGAAAGGGAGAAATTGTTTGAGGCCACACAATGAAACTGAAGGTTCGTAGACGTGAATGGTGCATGTCAAGGGCTGGAACTGCGACATTATCTTCCCTTTTCCAACAGGACACATTTCGAACGTTGCACGACAAACGGGTCGGCGCGCAGCAGCTGCTTTCTCGAGGTTTGCAGGTTCGCTGCAGCCCGAAGTCTTTCAGATTTCTGCCGATGCAGGACGGGAGGGGCCGAGATGAATAGAAAAAAAAGTAGGTAGTTGTCAGGCTTTGTTCTTTGGGTGGTGCTGCAATCACGGAGCGCCGCGGCGCGGGATAGAACGCGTCCTAGAACGCGCCGGCTGCCATTGTGCGGGGTGCGGCTTTGTGTGACAGGGTGGGACGGGATGGGTTGGGACGCGGTGCGTACCCACCCCATGGCGGTTGGCAGGGGTGGCCGCCGGGGCCAGGGGCGGCGGGTTGCCCCGAAGCACGCCAAACCTCTGTGGGAACGGGCGCTCCTTGCTACCCCGGGTCAAGAAGTACGTGATCTGGGTCGCTGCCGTAGCACCGACCTGTAGTGGCCTCGCAGCGGGTAGTTTCCTGAGAGAGAGAGAGAGAGAGAGAGAGAGAGAGAGAGAGAGAGAGACTTGACTAGCGGCAGGAATGATTGCCTAGAAGTGGACCTACGATTCTGAAAATAGCAGCAAGAACGAAACATAATAACTGAAACAGAAACAGTGTATCTGTGGAACGTTTATTTCCAAAACTACTACTGTATCAGCCAAGACTTAACAGTAAAATTCTCCTTGAAAAGTATGGTTATGGAGAAGATGATGATCTTTTCGAAGACTCTTGCCTCAAACTTCAAACTACGAAAGTACATCATCAGAAAGGGTGGAAAAACATAAAAAATATGAAATGCATATTTTTATGACACTGCGGTTATTATTTTATTAACTATCATAGTATTGATTTGTGGGAAAATGTATTTATTTATATAGAAATATTTTGTTATTGTGGTCTTCAGTCATAAGACTGGTTTGTTGCAGTTCTCCATGCTGCTCTAACCTGTGCAGGCAACATCGCTTCCGAATAAATACTGAAGTCTACCTTCTGAATCTGCTCTCTGTATTCATCACTTGGTCTACCTGTACTATTTTTACTCCTCCCCCATCCTCACATTGCCCTCCAATACTAAATTGGTGATACCTTGATAGTGTGTCCTATCAACTGATCCTTTCTTTTGGTCAAGCTGTGCTACAAATTTCTTGCTCCCCAATTCTATTCAGTACCTCCTCATCAGTTACGTGATCCACTCATCTAATCCTAAACACTCTTTTCGAAAGCTTCTTTTCTCTTTTGTCTAGACTGTTTATAGTCTGTATTTCACTTCCATATATGGCTACACTCCATATAAATACCATCAGAGACGACTTCCTATCAGTTAAATCTGTATTCGATGTTAAGAAATTTCTTTGGTTCAGAAATACTTTTCTTGCCTTACTTAGTCCGACATCAGTTTTATGCTGTCCAAATAATAAAACTCGTCTACTACTTTCAGTATCTCGTTTCCTAATAGATACAATACATTATCATCGTTTTGCTTTTGTCGATGTTTATCTTATATCCTCGTTTAAAGACACTGTCCATTTCAGTTCAACTGATCTTCTGGTCTTTTGCTGTCTCTGGCAGAATTACGATGTCATCGAAAAACCTCAAAGTTTTATTTCTTCTCCCTGGACCTTCATTCCTACTCAATTTGTTTTTGGTTTTGTTTCCTTTATACAGATTCAATAACATCGGGGATAGGCTATAAACCTCTCTCACACCCTGTTCAATGACTGCTTCACTTCCGTGCCCCTCGACTCTCATAACTGCCATCTGATTTGTGTGCAAATTGTAAATAGCCTTTAGCTCCCTGTATTTTGCCCCTGCCACCTTTAGAATTTAAAAGAGAACGTTCCAGTCAACATTGTCAAAAGCTTTCTGTAAGTCTACACATGCCAAAAACGTAGGTTCGCCTGTCCTTGACCTGTCATGTAAAAAAAGTCATGTGTCAGCGTTGCCTCGCGTATTTGTGTGTTTCCCCAGAATCTTAAGTTCACTTTCCCCGAGGTCAGCTGCTGCCAGTTTTTCCATCGTTCTGTAAAGAACCCGTGTTACTATTATTCCGCCATGACTTATTAAAGTGATGATTCGACAGTTTTCACACCGATCCGCAACTTCTTATATTTGCATAAATTTAAATTTTAATTTCCGTAAATTTACATGAGCCATACTACCGGACGTTTTCCTATGTGTTTTGAATAGGGACGAGTTATTTACTGGGACATATGTTAGAAACAAGGAGAGACCAAAGAGGAGCTGACGGATATTTTTATTGATTTCTGAAAGCTGGCGAAGGATTTTTTTGTTAGAGTTAGTTGTTTCATTGCTTGGATAAAATCTCATCGACGTAAGAAGCCAAATTCTTTCAGTGGGAAGTAGACAGCCCGCTGCAAGCGCTGGTCGACGGTCCCCTCGTCATCCCTTGCTCTGACGCCGCTGCACCCCTCGTGGTGAAGGGAGGGCAGTTGGCGAGGCGACTGTTGCCGTTGCCACGCGGACTTTCAAACCCGGAACGGCGCCCCTGCAGCTGCGAACCGAGCCCATGGGCGTTCCCGTGCGCTTGCGCTTCCTTTATTCACAGGGGGAGACATACTTCCAAGTACAGAAATAACGTACACCGCGGCAGGCACTTTTCAGTCACATTATTGTAAACATTTTTAAAAGACACGAGTACAGCGGGGTTGGTGGGAGATGGAGTTTAGAAGTGTCAGAAATGAACGGGTAAGTTGTAGAGAAACGATACGTACTGCGTAGTCTGCAAACTAAAGAGCGAGCACGCCAATCCCCAATCTGTATACTACACGACCTCAAAAGGACTGGTGACAGTGTCTGCAGACGCAACTGCGGTATGTTTATTTCCCACTAAATGTGGTAGTACTGTGCGGAGTGTGGACTCTAATAACTACTTTACCCAAGACAAGAAACACAGACAAACATAATGCATGTAAGTCACTACACTGCTACGCGGAGAAACGATATTTAGTCTCAGTGTAAACAGTTGCCTGGGAAAGGCCAATTCCCTCAACTATGCATCCAGTCATTCTTGCTACGCTCTGGCCGTGATTACATGGGGAAGCAACAATAACAAGTACCCTCCACCGTTCACATCATGGTTTGTGAGCTGTACGCCAAGATTGTGTGTGTGTGTGTGTGTGTGTGTGTGTGTCAAAGTGCGACAATACGTATTTAAAGGTCTGTGGTGCGATTGCGGGTCAGTTGTAGGATATTTGTGTGTCACTTAACCGCTTGTTTCAGCTCTGTTGATGCTTGTTATCGTGAGAAATGCTTCATTGTACCGTGGCTCGAAGTGCATGTTAATCTGTAGGGCGCACTGCAACTGACTGTGCAGCTCAGAGGCAAGAGGAAGGCGAGGGCGGACCACCTCCAATAGGACAGTGTCTAGTACAGCACCGTGGTGTACAAACAGCTTGACCTTTACAGAATGAGATTTTCACTCTGCAGCGGAGTGTGCGCTGATATGAAACTTCCCGGCAGATTAAAACTGTGTGCCGGACCGAGACTCGAACTCGGGACCTTTGCTTTTCGCGGGTAAGTGCTCTACCAACTGAGCTACCGAAGCACGACTCGCGCCCCGTCCTCACAGCTTTATTTCTGCCAGTATCTCGTCTCCTACTTTCCAAACTTTAGAGAAGCTGTCCTGCGGACCTTGCAGCACTAGCACTCCTGAAAGAAAGGATATGGAGTGCTAGTTCTGCAAGGTTCCCAGGAGAGCTTCTGTAAAGTTTGGATAGTAGGAGACGAGATACTGGCAGAAATAAAGCTGTGAGGACGGGGCGCGAGTCGTGCTTGGGTAGCTCGGTTGGTAGAGCACTTAAGCGCGAAAAGCAAAGGTCCCGAGTTCGAGTCTCGGTCCGGCACACAGTTTTAATCTGCCAGGAAGTTTCAGCTTAACCTTTACTTATGAATGTAGGAGAATAGTATTCAAAATAACTAAATGTGTAGTCGGTGGAATGAAGTATTGCAACTTATAAATTATTAGCTCCAGTGAAAGTTAGTAAATACTATTTTGTAAGTATTTACGATCTATAGAGATAATAAGGCATGTAGCACTCATTGAGAAGAACGTGTGGCGCCATATAGGAAATAGAAATAATTTGAGAGTGTGCAGCCTTGGAACGTCATACATCAGTTCCGTCAATAGTATATGACAGCCGTCCCAGATTGCCTTGTGTAATTGAAACTCCTTAACTCCAAACATGAGTTTGAGTACAGCACCATTCAAAATAGCCATGTAAAAACCAGTGCAATATTACTGCTGATAGTACACTGGCAACTACGTAAGTCGTTCCCTTTTAATTATGTCCCATGTCGCAGTTTTTTGAAATAAAAAATAATAAGCCTTAAATTGTAATTGTGCCTATGACAACTGGTAAAATATTTATAATAATAAAGAGTATTGGAGTAATAGGGAATGGGAAGGGAATAGGTTTATAACTGGCACAATTAAAATGACGTATTTCTATGCTTTGTAATTTCTTATAAAATGGTATTTATGAACTTTTCTTGATCTTTGTAATTTATACGCTGCAAGTTGTCAGTAATTGTTAACAAACAGTTCTCCTTATGAACTCTAGCGCCACTCAGTGGCGTCTTCCAATGTATTACATTCGACAATTCAAAACATCTGTTATGCACAGTTTTTTCTTTTTTTAAAAAAGAAGTAAAACATTGAAAAGTGATTGCCATGAATTTCTTACTGGCGAAACTGTTCTTACACGTTGTAACGATGAAAATGTAGTTGTAAAGAAACAAACGCGTCGTGTACGACGTACCTAGTGACGTCTAGCGATTTAGTCCACTTGGTTTCCAATTTGTCCCTCGGCAGCAGTTCGCACTTGTCTCCCGATTGAGAATGCTGAGAAGATACTCTGCATCTATTTAACAACTTTGATAGGAATAACATTGGTAACCTAGAAAGCCGTGTTTTACTGTTTATACCAAGTCTCTAATCAAAGGTGAAATGTAACATATTTTCATATCTTTCGATGCCAGTTTTGTGTTGCATTTTATAGCCTGTTAACATTTGGGAATGTCGAAACGCATAGGTCGATCTTTGGAAATAATAAAAAGCGTGGTCAACACATCGGAAAGTTATTAAAGGAATAAGGTTGGATTAGAGCGGTCCCTGTTGTCCGCTTCTACATTAAAGCAACGGAGTGGAGGAGTGCACGCGATTGCCGAGTACTGACAGGGGCGGCGGCTAGACGGGTCCACGCGGAGCTCGTACGCCGCGGGCCCTGTGGGTGCGTCGCGTCGCGTCGCCCGTTTGGAGGGCAAGCAGGTCCGGCGGGCACGCAGCCGGATGTGGGCTAATTGCGAGCCTAACGGTAGCCGCCGCTCCGTCCTCAGCACTCTACACAGGTGCAGTCGCCAGCAGTACACAACTCCCACTACTACTACTGCTTCACGTCCCTGTCCGTCACCACTTGTTCGTGACTGCGTGCCTCACCTTCACCCTGTCCGTTGTATTAGTGTCCGGCTGATTACATGCCTACATCTGTAATGTACAAAGTGCATGACCGCGGGTACCTCCCAAGGGCTACCACTCGCTACGTTTTCTTTCCCTTCCAGTCGCGTAAGCAGCGCTGGTCTGAACGCCTCCGTGCGAGCTGTGATTAGTCTTATCTTGCCTTTCCAATCGCTACAGGAGTATAAGGTACGGGGCTGTAGTACAAACACTGAGGTGACGAAAGTCATGGTATACGTCCTGATATCGTGTCGGACCTCGTCTTTCTCAGCGTAATGCAGCAGCTCCACCTGGCATGGACTAAACAAGTCGATGGAAGTCTCCTGCGGAAATGCTAAGCTGTGCACACTCAATAGGCGTCCAGAATTGCGAAACTGTTGCGGGCGCAGGATTTTGTGAACCATTATGTCCCATAAATGTTAGATGGGAATTCATTTCGGGCGACGAGGGTGGCCAAATTATTCGCTTGAACTGCCCACAATGTTCATCAGACCGATCGCAAACAATTGTCCTAGTGACGTGGCGCATTATCATCCATAAAAATGTCGACGTTGTTTGTGAACATGAAGATCTTGGAATATCCGCAAATGGTGTCAAAGTAGCCGAACACGCAGAGGACGCTGTCTGTGTTCATGTAAATACAGCCTACACCATTATGGAGCCACCACCAGCTTGCGCAGTGGCTCTTACCAAGTACAATCAGGACTCACCTCACCTGACCAGGCCACGGCTTTCCAATCATATATGGGCCAACCGATATGGTCACGAGCCCAGGAGAGGCGCTGGAGGCGACGTCGTGCTGTTAGCTAAGGCACTCGCGTCTGTCGTCTGCTGCCATATCCCATTCACGCCAAATTTGGCCGCACTTGTCCAACGGATACGTTTGTCGTACGAGCCATGTTCATTTCTGCCGTTATTTCACGCAGTGGTGCTTGTCTGTTAACAGTGGCAGCTCTGCGGAAACTTCGCTGCTCTTGCCCATTAACTGAAAGTCGTCGGACACTTGGTTGTTCGTGGTAACAGTTAATTCCTAAAATGTGGTATTCTCGGCACACTCTTGACGCTTTGGATCTCGGTATACTGAATTCTCTGACGACTTTAGAAATGGAATGTCCCATGCATATAGCCCCAACTACCATTCCGCGTTTAAAGCCTGTTAATTCTCATGGTGTGGCCGTAATCGCGTTTGAAATCTTTTCATAAGAATCATCGGAGTACAAATGACAGGTCCACCAATGCACTGCCCTTTTACACGTTACGTACTCGATACTACCGCCATATGTATACGTGTGTATCGCTATCCAATGACTTCTGTAACCTCAGTGTATCACTAGACTGATTACTCAATACAGCTACTTGAAATTTTGTTAGCAAGCTTGCGCCGGAAAGTTTGCTTCTTATCTAAAAGTCCACCAGTTCAAGGTTTTATAGTATCTCAAGAACGCTCGCTTATGTCTCAAAGAAACGTATCAATGTACGCACTCTCTCTCGGTCTCTGTATGTGTTCATTATCCTCTGGTAGTCTCATGTGGTATGCGTCCCACAAACTTGAGCTATATTCTAAGCGTGCGATATTCTAAAACGGGATGCAGAGGTGACTTGTAAGCAATCTTCTTTGTGGCCTGACTGCATTTTCCCACTGTCCTGGCAATGAACGGAAGTTTGCAACCTACGTATGACCTCATGTCGTCGTTCCATTTCATATCCCTACAAACTGTTACAAACGGTTATTTCCACGAGTTGTCAGACTCCACTTAAGATTCATTGATATTGTAGCCACAGGATACTGTGTTCGTTTTGGTAAGTGCACAGTTTTACATTCCTGTACATATAAAGCAAATTACCGGTCTTCGTATCACTTTAAATCTTATCAAAGTCCGACTGAATATTTGTGCAGCGTTTTGCTGATTTTATTTCATAATAGATTATTAAATTGTGTTCAAAAAGTTTGAGTTTAGTATAAATATTGTCTGTGTTTGCTCATTAATATACAACGTAAACGCTAAGGGTCTCATAACTCTTCCTTGGGGCATGCCTCAAATTACTATCACATCTGTCGATGACTCTTCGTACCTTCTGAAAAATCCTCAGTCCAGTCACATATTTCACTTGATACTGCATGTAATGATACTTTTGTCAATAAAAGTTGGTGTGGTCCCGAGACAAATGCGCATTCGCATCGTAAACTTAGGTTGTTTCCTGGCCCTAAAGTAGTGCACCACGAGAATTAGTAGGGCAAGCGGAAACGACTTGGCACGATAAGTTTCCCGATCATCTCCGTGCGCTGGCGCTCTTGGTTAAAGTAACTCGTACGCAACACCTAACCCGGCGAGGCCACGTTGATGGGAGCACGTCTGTCTGAGGGGGACGTTGAGCCTGTAGTCCATTGAGAGGATTAGGCCACGTGCAGGCGCAGGGATTCGTCCCCTCTCTCCCCTCACCGCCGTCGATAGCACAGGCAGAACACGGCTTGCTAATAAATCGTTTGCATTGAACTTTTGGACTGGAGACATAAAAGGCGCACTCACAAAGCAAAGGCCCAGTTTGCGCAAGTATCATCATCATCATCATCATCATCATCACCACCACTTCAAATATGATTGGGCGTCTGAACGATCGCACAATACTTTCAGGCTATAGTACCATACGGCATTATTACGGCTGTTTTGTGATAGTTTCTTTTAAACTGCCTACGATATTCTATTCTGATGGATACTTTCATCTGCATGCATTACTTTTTTCTTACATAATAAGAATGGCGCAAGTTAAAATTGCGTCTGTAGATAAACTTCGACCTATTACGTGAACCGCTCCACCAAAAAGAAAGTTACACCAAAGTGGAAACTAATTTTTTCTTTCTTCTTCTTCTTCATGTAGTCGTCAATCAGTTGTGCATTCTTGCATGCTGAGCGACTAATGCTTTTTCATTTAACTTATTTGTTGGGTCTGTGTTCGTTCGGAGCTATTTATTAGTTTCTTTACGAACAATGCAGATGGAGTAACGTGGTGTGTGTAAAGTATCTGATAGCTGTTTAGTGTGTTTAAAGTATCTGATAGCTGTTTAGTGTGTTTAAAGTCGCAACTGGGCAGGTGTGACGTAATGCATTTTCAAGTTCTTGAACAAGGTTTAAAAGGCATTAGCGGAAAAATGGTTTTCTCCTTGAACTACTAAAGTGTGCTGTGCGAATGAAACCGAGCAGAAGTATAAATCACGCAGTACCTTGTAGGTTACTGTGAAGCTATGTACATCTTCAAATTTTCGTGGGGCAACGGTTGTTCCATACAATTTTATGCGTGCAGCCGCATAAATTTCACTCCTCCTCCTAACAGCTCGGCTGCATACCGTCCAGCCATATTCAGAGTCAGTCGACGTGACTGATGCTCCAGCACCTGCTCCGTCCTGCGGATCTCGACTCACTTTGAAGATGGCTGGACGGTGTACATCCGAAATATTGTTGTTGGGGTCTTCAGTCCAGACACTGGTTTGTTGCAGCTCTCCATGCTACTCTACCCTGTGCAAGTTTCATCTCACAGTACCTACCGCAACCTACATCCTTCTGAATCTGCTTAGTGTATTCATCTCTTGGTTTCCCTCTACGATTTTTACCCTCCACGCTGCCCTCCAATAATAAATTGGCGATCCCTTGATGCCTCAACATACGTCCTACCAACCGATCCCTTCTTCTAGTCAAGTTGTTCCTCGAACTTCTCTTCTCCCCAATCCTATACAATACTTCATTATTTATGTGATATACCCATCTAATCTCCAGCATTCTTCTGTAGCCCCACATTTCGAAAGCTTCTATACTCTACTTGTCGCCGGCCGGGGTGGCCGAGCGATTCTAGGCGCTACAGCCTGGAACCGCGCGACCGCTTCGGTCGCAGGTTCGAATCCTGCTTCGGGCATGGATGTTGTCCTTAGCTTAGTTAGGTTTAACTAGTTCTAAGCTGTAGGGGACTGATGACCTCAGAAGTTAAGTCCAATAGTGCTTAGAGCCATTTGAACCATTTTTCTCTTCTTGTCCAAACTATTTATCGTCCATGTTTCTCTTCCATACACGGCTACACTACATACAAATACTTTCAGAAATGACTTCCTGACACTTAAATCTATACTAGATGGTAACAAATTTCTCTTCTTGAGAAACTCTTTCCTTGTCATTGCGAGTCTTCATTTTATATCCTCTCTACTTCGACCATCATCAATTATTTTGCTCTCCAAATGGCAAAACTCCTTTAATACTTCGTCTCATTTCCTAATCTAATTCCCTCAGCATCACCTGACTTAATTCGTCGACATTCCGAAATATTGAAAGAAAAGCTGAAATTTATGCGGCTGCATGCCCAAAATGTTATGGAACAATCATCAAAGCTCTTCATATGGCAACTGGCTGTTTGTAACGGTGGTGCCAGTTAATAGTGGCGCTAAATATAATGCTAGCAGAATACTTTTCGGAAGCCGGAGTCTTGCTTACTCCTCGTAGTGACCTTGACCTGTAAATATATCTGTTACTATCGTAGGTTAGTACTTGCCCGTTAGACAGCTGCTAGATGGCGTAATCCAACGTGGGGCATCAAAATACATACGAGTATCGCAGTCAGTTGTAGATAAGCGGGGAGCAAACAAGCAGTGTGCCGTCGTGCGGTCGCTGAAGCAGGGAACAGCCTGCAGCTGGCGGGTAGGCAGCACTTGTCGCGCTGCTGCTGCGCGGGTTGTCGGCGGGCACAGTACAAGGCGTATGCCACCATACACTCAACACGCACGTATTTGCAATTGATAATTGACTTCGGACGTTTGAAAGTATACGCTTACAGGAGGCAAGATATCTTAACGCCTGTGATTTGATACTGGCTGATGGTTGGACGGTAGGTTGCAAATGTAATAATCAGTCACTTGCGCAGAAGGAGAAATAGCTGGTTAATTTTAAAGCTGCTTTTTAGGTTAGTCCACCTTCATTTAAAACATATATTCTAGAGTTCAGTACCATAACAGGGATATTACTTCGTTGCAAAGAGTAATTCACTGTAGTAAGAAAAGTTGTACAGGATACGTAATTGTGTAGTATTAAACCTCTGTAGGCCAGCAGTAACAATTTAAACTACGCGCACTTCTTGAAGTATTTTTTCTTCCTGCTATTTTTCCTTTTTTAATGTTTTTGGAGTTGCTGGTTCATATTAGGTAGATAGGGATGGGAAAAACCGACCAATTAAAACTGAGCTAATTCTGAATAACCGATATTTTCAATATTTTTGGACATCGGTTGCAACAGGTGTTAATTTTTTTTTATTAATAACCAGGTAAAAAACAAAATATCAATTGTCATAGCAGCAACGCTAAAACTTTCGGTTTTTAAATAAATCTTTTTTTTTCAAAAAGGTATAATGTTTGTTAGTATAATTTCCGTTGCTTTGAAATACTGCGTTGTAATAGAAAATGAGGAAAGCTATCTGTGCTATTTTAATAACAGTACTGACGAAAAAGAGCAACAAACACATGGCATAAGAATTGGTACAGCAGTGCTGAGACAAGAACGAACATGTTACCACGTGAAGCAGGCTACTAGATGGTATACATGTACATTCAGTATGAAAGACTTCCCCGATCTCGTCCATATGGTACTTCCTCGCGATCGTACACTGCAGAGTGGCACCAACCGTAGCCTGGAAGTATTTTACGAAGTATCAGTGAAGTGCAATGATCCATTTGCTTTAAAAGGTTAAAAAAGAGAGGAACCACAACACACTCGCGACGTCATATGAGGAGAAAACTTAACACTTAACAATTTATTCATAGTTCACGATAAAAGTAGAAAGTAGCTAATCTGCTACATGTGTTTACACACAGGTAACGTTCCTTATCTGCTTGTAGGTCTTGCAAACTGACAAAGTAACACGAAAAATAGCGTTCTTCAACCTCAGTTTTCACCTTTGGAACTGACTGTTCGTAACGCCCAAATACTGGTATGGTCCTCGATTACAAGACAATTTTTCAGGAAAGGTTCAAAAAATTCGAATACTACTGGTGATTTTAGCAGTATTCAACCACTTAGGCCTCTCACTTTAAGGAAAAGTAGCAAGCGGTGGATATGAGGTAAATTTTCTTTCATTTGCCTATTTAATTTAATACCTTGATTCTACGTATCTTGAAACTGAGGGAGTCAAATTTTTTCGGTCTTTGGTTTGTTTATACACTTATTACAAGAATTAAAGGGAATAATAACCCGAAAATCGGTTATTTCAGAAACCGGTTTTTTGAGCGGTTTTAAGTCATGTTGGAGAAAACAGACAAAAATGATGTAACCGAAAACCGGTTGTTTCAGCGATAACTAATATCACTATTGGCATATTCAAGTGATACTTCATGTTAACGGCATTCTCTGTTACAATACTTATTTACGCGATAAAAGCCGGAGCGGTTCTAGGCTCTACAGTCCGCAACTGCGCCACCGCTACGGTCGCAGGTTCGAATCCTGCCTCGGGCATGGTTGTGTGTGATGTCCTTAGATTAGTTAGGTTTAAGTAATTGTAAGTTCTAGGGGAATTATGACGTCAGAGTTAAGTCCCATAGTCCTCAGAGCCATTTGAACTCGATAAAAATGCTACAAATGCCACACGCAGGTACATGGGATTTCGAAACTCTCACATTTTCACTACATGTTACCTGTACGATAGGGTACACTGTTATCACAGATGGGGCTGTGTAGCGTGCATCCGGTGACCGTGTCACTAGTGGAAAGATAATCTCTAACACGGTGTATCACAAGCGAAAAATTTCACATGTGATGTAAAACTACCTGGTGCTTAGTGTAAGCATCCTGCATCCACCCCTAGAAGCGTACCTCTGTTCAAGGGCTCCGTCTGATGTGTGGGCGTCCGGTGTTAGACGGGCTCGCGCCTGCCTTGGACAAACTGCTCTCTTCTAGATACGCGTGGAATTTGGTGGCGAAACGCATTTTCAAGAGAGAAAAACACATCTTTTTGGGCCAGTTTTGTGCTGTACAGTTACTGATCCGCACATCTATGAGGCGAAGTCTACGTTCGGTAACATACCATACAGGATTGTAATTTCATCTGAGATCAGATTTTTGAATAGACAAGCAATTCAGAGAAGACTAACATTGTGAAGACACTCAGTGGATTTTCATGTGATGTTAGCATAAATTGGAACCCAAACTAACACGCAAAAATGGCGCTAAACTTTAATAAATCCATATACAAAGTACATAGTGCCCGAGTGGTTTCATTTCGAAAACAGTTATAAAACCAGTAGGACGAACTCGGATTTACGTTGCAACACCGAGCGAGATGGCGCAGTGATCAGCACACTGGACTAGCATTCGGGAGGACAACGGTTCAAAACCGCGTCCCACCATCCTGATTTAGGTTTTCGTGATTCCCCTAAATGGCTCCAGGAAATTGCCACGATGCATCCTTTGAAAGGCCACGTCTGATTTCCTTTCTTATCATTGATACAATGCGAGCTTGTGCTTCTTTTCTAATGACCTCGTTGTCTGCGGAACATTAAATCCCAAGCATCCTTCCTTTTTTGCCGGGTGGTCAGAAACACCCTGCAAAGCTTGTAAGTGAGTTGCAGGGTAAGTTGCGCTTAGAAATAATTGTTAACGAAAAAATTCGATACGTTACGTTGTGCCGTTTCCGAGTTGGTTGGCCGGTCAGGCAGTTGCGTGTGCAAAGTCAAGCGACCCATTAGACACAATTAGTACGATATTGCAGTGCCTGTCTTATTCTGATTACGATGAAAAGAACTTTGCATAATCAGAGTAACACAGCCACTTCAATATCGTATTTATCTGCCGATACCGGTCTTTCAAGTATATTATCTGACCTGTACGGGAAAATACAGAATGGATGTACGAGTACAGGTCGCAGACCCATGGTTCACGGCATATGGAAGCTTGCGTCTGGCTGTGAGTCTTGCACGAATAGCCAAATGGTTAGGCGATAAGCGGGGAATCAGGGTTCAAGTCCCGATCCGCACAAATTTTCATTGTGGTCATTCCATTCTGCAGCTGATGGTTGTCATCATTCGCAATTCCGAATTAATTTGATGTAGATACAATCAGTGTCATTGTTCTCACAGCGTAAATGATAGCGCACGAGACTGCTGAGCGTTTGGCTTGGGTTCGATCCTTACTACCGTCCAAAGTTCAATTTTTGTATCGGTCTCTTGTTCGATTTTAGGAAACCAAACGAAGCACACGTTTGGCGACACCGTCTAGGACGGACCGTTTAATTTGCGCGCGATACGACCTGATTGGCTATCTTCAGTGCTAATTAGCTCGGAGATGGCGCAACGTATCGGATTTTTTCCTTTCTTTTTGTAACAAGAAGTTCTCAGCTCAACCTACACTGCAACTTCCGCGTCTGTTTCTGACGAAAAAGGTCTAATGAACATACTTCCGGAAATGCATGATTTCCATGCTAGCGACCATTTATTCAGTTATACGTTGTTACAGAGACTGCGATTTAATACGCGTATCACCGAGCAGCCACAGTTACAGTATGTGTTGAGAATGGTTCCCGTGTGCCTCAACGCATACGTGTACGCTCTGTCTCTCACGTTCACATCGGCCAGGGTGCATACGAACAGTGTCAAAGACAGCATGAATCTGCTGCTCCAGTGCCTCCACATCTGGAACGGACTATGCCTGCACGATACTTTAGAAATGGCCCCATAACCAGAAATCGCACGGGTTAACATCTGGTGAACGAGCAGCTCATGCAACTGGACACTCTCGTCTAATCAGTCGACCAGAGAAGACATTATTGAGGTGTGTCCTGACGTTAACGGGGAACTGAGCTGGGCCACCGTCATATGGCAGCCACATAACCCTTCGAATCACGAATGGAACTTTAACCAGCAGGTGAGGCAAAGTCACAAGCAAGAAAGGCCGATAGTTCTGGTCAGTTACGCGACGTGGAGGGAAGGCTAGTCCTAAAATACGGTCGCATATTGTCCCGAGCCGGCCGCTGTGGCCGAGCGGTTCTAGCCGTTGCAGTGTGGAACCGCGCTGCTGCTATGGTCGCAGGTTCGAATCCTGCCTCAGGCGTGGATGTGTGTGCTGTCCTTACGTTAGTTAAGTAGCTCTAAGTCTTGGAGACTGATGACCTCGGATGTTAAATGCTTAGAACTATTTGAACCATTTTTTTTAATTATCCCGGCCCACACATCCGTCTGCACCAATGCTGATGATTGGTTTTCACCATACCATGAGCGTTATGAACAGATGAATGTTACGAAAGTTGAAGATATCACTCCGTGTAAAGGTGGCCTCACCTGTGACTAAGATGGATCACGCAAATCCCAGAATCGTGGCTGGCTGGTGAAAAAACCAGTGACAAAAGTGCTCCCGATACGGAAAGTCTGTCGCTAGTAAGCGCTGCACTCCCTTTAAGTGATAAAGGTAGTAACAATTGTCGTCGAGAATGTTCCACACGGTCGTCTGGCTTACCTTGTCTGTACTGACGGGACAGTTGGCCGATACTGACACGGCAGTTGCCTTTCACATTTTCCTGCAAGTGTGGTGTCCGAACATTTCGGGTACGTCCTTCATGATTTCCTGCTTCCTGAAGCGACACCGTCTCAGACAAACGACGAAACACTGTTGCAAACATTGAATGCTGTGGTTTGTAATCGGCGGGGATAGGTCTCATGGTACAACCTTGCTGCCCGCCGACTGTTGCCTTTCAGTAAGTGAACACCATGTCGGCAAGCTCTCGATTTTTTTTTGATTTTTTTAAAGAATCGTCAGGACAGCGCGAAGCAATCCCGACTACCAAAAATGAGCCCTAGGGACGCGCATTGTTTTGTTTATTTATTAATATAACATCATTACAACAATACATGTACAGAAAATTGTAATTGTGAATATCTGGTCAATATTTCACAAAATGTAAATAGGTTCATCAGGTAAGAAACTAATAGAAAATGGAAAACACAAATGGGGAGAGAGAGAGAGAGAGAGAGAGAGAGAGAGAGACAAAAGGGGTACTTCTAGCGGAGGTATTCATTGTAAGTGAAGTGGCGTGTGATAACCGTACAATAACGCAACGGATTCGAATACGAGACCATTTGTGTACAACTCTGCATCACATCCACTACATTACCAATTACTGTGTCAGGAGAGGGCGCTAGGGCGTGACGTATGAGGAACAGTACCACCCTGTAGGAGGAAACCGCAGCCTGTTTAAGAAACTATGATTGAATAAATAGTCTCTAGCATGGAAACCATGAATTTCTGGACGGAAGTTTTGTTCTGTATCCTCTCATCGATCAACTACTAAAGTTTGTACACGGTGGAAAAAAATCGACTTGTATAATTGCGTATTGCCGGGGAGAGCTCTTGTAGCATGCTAGCCGGCCGAGGTGGCGGAGCGGTTCTAGGCGCTACAGTCTGGAACCGCGCGACCGCTACGGTCGCAGGTTCGAATCCTGCCTCGGGCATGGATGTGTGTGATGTCCTTAGCTTAGTTAGGTTTAAGTAGTTCTAAGTTCTAGGGGACTAATGACCACGGAAGTTAAGTCCCATAGCGCTCAGAGCCATTTGAACCATTTGTAGCATGCTGCCAGGCGAATGTCGCAGTACCACTGCAGCTAAAAGAGGTGTAATTGTAATGTTCCATCCTCCCTTGATGAGGACTCGGGAAGTTATTGTGTTTGTTGTCTATTGGCTCGATATTTTGTGTTATACTGTCATCTAGTGTGTGTGTGTGTGTGTGTGTGTGTGTGTGTGTGTGTGTTGTTGTTTATATTACTGACATAATATACGGTGCTGGCTGCACGGTGGAGAGAGAGAGAGAGAGAGAGAGAGAGAGAGAGAGAGAGAGAGAGAGAGAGAGAGAGAGAGAGAGAGGGGGGGGGGGGGAGGGGGAGGCGGAGTTGCTGACCGGCGTGTCTGCGCTGTGTGTCCGCAGAGGGAAGTTCGCGACGGTGCGCAAGTGCAGCTGCCCGCGCGGGGGCGGCGAGTTCGCGGCCAAGTTCATCCGCAAGCGGCGGCGCGCGGCCGACCAGCGCCAGGACATCGTGCACGAGGTGGCCGTGCTGCGCCTCGCCGCCGACCGCTGCGCGCGCATCGTCGCGCTGCGGGACGTCTTCGAGACGCCCTCCGAGATGGCGCTCGTGCTCGAGATGTGAGTATTGGGCTCCGGCTCGTGCTAATCACTGCTCTAGTTCCTCAGGGCTCGATCCTGGGTCCATCACACTCCCTATTTTACGTTGGTGACCTCACTGAACATACGACACCCAAAATGTTTTCTATCTGCCGGTGACACTAGTGCAGTACTCTTTGAATATAGTGTAGAAAGCTGAGTCAACAGCAGGAAACTCCGTCCAGACTTTGAGTAGCTCAACACGAACTGTAACATTTGGAAAAAAAAAAAACAACAAAAAAAGCTGTCAACATTAGCTTCTCTCTTCAATCTGTTAAAAAATGTGTCCAAGCAAGATTAAAATAAAAATACAGAAAATATTCATGCTACAAAATATTTCGCCATGGGTTCAGCAGGACATGAAACGGGGTTTCCATGTCAGTAACTTACCCAAGAAAGTCTCGACGGTGTGCTGTGATCGGAGGGCCTTACAAGGTACAAGAAGTTGTGGTGCAGGCATACTACACGCGGTTCAGTTCTGTTTCCCTAATGAATTATTTTCTAGGGAATTGCTACTGGACATACATACAGTTTTAGAGTGAAAAAAAAAAATAATTGAGGATACTTTGTGGCCTTAGAAATGGAATCCAGGTACACGTTACTTCACTGAGTTTGGAGTTATTAGTTTTTCATGTTAGTTTATCTGTGAAACGATCAGGTTCACTATACAATATCTTACAAAAAGTGAACGACGATGTACAATTATTGTAGCAGAGGACAGTCAGATGTCCACCAAATGTTCTATGGAACGAAATCGTAATAAAAAAATTGTAATCCACTGTGGCGTCTCGACATGCAGTAACACAACACAACACATCACAGAATCAGAATCAGTATCAAAGAAAAAATTAATGGCATTCGTAATAAATAATTTGCTTTCTTTCTGTACAATAATTTCTAAACTCTCAAAAACAGTAATCATTCTTCAATTTTATATCAGTGAACGAACCTTACATTGTAATGTTTCCCTATTTTGTTTGTGCCGTTTATTATTTTACGTTATTTTGACATGTCAGATAGCACTAGTACGGCCTGTATTGCATGCTAAAGCTGGACCAGCCAGTATACAGCATAATACAAATAACGCCCCCCCCCCCCCCCCCCCACAAGCTGTTTTGTAATATTCTAGTCTCCGTCTGCCGCTACTGTTCTTCCCATGTATTTACATCTTCCAGCTCCAGATTAACTATTTAGTGTGCCATAGATGTCCCATTTCCTGGTAGCTCTTTAGGTAGACTTACAGCTTCACTTACTCTTTTGAGGACTAATCTATTTAATATTCTATCTGTCCAATTACTAACATTCTTAGGTAGTACTTTGAATTTCTCCTCCTGATTTCCGATGGTCGGTCCACGTTTCACTTCTAGAGGTACGCTTTCAGGAACTTCATCCTAAGCTTCTCATCAATATCTGATACCAGCGGCCTCTTGTATTTAAGGAAGGTTGCTCCGTCTGTGCCGAACCTTTGCAGTTGTACAGAGTCCGCCAGAAAAATGTGTACTCTCTGTGTCAGGCTCTATCGAGATACCGATATTGTCGTTCGATTTGAGTTACGAATGTGTTGTTGTACTGTCTTGGGCTCAACAGATGTTAGTACTTTCATGTCGGTATTAAGAAAACAAGATGGCAGGAGCACGCTTGACATTCGCGCAACGAAAATGTATTCTGAAGTGGTTTCCGAGTTTGATAATGCCGTTGAAGTGCAACGTCAGTGGAAGCGGGAGTTTGTAACAGAACTGTCAACCCGCCTAACAATTGAACAAGTTTGAATTGCATGGAACGATTTGTGATATTGACAAAGTAAGATAGGAATACAGCGTACAGCTACAAGTCCTGCTTCGTCGGCTCTCGTGTTGGAAACGCTACGCACGTGCGCTTCATGGAGCTGACGGAGAGGTTTTCAACCAACAGGACGGGGCGTCACCACACTACCACCCAGCCGTGCTAGCTTTCTTGGATGACTAGTTTGCGGGACATTGGTTTGGACGAAGAAGGCCCATTGAGTTCCCTAAACGGTCGCCAGATTTAAAACGTATGGACTTTTGCTTGTGGGGAACTGTGAAAGATGCATCTATCGACGTAAGCCACGCACGCTGGAGGAACTTGGCCAGGAGATCACAGCGACATGTGCAGCCATCTCCACTGTAACACTGACTGACGTAGTTGCCACGACAACTTGTCGTTCTGTTATGTGAACAGCCGCCAACGGCGAATTTTGAACATTCAAAGTAACCATGTGCTAAACTGATGGTTGTATAATATGTGTGATCAATTATTAATTGTGAAATAAATACATAAGTAACACTTTTTGTTTCTTGAAGTGTGTGTACATTTTTCTGGCGGATTATAAATCTAAATACTGCAACGGCTCGAGGGACATTTTCCAATAATAATGTTCCGTTTATTTACCGGTAAAATGCTGTAAGACGCTCTATTTGGTGGAGCAAGACGGTATTTCAGTTGTTTGATTGAAGTATCTGATACTGAATCTCTGTAATCTGTATTACTGTTCAGAAATTTCTTCTCAGTTCCTTTATTGTTGTTCGGCGTATAGCATTGACGATAAATTGCGACCCTCCTTTGCGCGTTGCTTAATAATGAACGTGTCTTTCTTGATCTCTCACTTGGGTTCAGTACATGTTAGTTACTCGTCTGTCTATGTCAGGAGAGTGAAGCTCTTGTTGCTTCTTCCAGTCCTCTCTTTATTCACAGGTGCTAGAAAGGCGTAATTGTTATACTAATCGGCATACAGGGTTACCGCTATACTGTGTTATAACAACATATGAAAAATTTCTACAAGCTAGTTATTCCCTTTTATTTTTAAGGAAAATCAGGAAATTTTGAAAATATTACGAAGAATTGAAATCAGGACAGAATATAATTTCCAGTTATATAGCTATTGTACTAACTTTTTCGCACAAAATAAATGTATATAATAGGCATACAACTTAGATATCACCACCCTTATTAGCAATTATGAACTGAAATTGAAAGGAGTAGATTCGTGATAAGAACTAAGATACTTTCAACTAAATAAACAAAAGGTAAAGGAACCGGCTTCAAATCGGCGTGGCCTCAAGAAAAACAATGGTTACGGAAGTAGATTGTGCTTCTTTAAGATCATTGATTAGTTCTTCCATGGAAAATGGCGTAATACATTCGCGATGGTTGTTTTCGTTTTAGTTTCGTTTTAGTTTGAGCGCATTAAAATTTGTCAATGAAAACCGTATAACCCGTCGCCTAAAACGCTGGTTGTGCATCACGGTGAGGTATACGAATGTAGCCTTTTTTACCGATAGGTGATAATCGATTTTAAGTCTTGCAATGAGTTGCAGTATACGTTGTATATGCGGTCACTCGTGAGAAAATAGGAAACATTACAATATCATGTATCAAAGTAATGTTAGCAAGTACTGAAACTGTTCATTAAACTGTAAGCATAATATATTGCACTTGAACAAAAATGAGGCAGCAACTGACCGGCGAAGTGAGAACACGGCGACGCGCAAGAGTCTAATAGCGAATTTGAGGCTTATTACAGTTTAATTTTTCGGAAGAACAAAACATAGTACTCCCGCAGTAATTTAAATAATACAAGGGAAAACTGTCCAAAGCACTTAACAACATCAAGTTAATAATAATAATCACGAAAACCAAACACTTTGCTGTCAAAGAATGTATTGGGATCCCGGGACAGTTTGTTAGGGACTGTCGCGGTAAAATCGGTAAAAATGGAAACAATTTGCTACATGGAGCAGCGCGATAGACCAAGCAGTGTTTTCCGCTGCTCAATTAGAACAGCGTGCATGTAGTAGGACAAAGAGGGCCGGTTTAAGGCTCAAGCGACCCAAGTCGCTGTGTGGGATGCCAAGCTGAGGGTTGCCCAAATAGCAGTACTCAATGTGTGTTACAATTAGTGGCGAAAACGGCTGAAAGTGTACAAGGGAAAGGCAAGAATAGGAGTGGGGGCAAATTACAGGTCTCGTTCCGGCCCTGAGGACAGAGTGCCGAGCATAAACAATAAAATCGTTCATTTTAGCATTTAACGCCCGTGTTTAGTGGGGAAACGCTTGTGGAGGATGTTAGCGCGTCTTAACGGCCTGGGACAAGTTTAATGTTGGGCACCACTTCGGCGAGTTGCATTCCCATAAGTCGACAGCACCTGGCGTACCAGCTACCCAGGCGCTCGGCCGTCCGGGACGAAGCAGACCCGACGTTTCGTGAACTTTGGTTATCGAATGACGTGAAGCTGTTTTTGACATGCATATTCTTTCTCCCTCCTTTGACCGTCCCAGTGGTATTTGTCACTGTGCCCCCCCCCCCCCCCCCCCCCCCCACACACACACACTTCGTAGCGCGCGCATTCCGACAATGCGAAAGCTGCCCATCCTGTGCAACTGATTCTTCAGTTTTTTTCACCAGCCCTGTGGTTCGACCCTCTTTCTTTCTACATTACTTTTACCGTCCATTATTGTGTACCCTTTTCTTCTCAAAAAAGTCATTTCTGTTGTCAATAATTTTCGTCCATTTTTATAAGAACCCATGTATCATTTACATATAGTAGAGCACGTTTCCTTAAAACTTCACCGAAGTTTTTCTTTCTGTTTCTTTGTTTAAATATCTTTCGCGTGCCATTTCTGTAACGCACTCTTCAGATATTATTTCCGATCTACTTCGTCGACGCGTGTAAGGAGTGTCCTAGGAATATCTCTCTCTCTCTCTCTCTCTCTCTCTCTCTCTCTCTCTCTCGCTCGCTCGCTCGCTCCCCCCCCCCCCCCTCCTTCCCTCTCTCCTAGATACTTTTAATTATTGTATTCCTCCTAACACACTGTGTTCAAAGTGCCATAGTTTCAGATTTGTTGGTTGAAACACGACTGTTGGCTTTACCATTAAGGGGTGTCCTTGAGCGGCTCTTTTTAAGATTTTTCACCATTCAGCACCGATTATAGAATCATCAGCCATTATGTATCTCATTTACTGTATTAGCCTGAAGATAATCCATGCTCTTAATTTGGGTGTGTGTGTGGGGAGACCATGCGAAAAACTTCGTTCGGAAACAGGGGACTGAGACAGTTTTAATTCAACGTGCTTCATATATGTTCCAAATTTTGAATAGTGTTTTTTTTTCTTTTTTTTTTGCGACGTTACCGTCATTGGTGAAGAGTACATTTTGCTCTTTAGTAGGAGGAAAATTGTGCAACACTGAACACGATAATTGTCAGTACGTAGACGTAATATCGACAATCTTAGACGGCTACAGTGCTGCCTCTGATAGGGGCTGTTGTTTCATCTCGAACCACGATACGGTTTCGTGTTGCGTTAACGTACGGGTACGTCTAGGGTCGACCACTCAAATTTTTGATGGCAGAATTCTGGAGAAAAACTGCTACTTCGATTCGGACCAATACGATAGCACAATAAATACACACAGAACTCAGGCGACTATGTACTCTCCTTATGATCCTCATCGATTTTCTTATTACAGAATATTCGTTTCTCTTACAGCTCAGAAATTAATAAGATTTATATGTCAGAGAATAACGCAGCATAACTTAAATATCAGTCCTAAATTTTCATTAACGGCAAGATGAAAATTATTCTTTCCGATGGAATTATGAACACACGAAAGACAGATGGCTCAGTTACTTGGCAGGCCAGGAGGGATTCCTTTCCAATTTATTGGCGATTATCAGCGAATTGGATGACTTCGGCGGTGATACTAGTGAACAGTGGTAATGGCTTGGAGTAGAAACTTGTTCCACTGCGACAGTTTGAAGATTTGCAATGTTGGTTCGTTGTAGTTTCGGATGCGCGTATAAAACGTAATTGTATTTCCCTTTGTCATCCTTCCAGCCATAGCAGACTTCTTCGCAGAGGTTTGTGTAGCGAGAACTTCATACAAACAAATCTTCCTTTATATATTGCTCTCTTTTTTTCGACAAGTGAAGATCACCAACTCGAATGTCACGCCACGAAGGCCCTCTCTGTAACATTGTTGGAGTGGCGTGATTGAAGTTTTCCGACTAGAGCATTGCAAAGCTACAGAAAAATGCCGCATGCAATTACGGTTGGGGAATTTCCTACCAGTGTTAACATGACGGAGTACTGTTTCTTTCCCAAGAACACAAGGCCCGACTGGAGCATAGGCCCGCGAGGTGAGCGGCCAAATGACGTCACGGTCGTGACTTCACAGCCGTATCTGTCCGGCACGACAGGCGAAGGAGAAAGTTGCGGGAACAATTCGAAATCTAAATGCCTCCAGCGTGTGTCAGTTCCATACAGTGAGGTGTAGAATACTGATGCCACGGCGCCAGTGTGTCGTAAGAGGCCTCTTCAAACAGATTCTCGTTTTGGCGTGAACATGAAGGGAGAAAATAAAGGACAGGGAGTTGTGATAATGTCTCAGTAATAGATTCTGTAACGAAAAGTCGGAATTTGGAATAAATTTACTCACGACCTGAAAGACAGGTCTTACTTCTTTTAGGCGTTCAGCCTTTGGCAGATGGCTTCATAAGTAAAATTAATTATCAAAAGCTTATATTTATTAAGTTGCTTCTTGAGTCTCTTTACATTATTATTTGCTCTCTGCTGATGACTAGCACAAGTCTGTTGTTATTTCAGTTTTACCCTGCAGTAGTCTTGTAATTCTTAAGTTATCTAAAGAACACCTTCAAATTGTTTACTGAACTTTCAGGGCATCTGGTGGTGAGCTGCAATATGTACTAGACCAGGAGGAAAGTCTAGAAGAAGCACAAGCCTCCAGGATTATGCGACAAATATTAGAGGGTCTGACCTTCCTGCATGACCACAACATTGCACACCTAGACTTGAAGGTTGGTAGCTTGTATGACTCTGGAATTGTACATAATATGATGATGCTCCCATGACACTAAGAGTAGACACACACTGCACACCATCTGTTTGTTGAGTATTTCTGTTCACCTTTGTCATATTACATTTTTAATTTCACACTGGCATATGTCGTGGAATAATATAATCATTGTGGTGCTGAGCAATAAACATACTGTACTCACCAAACAATTCTGTTGGCACTGCACATTGTATCTCAGAATAGAGTGAGTGAGTGTTTTTGACAGGTGTTCTTTGCACCGTATGATTCTCGCACTCAGTCAAATTTTTCCTGAGAAGTTTACCATACTTTAAATCTCAGATTTTGTCCTATATATTTTTTTAAAAATTGTATGATATGACTAGATAATTTACATTTAGTTATAAGGTCCAAAATTAACCATCTGGAACACTCTTTGTTTATAATGATCTTATAATATATTTTCAGCCACAAAATTTACTGTTGACTGGTGCGTACCCAAATTGTGATGTAAAGCTGTGTGACTTCGGAATTTCAAGAGTAATCTGCAATGGAGTTGAAGTTAGAGAGATCCTGGGAACTCCAGATTATGTTGGTAAGCGTTCACTTTTTCCCCCCTTTCCCTGTGAAGCAGCTGTGTTGGTTTTCTTCCCACTAATGAAATATGTTTGCATTCTGTTTCAGCACCTGAGGTACTTAACTACGAACCAATAAGCTTGGCAACTGACATATGGTAAGTTGTATTTAATGTGACAATCTCTTATGATAGAAAGAATGACCAGCAATAAAAAGAAGTAAGGGGTGCACGTAGAGGTCAGTATATAGATTGAGAGTTACAAAAGTGTCCGTGAAATAGAACAAATCATGAGATGGTTGGTTGGCATTTTTACACAGCTTTTGGTTTTATAAGTTGCATAAAAGGTTTAAAACACACACACACACACACACACACACACACACACACACACACACACACACACACACACACACACACACACACACACAGAGAGAGAGAGAGAGAGAGAGAGAGAGAGAGAGAGAGAGAGAGAGAGAGAGAGAGAGAGAGAGAGAGAGAGAAAGGGGGGGGGGGGGCGACATCAAACACTGAAAGACGACATCTACATACACAACCAACTCATAAACTCCATGTCTAAATGATGTCACACACCACAACACCCTTATGTCATGGGTCAAAGCAGACGGGTTGAATCGGACACTTCCATTGACCCCAAATGTGTAGTTTCAAGAGGTTATTGCCTGTTTTGTACAGGTTTGAGTTTAGGTCACAGGACTTCAATGTTTTTGTATCAGTAACTTTTTATGTGCATTATTTGTAAACAGTGCACCTGACATATTTGTATGCATATGTAATTGATCGTTTGAGATGGTTTAATTTTCTACTGAATAAAAATCGTGCATCTTATTTAGTAACCTTAAGTAAATGCCATTTCAATATATTGAAACTGTTTCAGGTCTGTTGGTGTCCTGGCTTATGTTTTACTGACTGGTTATTCGCCTTTTGGTGGAGACACAAAGCAGGAAACATTCTGCAATATTACTCAAGGAGAACTATCATTTCCTGATGAGCTTTTTGAAGGTATATCATCCTCGGCCAAGGATTTCATTTCTGCGACTCTAGTCAAGAACCCGAGGTAAGTGAGGTGTTGAATTTAATATTTTCCAGATTAATTTGTAGTTTACAGATTAATCTTGTTTGCCCTCCCCTTTAACTCTGTTATTCATTGCTCTAAAAACAGCTGAACACTTGAAATAACCTGAATACCGCACTGTCTTTATATCAGTTTATCATGAACAATAAAAAAGAAGCTTTATCATTACACATTTCATGTGATGATGGAATTAAAGATTCTGTGTGAATTGCCATATTATCCACTCTGACGAAAGGAACTTCGTTCAGCTTTCTCATTCCTATAAAAAAATCTGCATTTCTTTAGCAACATCTGTTTCAGCTACCAGTTCTGTTTCAGTTGTAGATATGGCAGTCGTAGCCTGTCTTTGGCTGATCTAGGATGTAGTTTAATCTGTCTGTGTAGTGAGGACACCAGATGTTGACTGCAAAGGCTACAGCACTGGAGCAGTCTAGTATAAAACTGCACAAATCTGTTTCCAGGTGCTGCGTACTGGAATACTCATTTTAGTCGCACTACATCTTCAGTTGATGCTGAATCAAGTGTTAGAGACAGGATGCTAATACTGTGAGCCAAATCAGATCTCATTCCAAGCATCAGGTACATCAGTGCTCCAATTGCTCGTGGATAGGGAAAGTCACATATCCCTGCACCCTTTTTTTCCCTTGCGATTTAATAGTCTTTTCAATAGGTTTTGCCCTTTTCAAAACTGAAACTCCTGAATCTTCCTTACATATTTTTGTTGACTTACCGTGATTGCACCATCATCAAAGCTTTAATTTCAAGTCCAAGCACATAAAATGCTGGTTTCAGGGTGATACTGAAGTTAGTTTTCAGCCCTTCAGTGAACTTCCTGGCATTCTGCTGATCACTCACCATAACTAACACCTCATCTACATAAGGAATGACTAACAGTTTCTTTCACCTTCTTCTTCTGTGACATAACAAGCACGTATCTGCACAATTAGCCCTGAAACCTACTTACGAGAGAAATGCTCAGAATCATTTATTCCAACATCTGTGTTTGCTTGAAGTGCATACAAGCTTCACCTTAATTTGCAAACACTATCTGTACCATCACTTACTCTTTTCGCTGGTGCATATAGTTTACTTCTGCTGATTCTCCGTACAAGAAAACAATACTCACATCAGACTGCATCAGATGCATCTTCTCATCTGCAACAACACTTAACATTGAGCAAATTATTCGCAGCTTAGCTACTGAACAGAAAAGTTCATTATAACCTAAACCATAGCATTGATTAAACCCTTTGATGACAAACCTTGCTATGTATTTCTCAACACCCCCATCTGGATTAGTCTTTATATGAAAAACCTACTTACTGGGTATGGCTGTTGCTCTTTTTGATAGCATAATTGATTCCCAAACCACATTATCTTGTAATGACTCCATTTCATTTTCTGTAGGCTGTTTTCAGTGAGCACTTTCTATACTATATACTAAGAATTCATCAATGTTGAATAATTTTGCTGTTGATAGAGATGGAATGAACAGTTGCTCTTACTGTTACCAGAACTGTCCGCTTGACTCTTTGATTTGTGACTTTTCTTTGTTCCAGTTGTTATCTTCTATAATTTCTTGAGAAGCATAATATCCATATTTATTTTGCTCAACATTCTGTAATAGTAATTTGACTTGTCCTTCACAACCTCCAGGTCTTTTTTAGCCTTTTTCTGCTGAGAATGGCTTTGGTTTCCTCTTTCACCCAAATTCTGTAATGCCCATATCAGTCGTGTCCCAACAGATGTGCAGACACATTTCTTTACGTTTTCTATCGTTTTTTAGAACCCATTATACATAAATATTTCATTCTAGGTTTCTTACCCATCGACAGTGTTACTGAGGATTCTTACCCATTTACAACTTGAAAGGACTAATACCTTCCACAGGTGACTTTGTAGTTCAATTTGCAGACACTTCAACCAACTCTGCCACATGGCTACAGAGAACTTAGCCTTTTTAAATGAGTTCTTGTCAATTCAGCTGTAGTTAACTTCTAACACTCACTTCCAAGATTTTGTTCTTGTGTGTAGGGTGCTGCTAGCCTCTGAGTAACCCCTGGTATATCCTTAACTGTCTATCAAATTCTCCCTTGTTGTCACTTACTAGCTCTTTGATTGTTGAAGAAAGTGTTTCAATGTGTCCTTAACGTCAGATGCCTATCGTATGAAACAGCAATACTGAAATTACATGTAGCTGTTCTTGAACACAACCGTATATTTCTTCTTTAGAAAAGATTCATTATCCCCTTATCATATTGATTTTTTGGGAATTATGTTCCAAAAAAATATTTTTTATTAATGAAAACATCCTATAATGAATGACATTACATACAGACATATAAAGACAGCTTATAAAGCTCAAAATAATGAGTTATAAACTTTGAAGATCATAAATAATAAAGTCCCGAGTTTACTTGGGAAGTAGACTTTTACTGAAATATTGTGGAACTTGAAATCACTTTTTGTTTTCTGTGCAGCTGTGAAGTCTAACCATGTTTTTCATAATAGGTCTGTGAATGTACATCTTGAAGGAGCTGGCTGATGCACAGTGGATATTTTTGTCTTGTACCACTTGTGAGCACTAGTCACTCAAATGATGAACTGTTGTCACTTTCAGTCTCTGATGAAGCAACATCACACCCTTCTTCACTTTCTGAGCCACTAAATTCAGTGTCAAATGCAGGATTACTATAGCCATTCTTTTTTGAAAGCTTTGCATAAACGATAATATAGGAGAGAGCCTGAAAGTGTGAGTTTTGTTGTCGAGTATCTAATGCTGCACACAGTGAAGACAATAATATCTGTTGTCTTCTTTCTCTAACTAATTGGCAAATGATGTGCTTTGCTGTAAATGCGTGGCTCACAAAATATCTTTTCCAAGGGAACACTTGCCGCTGTACAAGAAATGTATTCACAGTTGTGACTGTGAACAACCATCAGCTGTAATTAGGAGTGCCACCAATGAACGTTTTTGCCAGACTGGGACTTGAACCAGCACAATTTGCAACCAGACACAAACTTCCATATGTCATCAGACATGTTTCTACAACCTGCATTTGAACACCCATTTTATATATTTCCACACAGGAGAGACGTTTTACTGCAAAGTCGCTCACCTGGTGTCAGCAGATAAATATGATATTGCAGTGCCTGTATTATTCCAAAATATGATGCAAAGTTCCTTTGGACATTCATGCGTTTTCAAAGGAACAGACACTGGGTTGACTACAACCTTTATGAAATACAAGAAATGTATTTGCAGTTGTGAGTATGGACAACCATAATGGAGCGAAGGCGGTAAAAATTCATGCTGGACCGGGACTCAAACCTGGATATCCCGCTCATTGCGAGCATTTGCCTTACCATGTGGCTATCTGAGCATGACTCAAGGCTAGACCCAAACTTCCATGTCATCAACCTGTAAGGCGTCCGCTCGTGATAAGCGGGAAATCTGGGTTTGAGACCTGGTGTGGCACAAATTTTCATTGTCGTCATTCCGTTGTACAGCTGATGGTCGTCCACATTCACAACTGCAAATAGATTTCTTGCACATCCTAATGGCTGTAGCCTCCACAGTGCCTGCATGCATGCCCAAAAGAACTTTGCATTGCAATTAAAAATAACACAGGCACTGCAGTATTGTACTTAATCCTTTTTTTCCATTTCTAACATTTTGACATGTCTGTTCCAATGTCATCATCTTCCATGATACAGCTGCAATAATGGATTCTCTTTAGTTGTGTTTACTAGGACAATTTCTTTAGGCAAAGTGGGTTGAATATGTGTCTTGTACAATATTCTGAAAGGCTCCTGTGTTCCATGCAACACCATTTCATCACCAATGTTAATCCAGCATTGTCTTGTTGATGACTTGAATTCACTTTTAGGATTCTGACCGTGAGAAAGTATCAGTGAAGACAAGTTTATATAGAATCATTAAACATGCCGTAAATCCAGCAGCATCATAGCCTATAGATGATAACCTAATATTGCCCTTTCCCACTGCTATTAAAGGTTCTTTTGAGCTGCCACCACACTGTGTGGACTGTCAAGTCTTAGAAAGTCTTAGGAAGTCTTTAAGATAATTTGAACAGTTGGTTACATGTCTTATAGTACTGTAGTTGACCCACCATGATGCTTTATCTGCTTCAATTGAATAGGCTTTTTCACAGATAGATATCAGCACAGCAGTAGCATTTTCATTGCTATCATAACTTCTGTTTAGATTGTATCACGGTTTTCCATGAGAAATTCACTTTCTCCAACCCTTCACCCAATGATCCTTTCTTCTACAGTTATTGCAAATGTCACCCTTCCGTGACTCCTCCATAAAGAGTTTGCCTTTCCCATTTTGTTTCCCTTTCCTCATATTTACCATTAATACTTCTTTTGTTGTTTTATACTACTTTTAGTGTTTTGTCAATGTTCAAATTCTTCATATAATTCTCTTGAAACCTATGTAACTGGACTGTTACTTCGTCAGATGTGCTCTTTTATTGTGTGTGTTAGTAACATCCAATTTGGCTGATACATATCGAACTCGTCTAGCAAAATTTAAAAATTTTACAAACTAACATCAGATATAGCAAACCATTTATGTTTTTACTTGAAGTTCATAGTGTAACTTGTTCCACAATTTGTTAAGTCTTACTGTGTGGCTTGAAACATCTTCACCTGGTATCCAATTAAAGAAGATAATGTCTGTAAAAATTTTAAGCAGCTGAGCCTTGGATGTGGCTTGAAGCACTTTTGATACACTTCACCACTGTTCGCATTTGTTATCATACACATTTATGAACTGTTTGCCTTACGATAAAAATCACACCCTTCTTTGTGTTTGTTGACAAATATTTTTGTTGCACCTTCTTCCAGTGACTGAGGTTGTACTAATCTCTTGTCAGTTACATGCATTGTAAGAGGTATGCCCTGAAAATAAGTACTGTTTTTCGGAAAAACTAATAATTTTTTTTTTTTTTAAAAAAAGCTTGTAATATAGGCAACTCCAAGCTTGACAGACCACGTTATGTGAACTGTCTTCACGAGTTCTCTCTCCAACATATCCTGTCTCTTGGCTCTCTATAGACATTGCTATTTACATTTCCTGTGGTGTTACTTGTAAAGCCAATATCGCTTCCCCTTTATGTTCTGTTCCCTTTATGTTCCGTTTGGAAATGTTGTACTGGAGGGATGACCCTGTTAAGTCAATGTAAGAGTTCAAATTTCTCCAGTGTTATTGTCATTGCTATTTTGCATGTTGTGTTTGTATGTGGGAGAAGCTAATATGTCTCAAGAGTTTTTCAGTATGTACACTCTAGTAATTTTATCAGTACATCAGCTGTATTATTAGACACATTACATAGAATCAAACAAAAAATGATCTGGAAGGCTACCAACTGCCACACACACACACACACACACACACACACACACACACACACACACACACACACACACACACACACACTACATCATATGACAGCTTATTTATTAAGTTTTATGCCAACACACTCTCTATTGTCCAAAATTTGCTGTACATGTACAGTTATTTGTCTATCAAACAGCCTCCCCACCAAGCATCTCATTTGCTGGGGGGAAAAAAGTTCCTGATAAAGGTACAAAAGTAGCAAGTTTTGAATAAAATACTAAAATACAGATACAATACTTAAAACAGAAATAAATAAGGTTTATGGGCAGAATATAAGTATATGCTGACTGTTAGTTGCCTCCATTCATTAATTGTCAGGTACAAAACCACACTTTATTCCTAACAAAAATAATAATTTGATTGCTGAACTGAGGAGCAGGAAATTGACATAATACAATAAAAAAAATTCTTGTTAGAATTGATGTTCTTAACTTTTTAATTATTTACATATTTAGTTATGAGTGTGTGGGATGAGTGCTATATTTCAAATGATTAATTCTGTATTTTCCTTTTATTGCTTCTTTTGCAGACGGAGACTGTCTACTCAAGATTGCCTTGCTCATCCCTGGCTGTGTGGTGCTTTCATCCATCCATCTGGTGGTGATGAGAGGTTGATTGTCGCCACCAGGACTGATGGAAATGATGGTGAATTGCTGCACAATGGCGAAGTGAAATATAAGAGGTGCTGTAGTGAAATACATTTTACAGAGCAAAGTGAAATGATGGAACAAAATGGACACTCTTACGAGCATGAAACACTACAGTCCACTGCTTCCTCTAAATTAGAAGGAGACGATGAAGTTAGGGATAGAGAATGTAAAGAAGCAGATGAAACACAAGTGAACCAAACTGGAGTCCAGTGTCATGAATGTGGTAATGGTATCAAGAATGAGGATCAGTTTGGAGTAATTCTTTCCAATGGTGTGGTCCATGAAAAAGACTGTAATGGTGAGATTGCCAGTTCGGACTGTGTTGATGGCACTAAACAAGTAGAATGTAGTGAAGAAGTAGAATGCAACGGCTGTCATAATGTAGGAGAAATAAACGAAGATGATAGTAGTAGTAGAGAACTAACAAACTATAATGGTACGACAGATGTAGGAAACCTAGTTCATCTTAAAGGAAGCAATGGAGTTTCAGGATGTGATTCGTTTGTACACAACAAAGTTATAAGTAATGGTCTGCATCCAGAAACCACTAAAGGATTTTCAGAGGTGTCAAAAAACTGTGACGAGAGAGAGGTTTGTGAGAAACATGTGAATGGCTTCAGAAAAAATGATGACATAGTTGATGTAAATTTGTTTGTGGGACTGAGAAATACTGTGAAGGGATGTACAAAATCTGTTCCTGGACTGAATATAGAAGATGAATTGTACGTAAGAGGAACAAAAGAGCACAATGGAGATGTGGGAAACTCCAATGAAATAGAGATCGATGAAGAGGGTTTACCAGTAAAACGCTCGAAGAACTGCTGTCGGCGGTCCTCATACCCTGTTTCGTCGTGTGCTTCGTGTGCCCAGTGCAAAGAGCAGTGCTGCCACCTACATCCCACACCTACCACGGACATCCTGAATCATATAGGAAGGCAACATCGAATTACCAGTATTTCGAGTCCTCCAGTTGAAATAACCGTGGACAGGGGAATCACTTGTTGAAACCGAAACATGCAGTCCCATTATTTGTGTATTTAACAGTGCATCAAGTGCAACAGACTCGCTGGCCGAGATTTGCTTTTGATGGTGCAGATAAAATGGGAGTTCTGTGTAGCATGCTTGCATAGCACATGCTTAATTTTACTGAATGTGTGTGAAAACTATTTAGATTGTATGAGAGAGAATGTGTTGTATGAATGTCTCAAACAAATGTGTGATGTTGTCACAATATATAACCTCGAAACAAATTTTTCCAAAGCACAAGTGAATGGCCATTGTTGAAATACATCAGTTCGAAAGATAATTTGTGTCCATTTATTTATCAACATAGCAGCAGACCACTAAAATTTCATCATCATCTTCAAAACTCTTATTACTCAATATTCACTGTCTCACCGTGGCTGTAAAGTTGGTTGTTGCCCTGACATTCCCTCCTCTATTTTTGTTTGTACTCTTCCTTTTGTAATCACAGAATGAGATACTTACTGACAGCAGTGTATCTGTCAAGGATGTATGGGAATTCCTCCCATAAAATGACTATAATAATGTTTTTATGAGTTTGTGACTTTATATTAGATTACAGCACAGTGCTGTTATTTATTGCATATAGAAAGAAATGCAATGTTAAACTGTGGCATGAAATATTTATTTCATTTGTGGAGGTCGAAGTGAAACAATATCTGGATTTATCAGCTTGTCTGCCTCCAGTACAAATATAAATGAGCACAAATTTAATATTTTGTTATTGACCTGTTCCATCTTGAGCTTTGCTGCTGGGTAGAGAGAATTAAATCATATTCAGTACGTACCTCAGTCAAAAAGGTGTTTTCCTTTAAAGCACGTTCTAAGGATGATTAATTTCGAACACTAGGTATGAAAAGCATTTAAATTGGCTTAGTTAATTCAGTAAATTGAACATGTAATAATAATCAATTAAAACAATACATATACAAGTAAAATGTAGTTTGTGTTTCTGGATTTATTCTGTACTGAAAGAAAACTTTTTATATTTTTTCATATCTCTTAAATTAAGCCAAGGATAATCACTGGTTGATTAGCTTCTGTGCCGTCATTGTAATAGAGGGAACATGAAAAGCCATTTTCTGACAGTGGACATGTACTCCATTTTATTTTTTTAGACACTGGAGTGGATTAATTTGTTGTTGTTTAACTGAAAGACTACAGTTACATGGCGACATGGACAGCTTTATTTCACAATTAAAGTCTGGTATACATTTTCAGTTGCCTTTGTATCTTCTTGTATTCTGTTACTTTGAAATAATTTTATTTTTTGTAGTATTTGTGCAGTCATTTGAAATTTGTTTTGTTTTTTATTGTATAAACATATTGGCTGTGTTTTGTGACATAGTTGGTGATAATCTTTTCTTGTATAAGAATTTTCATTGGTTTACTGCAGATATTTCATTTTGCTTACCTATGTTTTACAGTAGTCTAATGCAAAAAAAGTCAGTCTTCAGTCAATGATTAAATGTAGTTTATTCAATGTTGTAAATATGCTCAGTTGTTGGGTTACTTCTGTACACCTAAGGCCAAAGATAGATATAAGGTAATTTTATTTACTCTAAATCGTTCTTATTTCTAAAAGGTGATTCTTTACATATTTCTGTGTAACAGCTCCTTGCAATAAATGCAATCATTGTTTTGTTGGAATTTTTATATGCTTTTTCTCAAGAATCGCACACATTTTATACAACATAATTGCATAACTCGGTGAATTTTTTGCAACCAAGTTTGGCAGACACAGATGATATCTTGGAACATTTTGACAGACAACAATAACTTTTAATGTATATACATGGATATAGATAATGAAGTAAGAAATAAACAGAAAAAATCTGAGCTGGAATAACAGTAATATAAAGTAGGTTATTGCTACTCACCCCCCCCCCCCCCCCCCCCTTACACACACACACACACACACTCACACCCTGTCATCTCTGGGTGCTAAGACCTGACAAGCCAGACTGACACCCAGTGACACCTCTGTGTGGTGAGCAGCAATCCATCCTGCTTTGATACTGTTGAAGTGAAAACTAAAATTGTTAACAAAAGTGACAGAAGCACTTGAAGAAAGAAGTTTTATCTCTTTGGACTGAAAGATTTTTCTCTCTACTCCAATCATCATTCATTCACTCTTCATAGTTTGACTACGTCATTCCTAGACCTAAGAATGTTTAGGTGCCAGGAAGCGACAAGACCAGCAGTTGTATTTAGCAGATTATAAGAAAAAGTGTTTTGCCAAATTTGTCAATCAGAAAATGTAGGGTAATCTTACATTTGCATATTAAACTGTTGCTGTTGAGGCCAATGTTTTTAAATTGTTTAAAAGATAATATTAAACATTTACAGATGGAGCTTTGGTCGTTGAGGTTTTGCGCAAATTTATTTTGAACAATTCCAAAGAGTTAGGGGATATCAAACAATATTTGCATTTGAAAATAGGCTAGAGATCTCTTGATACACCAAAGCACTTGATATGGTATTGACTTTGCACGAACAATCTTGGGACATTTGCCCCTAGGTTTTAGTGCAATGGATCTGTGAGAAATTAAGTACTAGTCAATATAACAAACTAATGCTCTTCTTAAAAAAAATGACAAGTTTGTGAAACACAGGAGGAAATAACATTAAATTCCATCAGCTTACCAACTTTTATTGTATTTGAACAGGTTTACAATAAAAGTTGTCAGGTAAAGATTTTGTCCTTCAAAAGCCATTACTCAATTCTGAATCCGAGTCAATATTTTATTTTGGTTATGAGAAACTAATGAATCATAAAGTGGATTGAAAATGAGAAATTTTGTCACCAACATATATTAGAATACCAGGAAAATCATTACCAACTTTGAATCAGCTTTAGAACAAGATAAGAACATCCAGATGAAACGAGAAGGAAAATTAATTCAGACTGAAATGTTTAGTAAACGAAATAAATCGTGTTACACTGACCATAATTATTATTGCGAGAATAAATTACAGTGGGAAGACCCATTGTGGAGATAGTACAAACAGACTGTGCAAAACTTTTTGAACCCCCTTTGTAGTTGCTGCTGTTACGTATGGCCTGCACCCGAGAAGATATTGCTGACAGTGTTTCACTGTTGCTTAGGCATAGCACTTGGCTGAGAACTATGAGGAGTGTTGGGAGGGGAGCATTGAGCAGGCAGAAATATCATCGTGCACCCAACAATGGAAATGTATACTGCCTACTTTGGCTTTTATGAATATGTGCCCTGTTTAAACTGCAGTTTGCCTGAATCTATTTGCACTGAGAATCAAACTGACTTTAAAATTGAGCAAATTCTCTGCAGTAACGTACATTTCTACATGGGACACTAAAAGTCTAGATTGGGGCCAGTGGCAGACATAATGCATTTTGTGCAGCAGTATTGTGCACACTCACTGTGAGGTATGACGGGAAAGATTGGGGGTGTGTCAGCTTCTGGTTCTACAAAGCCAATTACAGAGCGGCAGGCAGACAATATGTTTGGTAGCAATAGAGACTGTAACACTCTCATGTCAGTAGAGAAGCGAAATCTGCTATATGTACGGGTGGAAATCAACTGTGTACTTACGTCCCACAGTAACCACAACCTCAGAAATTGCAAGGTATTCAGAAGAAACAGCCAAATATTTGTGGCAGTGGAGATGTATGTTTCACAGCTGTCCTTTTAGGTGTGGTGGTGGTGGTGGTGGTGGTGGTGGTGGTGGTGGTGATACAAGAGACAACAGGCTAAGTAAACATAATAGACAGTGAAGTTAAAAATTAATACAGACAATTTCTTTTTGTTTATTTTATTTCTGCTTGTGTTATCAAAATATAGACAACTAGCAAATGGTGCAAATTTAGAGTAGGTGTAATGTTAACATTTTAGACCGATCCCTTTCAATGATAAAAGTTTGTAATCTTTATTAATCACAATATGTTGCAAAATATATTTTTCTTAATGAGCATTTTAAAAGTGGGGTTGGGGTCTTATGTTCAGGATTGTCTTATACATGGATTAATACGTATATTAAAAGGGGAGGTTGTGTGATGATGATGCTAAAATGTGCGTTTCAAATGCAAAATGTTATACCAAGAGTATATATAGACAAAACACAGTAAACTGCAAAAAATAGTTGACGCATTGTAAACAAATTGCAAACACAAGGATTTACAATGGGAAAGTGTTGAACCATACTAACAGTGTCCATTTAGGTGTTTGCGTCTGTGATCACTCTGCAAATCTTCTGCATTAACTGGCATAAGAGGTAAGTATTTTGGCTTGAAATGGTACTCTGATTTTGGTTTTTTGCAATGTTTTCCACATTATGGCTTTAAGCAAGCTAAGGAAATTACTGATTTTATGTTGACTGCTTGTTCATCACCTCCTTCAAATGTTAACCAATGATGACTAGGTACTTTAAACAGTTTAAAAGTAATTCAATAACACACCATCTGATTTACCTTGCACTTCATGGCTGTTTACTGTTTCTAGTTGCATTTATCATGATCAGACTGTATATCATTTACATCTACATACATACTCCACAAACGACCGTATGGTATGTGGCGTGGAGTGTACCTTGTACCCACTATTAGTCATTTCCTTTCTTGTTACACTCTCAAATAGTCAGGGAAAAACTGTCTATATACCTCCGTACGAGCCACAAAGTTTTTTTATCTTCATGGTCCTTATCTGAAATGTACGTTGACTGCAGTATAATTGTTCTGCAGTCAGCTTCAAATGCTGGTACTCTAAATTTTCTCAGTAGTGTTCCCTGAAAAGATAATTGCCTTAACTTCAGGGATTCCCATTTCAGTTTCCAGTTTATGTGGTTTAAAGTGCTGTGATTCTAGTAAAGCCAACCAGTACCATTAAAAGATAGTGGAGACTTCAAATAGCTCCTTCTTAGGCACACAGGGTGTATACAACCCGGGACAACCGGGAGATCTGGGAAAAACCTGGGAATTTTTTCATCTGGGAGAAAACCAGGAAAACACCGGGAATTCTTTAGAATTCTGGGATTTTTTCACGGTTCTAGTTATCAGTTTAAATTTTTGTGATTTTGACTGGTAAGAACCAATACTCTAACAAATGATGTTACCATATCTCACTACTGTAGAATAATACTGCAGCATCAAAACATGAGCGAGAGAAAAGAAAACGCAAATAAACCTTAAGTTGCAAAGGAAATGCACCGTATACAACAACAAAACACAGTACTCGTACAAGCATCTGTCACCACCAAAGTGTGTCAATGGCTTTAGGAAGATTATGCATTGCTTCATAACAACAAATTGCCTCCAATGAGCGAGACACGACAGCTGTTTAAATTAGATTCGCTTGAGCAGTTGCGGGCGGGCTGGCTCTTGTGCATGCACGGTTGAGTCGCGTATGAGTAGTACCTTCTCCCGCTTCTGGCTACAGAAGTGTGGCTGGGCGCCACTACCTAATATTGCCCCAGTTCGGAAATTAGTAAATTTGGGGCTGATGCACACAGCAGTCGGAGTTGGGATGGGGATGTGGGTCGTCTCTACATGGCCTGTGTTTATGTTCAGTGATTTTGTTGTTTCCTCTTTGTTTATTGCTCTCACGTTAAATGATGACAAAATGGAGTTTTGTGACTGGAAGCTATCAAATGAATTGAAATACGTTCGCATAATTACGGAAGGCTAAAACATGTTAGTTTCAGATTTTATTTCCACCTTTGACAGTCAAGCATTAATCACCTTGCAGAATATTGAAGTTATTTTTGTCGGTTTGCTTAAGAGATTTGGCTTTTATTAATATTTTCTGCTGGGGCAGTCAATTTATTTGAAATGAAGTGTTTAATTTCACACTATTGGCTAGTTTCAACTGTTTGCTGTATTTCAAGTGCACGTATGGCATTATGGCATAACAATGAACCAAATAAGATGATAAAGTACTGGTACTCCAAGAAAATTTACATCCTAATCTGGACAAACGAATGTGCACAGTAAGCCAAATTATGCATTTTAGTATGGTTCATGAAATTCTGATGCTCTTGATGAATCCTCTGATGTCTCGTTTCTTTTATGACATAATGTATGATCTTTTAATGTTTTACACGTATGAACATATGGGCTTCCTGCGTCTTCGTAGCTGCGCAAGCTCGGTGATGCCTGTTATGTGGCGCTACCTTCAACAGCTGAAACGAATCTATTTTGAACAGGTTGCAGGAAAATATTGTGAATGGTGGATTGAAAAGCGTTACATTCAAAGCAAATTTCCTTTTACTTAAGATGAATTATGTGCGAGATTGTATGATGAATTTCTTAAATCCAAAGCGTTTGACTCTTATTTAAAAAGCAACTCTTTGAGGACGATCATTTAGAAGAATTTTGAGCCTAGAACAATAGAAATTTATGTCGTTACTAAAAATTTTACTGGCATGCTTGTGTGATATTTTTTGAGCGTGTTAGACTTTAAGATACTACATTATATGATAAAGTTTAGCTTCTCTTCCAGCTTATTAATCTCAGAGCCCAATATTATATGTGAATGCTATGTACATTAATTTCAACCATTAAAATTCCTTATTTGTGTGTTCGAGCTAATTTAGAGTGATCTTGCTATTGGCTGACTACATTGCATGACCTATGCTGTCATCAGCTGGAGAGATCACGTGACATGAGCTATGACTGGCTTATAAAAGCGCATCGCAATCTCGATTTCAATGTTTCGGAAAGTAACATGCGGTGTTTTTGTGGAATTCGAAGTTAATACGAAAATATGCAGCATACAAGTTGCTACACATCAAAGGTCTTTCGAAACCTGTTTTCCCCCCTGAGTTCCATTTCCTAATGTGCCAGGAAATTCTATGTTGGTATATAAAACCATAAACACTCAAAGGACTGAGTTTAACAGTGCTGAGGAAGAGTATACTGTCACTTAACACTCTACCGCCTGGCAACACCACAGTGGTGCCGTGTGCATAGTATCACGCAGTGGCCGGCGACAGTACTTTAGTAATATCTTTTGCATTCTGTTGGTATTTTATTTAGGCAACAATAAGTTACCCATGTCAACAAGTTTTTTGTTTTTATAAGTACTTGTGCCCTTTCATCATGACAGACGAAAGAGACGATATCATTATTTATGATGAATGTGTGGGCGTCTCGTCTGACATTCAGGATGACTTGGCTGATTCGGAAGAAGACATTGGATATCAAAAAAATGAAAGTGAAGCAGAATTTTCGAAAGATATTGAAATATGTCCAAATGGTTGCCAGCTGATTCGGATGAATCTGACGAAGACGGTGCTCAGTGGTCAGACTTTGATTTACTGAAGACCAATAATAAAGTTGAACGATCTCAGAGTCCAAATATATTTCCCAAAGATACACAGAGCGTCGAGGATATCGTAGAATTATATATTGGGAATGATCTATTTGAATACATTAACAAAGAAACTAACAAGTACTACAGTCAAAACTGCAACAGATGGAGACAGGATAAAAATAATTGTCAAATTCGTTGACGTTACAGGACTCGAACTTACAAAATAGTTTGGGCTTGCTGTCCTTAGGGCATTGTAAAAAAAGCAAGGATCGATTATTATTGGTGAACAAATCCGTTGATAGACACACCAATATTTTGCAAAACGATGTCCCGCAACCGAATCAGACAAATATTATCATTTTTACGTTTTTCCGATAGCAACAATAAACCGAGTAATGTCGACCGGGTTTTCAAAGTATGATTCGTAATTGATTCTTTTTTCAATAAGTTTAAATAAAATAATATTTGAAACGAACATTTTGTATTTATTTGCATATGTATATCTTAGAAATTTAATGAAAGTAGGGGAACAGTGTTGAGGACGTATGAGAACTAACGATGAGATTTGTAAAACTTAAAAATTTATAATCTCTCGATAATGGCAAGAATGGCCGGCGACAAGCCAAGTAATCCGAATTAGCGCTGCCGGTGCCAAGCGAATCAGTTCGTATGAGACGTGCGGACGGCAAAGTGTTAACACGGAAAAAGTGTGTGTTCACCCGGGAGTAAACGTATTTTTAACTGGGATATCCGGGAAAGTTCCAGGAATTTCTTTTTCTTGTCCACGTATACACCCTGGGCACAGTTTCTTCAGGCTTCAAAGACTTGAATATTTTGTATTTTTTTGCCACCAAGCGAAGTGGCACAGTGGTTAGCACACTGGACTCGAATTCAGGAGGACGATGGTTCAAGCCCACGCCTGGGCATCCTGATTTAGGTTTTTTGTGATTTCTGTAAATTGCATCAGGCAAATGCTGGGATTGTTCCTTTGAAAGGGCACGGGTGACGTCCTTCCCCATCCTTTCCTAATGCAATGGGACTGATGACCTTGCTGTTTGGTCCCCTCCCCCAAATAAATCAACCAACCAATCAATCTCTCATGCCCTCCAGTGTTTGGCTCTGTAAGATCAAGTGTTGTGTAGTTTCACCCTCCTCATCACTTTCACTTCGTCTACGCTTGGGAGCTTCTTCTACATCTACATCTACATGACTACTCTGCAATTCACATTTAAGTGCTTGGCAGAGGGTTCATTGAACCACAATCATACTATCTCTCTACTATTCCACTCCCGAACAGCGAGCGGGAAAAACAAACACCTAATCCTTTCTGTTCGAGCTCTGATTTCTCTTATTTTATTTTGATGATCATTCCTACCTATGTAGGTTGGGCTCAACAAAATATTTTCGCATCCGGAAGAGAAAGTTGGTGACTGAAATTTCGTAAAAAGGTCTCGCCGCAACGAAAAACGTCTATGCTGTAATGACTTCCATCCCAACTTGTGTATCATATCTGCCACACTCTCTCCCCTATAACGTGATAATACAAAACAAGCTGCCCTGTTTTGCACCCTTTCGATGTCCTCCGTCAATCCCACCTGGTAAGGATCCCACACCGCGCAGGAATATTCTAACAGAGGACGAACGAGTGTAGTGTAAGCTCTCTCTTTAGTGGACTTGTTGCATCTTCTAAGTGTCCTGCCAATGAAACGCAACCTTTGGCTCGCCTTCCTGACAATATTATCTATGTGGTCCTTCCAACTGAAGTTGTTCGTAATTTTAACACCCAGGTACTTAGTTGAATTGACAGCCTTGAGAATTGTACTATTTATCGAGTAATCGAATTCAAACGGATTTCTTTTGGAACTCATGTGGATCATCTCACACTTTTCGTTATTTAGCGTCAACTGCCACCTGACACACCATACAGCAATCTTTTCTAAATCGCTTTACAACTGGTACTGGTCTTCGGATGACCTTACTAGACAGTAAATTACAGCATCATCTGCTAACAATCTAAGAGAACTGCTCAGATTGTCACCCAGGTCATTTATATAGATCAGGAACAGCAGAGGTCCCAGGACGCTTCCCTGGGGAACACCTGATATCACTTCAGTTTTACTCGATGATTTGCCGTCTATTACTACGAACTGCGACCCTCCTGACAGGAAATCACAAATCCAGTCACACAACTGAGACGATACCCCATAGCTCCGCAGCTTGATTAGAAGTCGCTTGTGAGGAACGGTGTCAAAAGCTTTCCTTTGTACCCATAATGTGTAGGTGTTTCTTAAACTTCCCAATTCCAGTCATGTGTCCTAACATGAGTTTAGTCTGTCTCTTGTTCAAACTTGTGATTACAAAACTTCTCTTGAAGGTTGGCGTCAGCATCGATAGGTTGCCATGTTTTTGTTCCAGTCATGTGAGTGGAGTAGTTGTGCCTGTCCAGATCAGTCTATCAGCTTGTTCACTGCCATTTATTTATTTATATGTCGTGTTCTGTAGGACCAAATTGAGGAGCAAATTTCCTATGTCATGGAACCTATCATTATATGAAATTACAGCATAAAAGCAGTAACAGATAAAAATAAAATGTTTATGAACCCAAAAAAGTCAAGCCATAAGTTTAAGTACATGCAATCAATGATATAACGTAAGAATCAGCGCAATTTTTGAAGGAATTCCTCAACAGAATAGAAGAAGTGACCCATGAGGAAATTCTTCAGTTTCAATTTGAAAGGACATGGACTACTGCTAAGATTTTTGAATTCCTGTGGTAGCTTATTGAAAATGGATGCAGCAGTATACTATCCACCTTTTTGCACAAGAGTTATGGACGTTCAATCCAAATGCAGGTTGGATTTCAGCTGAGCATTAACTGAGTGAAAGATGCTCATTTTTGTGAATAATCTGATATTGTTAACAAGGAACGACAATAAAATAGAAAGAAACTTCCACATGGGAAAAATACATTAAAAACAAAGATTCCAAGACTTACCAAGCGGGAAAGTGCCGGTAGATAGGCACAATGAATAAAACACACACACACACACAGAATTTCGAGCTTTCGCAACTGGCGGCTGCTTCGTCAGGAAAGAGGGAAGGAAAACGAAAGATGAAAGGATGTGGGTTTTAAGGGAGAGGGTAAGGAGTCATTCCAATCCCGGGAGCGGAAAGACTTACCTTAGGGGGGAAAAAAGGATAGGTATATACTCGCGCGCGCGCACATACACAGGTGGTTTCCCTTGTAACCGCCCGTGGTGTAAAACCTGTCCTGTGCACCCTCCCACCACCACCTACTCCAGTCCTGTAACCCGGAAGGTGTACACGATCAAAGGAAGAGCCACGTGTGAAAGCACCCGCGTTATTTACCAACTGACCTGCCTACACTGTGATGCTTTCTGTGTGGGAATGACCAGCAACAAACTGTCCATTCGCATGAATGGTCACAGGCAGGCAGTGTTTGTTGGTGATCAGGATCACACTGTGGCTAAACATGCCTTGGTGCATGGCCAGCACATCTTGGCACAGTGTTACACCGTCCGGGTTATCTGGATACTTCCCACCAACACAAGCCTATCCGAACTCTGGAGAAGGGAACTCGCCCTTCAGTATATCCTCTCTTCTCGATATCCGCCAGGCCTCAACGTCCGCTAATTTCAAGTTGCTGCCGCTCATACCTCAGTATATACCTATTCTTTTTTCCCCCTAAGGTAAGTCTTTCTGCTCCCGGGATTGGAATGACTCCTTACGCTCTCCCTTAAAACCCACATCCTTTCATCTTTCCTTCTCCTTCGCTCTTTCCTGACGAAGCAACTGCCGGTTGCGAAAGCTCGAAATTTTGTGTGTGTGTGTTTGTGTGTTGTTTTATTGTGCCTGTCTACCAGCACTTTCCCGCTTGGTAAGTCTTGGAATCTTTGTTTTTAATACATTTTTCCCATGTGGAAGTCTCTCTCTCTCTCTCTCTCTCTCTCTCTCTCTCTCTCTCTCTCTCTCTCTCTCTCTCTAGGCAAAGTAGACTAATTTTCGTGTTGAACAATCACTTACTTCAGATACCATTAGAATAGTAAAAATGGCGGCATTAAGACTTTGAACAAGATCCTGAACTTGGTCTTTTGATGACAGTTTAATATCTATTTCAACACCCAGAAATTTGAACTGTTCAGTTTCACTAATCGTATGCCCCTTCTGTGAAATAAAAATGTCGGATTTTGTTGTATTAGGTGATAGAAACTGTAAAAACTGTGTCTTACTGTGATTTAGTGTTAGTTTATTTTCTAAAAGTCATGACCTTATGTCATGAACTGCACTATTTGAAACCGAGCCAATGTAGCACACAATATCCTTTACTACCAAGCTAGTGTCATCAGCAAACAGAAATATTTTAGTTACCCCTAATACTATAAGGCAAATAATTTATATAAATAAGCAACAGGAGTGGCCCCAACACCGATTCCTGGGGCACCTCCCATTTGACAGTACCCCATTCAGACCCCACATCACTGTGAATAATTCCTAGATGACCAAGGACTCACAACAGGTTTATCCTCTTGCTATCCCCTCGTCTCGCATGGATATTCTGCAACCAGTTTTGATCTCACTCCAGGGGCTAATATAGATTTCAGAGCTGCTTGGCTGACTGAATGCTCCTTGTAGCATCTACACAAATTTTCCTCCCCAAACACTCTGATGGTAGTGGATATTTCCACCTGGAACATGATGGCTTGCTTCCCTAGAGAGATTCCTGTCACTAGTACAGGATGGACCCTTATGCTCCAACCCTAGCACCACCTGTTTTCCACCCATCAGTAAATGAGTCTATCTCCTGAAATGATGTAATTTGTTGGTGCTTCCATTGGCCTAACTGTTTGACTGAAAGACATCTGGAAGTTACTGTGTGGTCAGCCGGCATTTCCCGCATCATTTCTATATTTACAACACTCACTATATTCGTATGTGATGCTAGATATCCTAATGGAATCCAGGTAGTTCTAGATTTTAACTTGTACATCCCTGCCACTGCCTCCATAACACAAAAGTGTAATGTGGGCATGTCCAGCACCATCTTCATCCCATCAGCGGGCGTGCTGCTAATTCCGCCTGTTACGGGTGAGCAGGACAATATGTGCACCTTGCCAAGCTCCCTGGCAGCCACTTTCTGCTCTACTTTATTCCATCATACTGTAGCCCCATGAATTATCATTGGTGGTGCATATCCAGTACATACTCCTCGGATATATCTTCTAGTGCCCATAAAAATATGCTTATAAAAATACCTTTTTGCTTGGAATACATGTTCTTTATATTAGGGGTCCACGTTAGTTTTGCATCCAAGGTTGCCCATAGATCACAGAGTTTCGTTGAGGAGCTTGAGTTTTCAGTATGCGTGCTCTCGATACGCTTTCCTGTGAATGGTAATACAATAGTTTCCTTGGGGCTGACCCTTAACCCTTTCAGGTACATAAGAAAACTAAAGTGCTAGTGATTAAAATTTTTGTATCTCTGTGGTAACTGGAGGTTTTATAAACAAAATATGTTGTTACTTCAAACATATTTATTTGTACTGCTAAAAAAAGAAAAGCTGGGACGTATCTGTCCCTGTGGTCCTTAAAGGACAGTTACAGAACACATTACACTTAATACATCGAAAAATTACAGAGGCTGTGTATATGTTGTCTATTTGATGTGAAACTCTGCAAAACAGTTCTGCTTGAAGTAAAGCATAAATTAACACCACACTGTTCACAAATATTGTAAGTGTGATATTCAACAGACTTTGAAGCACAATGAACACATCTCTTCCTTACATCTGATTTTATCATTTGGTGCTCTGGACTCTTCGGATTGCAACAGGTCTGCAACCTTTTTGATGTTTTTACTACTGTTAATAAATTCCTTTGTCAGCTTGAATAATTTCCAATTAGATTTCTCGCAATGCATTGTCTGCACTCTAGGGATGATAGTATTGATTTGAATCCTGATTCTTCTGCCAATTTTGAATATATTACATACGCATTGTTTACACCAATGTCAAGAAGATCAAAGAAAATTCTCAGGTAATACTTAATCTTTGCCTTCCGGTCGATCTTCCTTCTGGTCCATAAAGTCCACCTCTCCCATCCACTTGTTGTACTTTATCATAAGAGGACACTGAACATTCTTCATTTCAGAAGAACCAGACTGATGCCTCTTCACTGTTGTACATGGTATTGGGGAAATAAAATTAGTCAGTAGAAAAACTGGCTTGTTATCCATCCATTTGAGGATTATCAGAAGATTGCTACTGAGACTATATGAATCACCTCTTTTCATTTCCTTCTCTGGAGGGAATGTCTTTGGGATGTTTTTACGATTGGTGCGCACTGTTCCACATGATCTGATATTTTGTAAACCAAGGTAATACTGCAAAGAAGGTGAGTTAAAAAATGTTATCTATGTAAATTTCACATCCCCGTCCGGATAGTGATTTTGTCAGTTGCAGAACTATTGACTCACCAAGCCCTACTTCAGGACCCGAGTTTTTTTTGCCAGTGTATAAATCACATTCAAATAGGTAGCCAGTTTCCGAATCATATCTGCATCAAATTTTGAAACCCCATTTGACTGGCTTATTTTTGACATACTGTCGCATAATATTACATCCTTTGAATCTGATCATATGCGCATCTACAGATTGAGCCCTAGGTGCAGTAAGAGATTGCCGGAAGGTTTTGTTCAGATGGGTAATTACAAGTCTCACTTTGTATGTGCAGTCTTCCTTTATTGACTGATCTGCATTGTTGGAAAAATGTAAGTACTTTCGAATCTCTTCAGACTGATGTAGTGGCATAATCTGAGCTATATAAGGAACACCTAAACCGGGTTCAGTTGCCCAGTAGCTTCTAAATGTAGGCAAAATATGGTACCCCATTACTAGGTTCAAACCAAGAAATGCCTTGATTTCATCTTCATTTGTGCTGAATGCATTGCCTGATTGTTCTGCATACCGAATACTTTTATGATTAATATATCATACATCAAATTGTTTAGACCAATAGTGGTTGAAAAAATTGCAAATGGTTGTGGCATCTCACAATTTTCACTGACACGAAACAAAAGCACTTTCCCAAATTCATGATTCATATTATCACTGAACTGTCTTGGTTGGTAAGTTCTGGACCATTTAAATTCTTGTAAATCTGGAAGGGAATCGGGTACCTCAGCATTTGGTTTTGATATTTCGACTGCATGCCATCTTTTGCTAGGTGGGCTATGTATTTATTTTTCAGGATCTTCTATAATAACATTTTCTCTTTTCATCTTCCATACCACCTTCAAGAAAAATTTTATCTTCTTCATCAATTAACAGATTATCTTTGTCATCACTACTGCAAGCCTCCAAAATCTGTATAACACTTTCATCAGTGATAAAAAAATTCTCTTTTTCTGGAGCACATGACCTAAAAGCAGATTTGAAATTATACCAGTACAAATTTTTTTCCGCTTATTTAATAAAACAAAAGGTAATATATTTGGAACCAAATTTTAAATACCATTCTGCTTGTTTTTTTACGTAATAGTAATGATTTCATGACATTCAAAAAGAAGTACACAAATTACCATTGTGATACGTAGGGACAACTATGTCCCAAAGAATGAAAATAAAGATTTCCACTGATGAAATACAGTTGTTTTGTAAACGAATGGTCTAAAGTAAAACAGAAACTTCCTTGAATATACTTTAAAGCTTTGACAGTAAGGCAGAGAACACAATACACACACAATAAGTGCATAAATTTGTGTCTGCTCGAAGTGAGAACCACCAACAATAACCAATGACTAATGGTAATTACAGTAATTGTTGCCACCAAAGATGTACAATATTAAAGAAAACAAATATCTCTGGTTCAAGTAGAGCATTTGCAGCACATCAACTGTGATTACAGTCCAATTAGTAATGCAATTTATATGTGGGACAAATGTGTCCCATGTATGTGAAAGGGTTAAATCCCCTGCACCATTTTTACGCAGTGTTCAGTGCACATCATGTATTGCTGAACACTACTAACAAATTTGCCAATTACTACTATAACTAGATTGTCTGCATATCCTGGGCACAAGTAGCCTTCGATATTTAACTCTTCAATGAATTCATTCACCACTGCATTCCACAGGAGTGAGGACAGAAGCCCTCTCTGGTGGTATTGATTACTGTTTTCTCTTTCATTATGGTGACTTCTATCTTTCTTCTAATTGTCATGATCTTAATCCACCTGCATATGGTGGTCTCAGTGCTCTTCTCAACTCTAAACAGTGATTTGAAGGTTGTATTTCTAAAAACCCCTTCATACCTAGGAGGATGCAAAGGGCTATTTCCTGAAAGTGCAGAGCATTTCCTACATTCCAAACAAGTTGATGAAGTACACTTTCAAACGATTTACCTGTTTAGTATGAATGTTGGTTTACATGTAGAGGAACCTCAATTAACCTCTTTTTCCATAACGTACACCTTAACAAGGTTTTCGTATAACTCTATAAGAAAGGAGACTAGACCGAACGGTCTCGTATCCTTAGCTTGGATATGATCAGTTTCCCCTGATTCCAGAAGGAAAATGTCTCTCACTGTCCTCCATTCACTAGGAATGATACCTGTTACTAGCCTGACTCTGAAGAGTCTACATAGCAATCTAATTAACCCCTTTTCTGCTTGTTGCAGTAGAGCTAGTAAGACACCATCTGGGCATAATGACCTGAATTATTGAAACTTTTTTTTAAATCAACACATTCCCTTTGGTCACCTTTAAACCAGTGCCTCATAGGAACTGACTCAAAGTATGTGTTATTTCCCAGAGTGCTTTGAGGAAAGACTGTCTTTCCTTGTACTCTTATTCCATGCCTTAAAAGATACAAGGGGCTGATTACACTCTTCACTCTGAAACAGTCTTGTTTTGTGTTCACTTCAAGACCTTTCAGTTCCCTCCATTTATGTCTAGGAAGCCATTCTTGACATCCCTTCTTTTTTGTGCTTTGAAAAGTTTCCCCCTCTGACCCCCAGACAAGGATTTGACCTTTACCTGGTCCAACTTCTTGGTAACAGTTTCCACTTCTTGGTCTGGTATGTGCCCAACCCAGTTGGGTCCATTGGTTGCAACCCTAATGCTTGGGTGTTTCAAATCTCATAATATTCCTTTGTTTTGGTTTTGTTTTTCCGTGTTCTCCATTTTGGTCCCATGAGAACTGGGGATCTATTCGGTCAACATCATGGGGCCCCACTCAGGGCAAGGGAGCTACTCAGGGAGGTCAGCCAGTATCCCTGAGCCTGCATTAATGACACATCTTCCCATGTGCCATGCACCCCTTGGCCTGGATAGCATCACACCTTCAGTTGGATATGTGCAGAGTTTGGGAAGGAAGTGGGAGTGGACTAGAGAGAGATGGGGCTTTGTGGGATGCTCTTTGCCTTTTTCATCGTCTAAAGCCTGTCAAGTGTGAGAGACCATGACAGAAGGTACACTACAGCCAGCATAGTCCTCAGCTTCATGTGAGCATGAAAGCCACTCTGCCTGCATGGTAAGTATTTCGACAAGGTGAAGTCCTCTGGAGAGAACACATGGTTTACGTAAATAATAAACTTCAAATATTTCTATAAGTAAAATGTTTCTGCACAAAATTCATACTTAGCTGTTAGTGCTTGTAACAAGTACATTGAATAATAAAATTAAAAAAAAAAAATTAGTCTGAATAAGAATTTAAAGATTTCATGTACACATTGCACATATAAAGAAAAGGGAGCATAAAAAGTAGTATTTATTTAACAATGGTATTATAGCAAGTATGTGTTTCAACCTATACCAAATTTTTCTTACATAATACAGTTCAGTATGTGTTCTACATCCATCAAACCAGTGCCCTTTGTATTTTTCTCAGAACACAGTTCCTCTAATTGTGCTGCAGCTGTTTTATAAGTGTAAGCCCATGTACAAACACACCACACAAAACTCCTCTTGCAGTTCCCATTTACCCAATAAGTTTTACATTTTATTTGTGATTTACACATTTTAGTTTGTTATTCTTGTCATGTCTTCCACTTTCGGTGAACCGATGAATGAGATTCCACTGATATTTTTCATTAGTTGTAATAGATGCATCATGATTGTTGCATTTTACAACTTTTCTGTTTCTTTCAGTACCAATGTTAAGAATCTCATCAGCGATGACACTTTGTTCTTGTGCACACTGTATGTTGAGGCATCTTGAAGAGAGACAACAAATCTCAAAGAGCTACAACAAAAATATGATACTTTCCTTCAACATTTATCACAGCTCTTTTCCATTAAAAAAGTGCAGGCACATAGGCAGTACTAATAACAACCAATCCATTTAACGAAAGGCATTAGAACATTGTGTAGGAGGAAATGGGAGGTATGTCATTTCTGATACAGTAGTATTACTATGTGAGCAACATAGAAGAGAACAGTAAATCAAGAAATATATCATGGAAGAACATTCGGATTTGAACAGTTCCATTATTGGAACATTGAGGCATCATCAATTACCAAAACTTAAAAGATGTATTTGAACAAAGGAACCTTGGGCCAATTGGTATATCAGTACATGCTGTTAGTGCCCATTGCCCATTGGAAAGACCACTAAACAAAGTCTCTTTAGATGACGTGAAAGGTCTTTGTTAATATGCTAGTGGTAAGGCAAATGTGACTACCTTAATACAAGGATTGAAAAGCTATGCAACACACAAATAACTGGAGTTATGCGGGTAATTTGAAAGTATAAATAAATAAATAGTTTATTTGTCCATAATAACTTTTATAGTTGTGGACATAGTCTATTTATAAACAATATGAACATTAATAATAGTTAAGAAATAAAGATAAATTTCACGCAACAACATTAAAAATCCTTGATGAAGTACAAACATTTAACAATTAACAGTAGCTTCAGTTTTGTCTTGAATATGTTTCCCTTTAATAGTTTCATATTATCTGGCAGTCTATTATAAAAATGTTTTCAGCACAAAATGGACCAAGATCTGTTGCTCTTTTATTTCTAAATTTTATATGATAATCCTCTCTTTTTCTTGTATTACAATTGTGGATTTCTGTATTGATTATACTATGCTCCATATTTTTTTTTAGCAGTACAGTCCTGAACATACAATGAATACACTATTAGTACGTTATACTCAACGAAGTATCCTCTACAGGACTGATGTTTCCTGATGCTAATTGCTCTTTTCTGTGTTCCAAAGGCCCTATCCACGTATACCGTTGGTGCCCCACTCCAACTCTTGATAGCGTATTGCAGGCAGGAGTGTGTAACTCCAAAATAGATATGTCTTAAGACAGGTGGTGCTATTATACTAGGAAATCTCATTAGCAGGGAGGTGTTACAGGAGATTTTTTTTCCACATGTAGCTGATGTGCCCCTTCCAAGTAAGATGTTTGTTGCTATGATAACCAGGAATTTATGTTTATCAGTTATTTCAACTGATAACTCTGGCTCAGCAACCACTTTCCTTGATTTACAATTTAATAGAAACTCATCAGAATTGTCTTGTCCTTACTTTGTGTCAGTTTGGTTTTGGTGAGATATTTTGTGATGAAGCTAATGTTCTCTCTATTATTTTGCTCTGCTAGCTGTTTTGTGGAGTCCCAGCTTACGAAGGAGGTATTGTTGGCATAATTTACTAGGTTTGACTTTTGTGGAATTATTATATCATTGACATACACAATAAACAAAAGAGGTCCGCTAATGCTTCCATGAGGAACTCTGCACCTAAGAATTTTAGAAGATAATTTTACTGTTAGTATATGTTCCCCAGTTGTATGATACTGCTTAACACATTGTCTCCTGTCAGCAAGGTGGGATCTTAATAAATGTAATGCTATTCCACTGACTCTATAAGTTTCTAATTCTCATAGAAGAATATAATGATTAGCAAAATCAAAAAGCCTTGAATAGGTCTAAAAAACTGCCAATAACTTTGTTTCCATCATCAAGTTTATTCAATACCACTTTAAAAATGTAGCTGCAGCTGTCATTGTAGAGCTGCCCTTCCTGAAACCATGCTCAGAACTTTTTAATAGACTGTAATTCAATTTAAGTTCATCAAGAAGTAGCCTTTCCAACTACTTACTAAGTATTGGTGTCAAAAATGAAGTAGGCCTATAATTTTGTAAGTTGGTAGTTATTCCCCTTTTATGCAACTTGTTGCTGTGATCTTCAGTCCTGAGACTGGTTTGATGCAGCTCTCCATGCTACCCTATCCTGTGCAAGCTTCTTCATCTCCAAGTACTTACTGCAACTTACATCCTTCTGAATCTGCTTAGTGTATTCATCTCTTGGTCTCCCTCTACGATTTTTACCCTCCACGCTGCCCTCCAATGCTAAATTGGTGATCCTTTGATGCCTCAGAACATGTCATACTAACCGGTCCCTTCTTTTTGTCAAGTTGAGCCACATAATCCTCTTCTCCCCAATTCTATTCAATACTTCATAATTAGTTATGTGATCTACCTATCTAATCTTCAGCATTCTTCTGTAGCACCACATTTCGAAAGCCTCTATTCTCTTCTTGTCCAAACTATTTATCGTCTATGTTTCATTTCCATACATGGCTACACTACATACAAATACTTTCAGAAACGACTTGCTAACACTTAAATCTAAACTCGATGATAACAAATTTCTCTTCTTCATAAACGCTTTCCTTGCCATTGCCAGTCTACATTTTATATCTTCTCTACTTCGATCATCATCAGTTATTTTGCTCCCCAAATAGCAAAACTCCTTTACTACTTTAAGTGTCTCATTTCCTAATCTAATTCCCTCAGCATCACCCTAGTTAACTCGACCACATTCCATTATCCTCGTTTTGCTTTTGTTGATGTTCATCTTTTATCCTCCTTTAAAGACACTGTCCATACCATTCAACTGCTCTTACAAGTGCTTTGCTGTCTCTGACAGAATTACAATGTCATCGGCGAACCTCAAAGTTTTTATTTTTTCTTCATGGACTTTAATACCTACTCCGAATTTTTCTTTTGTTTACTTTACTGCTTGCTCAATATACAGATTGAACAACATCGGGGACAGACTACAACCCTGTCTCACTCCCTTCCCAACCGCTGCTTCCCTTTCATGTCCCTCGACTCTTATAACTGCCATGTGGTTTCTGTACAAATTGTAAATAGCCTTTCGCTCCCTGTATTTTACCCCTGGCACCTTTAGAATTTGAAAGAGAGTATTCCAGTCAACATTGTCAAAAGCTTTCTCTAAGTCTACAAATGCTAGAAACGTAGGTTTGCATTTCCTTAATCTTTCTTCTAAGATAAGTCGTAAGGTCAGTATTGCTTCACGTGTTCCAACATTTCTACTGAATTCAAACTGATCTTCCCCGAGGTCGGCTTCCACCAGTTTTTCCATTCATCTGTAAAGAATTCGTGTTAGTATTTTGCAGCTGTGACTTATTAAACTGATAGTTCGGTAATTTTCGCATCTGTCAACACCTGCTTTCTTTGGGATTGGATTTATTAAATTCTTCTTGAATTCTGAGGGTATTTCACCTGTCTCATACATCTTGCTCACCAGCTGGTAGAGTTTTGTCAGGACTGTCTCTCCCAAGGCTGTCAGTAGTTCTAATGGAATGTTGTCTACCCCCGGGGCCTTGTTTCGACTCAGGTCTTGCAGTGCTCTGTCAAACTCTTCACGCAGTATCGTATCTCCCATTTCATCTTCATCTACATCCTCTTCCATTTCCATAATATTGTCCTCAAGTACATTGCCCTTGTATAGACCATCTATATACTCCTTCCACCTTCCTGCTTTCCCTTCTTTGCTTAGAACTGGGTTTACATCTGAGCTCTTGATATTCATGCAAGTGGTTCTCTTTTCTCCAAATGTCTCTTTAATTTTCCTGTAGGCAGTATCTATCTTACCCCTAGTGAGATAAGCCTCTACATCCTTACATTTGTCCTCTAGCCATCCCTGCTTAGCCATTTTGCACTTCCTGTCGATCTCATTTTTGAGACATTTGTATTCCTTTTTGCCTGCTTCATTTCCTGCATTTTTATGTTTTCTCCTTTCATCAGTTAAATTCAATATATCTTCTGTTACCCAAGGATTTCTACTAGCCCTTGTCTTTTTACCTACTTGATCCGCTGCTGCCTTCACTACTTCATCCCTCAGAGCTACCCATTCTTCTTCTACTGTACTTCTTTCCCCCATTCCTGTCAATTGTTCCCATATGCTCTCCCTGAAACTCTGTACAACCTCCGGTCCTTTCAGTTTATCCAGGTCCCATCTCCTTAAATTCCCACCTTTTTGCAGTTTCTTCAGTTTTAATCTACAGTTCATAACCAATAGATTGTGGTCAGAGTCCACATCTGCCCCTGGAAATGTCTTACAATTTAAAACCTGGTTCCTAAATCTCTGTCTTACCATTGTATAATATATCTGATATCTTCTAGTATCTCCAAGATTCTTCCATGTATACAATCTTCTTTCTTGATTCTTGAACCAAGTGTTAGCTATGATTAAGTTGTGCTCTGTGCAGAATTCTACCAGGCGACTTCCTCTTTCATTTCTTAGCCCCAATCCATATTCACCTACTATGTTTCCTTCTCTCCCTTTTCCTACTCTCAAATTCCAGTCTCCCATGACTATTAAATTTTTGTCTTCCTTCACTACCTGAATAATTTCTTTTATCTCATCATACAGTTCTTCAATTTCTTCATCATCTGCAGAGCTAATTGCCATATAAACTTGTACTACTGTAGTAGGCGTGGGCTTCGTGTCTATCTTGGCCACAATAATGCGTTCACTATGCGGTTTATAGTAGCTTACCCACAAACCTATTTTTTTATTCATTATTAATCCTACTCCTGGATTACCCCTATTTGATTTTGTTTTTATACCCCTGTATTCACCTGACCAAAAGTCTTGTTCCTCCTGCCACCAAACTTTGCTAATTCCCACTAAATCTAACTTTAACCTATCTATTTCCCTTTTTAAATTTTCTAATCTACCTGCCTGGTTAAGGGATCTGACGTTCCGTGCTCCGATCCGTAGGACGCCAGTTTTCTTTTTCCTGATAACGACGTCTTCTTGGGTAGTCCCCGCCCGGAGATCCGAATGGGGGACTATTTTACCTCCGGAATATTTTACCCAAGAGGACATCATCATTATTATCCATACAGTAAAGCTGCATGTCCTCGGGAAAAATTACGGCCATAGTTTCCCCTTGCTTTCAGCTGTTCGCAGTACCAGCACAGCAAGGCCGTTTTGGTTAATGTTGCAAGGCCAGGTCAGTCAATCATCCAGACTGTTGCCTCTGAAGCTACTGAAAAGGTTGCTGCCCCTCTTCGGGAACCACACGTTTTTCTGGCCTCTTGACAGATACCCCTCCGTTGTGGTTGCACCTACGGTATGGCCATCTGTATTGCTGAGGCATGCAAGCCTCCCCACCAATGGTAAGATCCACGATTCATGCAACTTATTTCAATGATTTTAACAAGTCAAGAAATGACCCCTGACTGAAAGATCTGTTTTTAAATGTTGCAGTGGCTTTATTAATTGACTACTGCATTCTTTCAGAAATTTGGCTGAGTTGTCATCCCAGCTAATGGACGTACTTGCTTTCAAGTTGGGAATGGTTTTCAGGATTTCCAGTTCTAAAACACACACCTTAGGAAGAATGAATTACTGACGTTACTGAAATTTGGCACCTGTGGTGGGTCAATCACATCCTCCCTACTCATCTTACTAAATTAGTCTATGAATCTCTCACATACTTCCTTCGTGTCACTCAGCAATTTTTCATTGCCTCTTATTATGATGTTATTGCATGCTGCATTGTCACTCCCCCCTGCTTTTCTGATGTACTGTACTCCATGTTGTTTCACTAACATTACTGGATTGCCTCATCTGTTCTACATATGTATGTGCTTTTCATATTGGTTTCCTGTAGGTTTTTCTACAGGTTTTGTGTTTAGATTGGAAGTACAGCAATTTGAATTCCTTTAATCTTATCATGTTATGAGGAAGTTTAAGATTCTTGAAACTGTAAGTTTTCCTTAGTATTTTTGGTCACTGGTCATGCTTGATTAAGACAATGGGTTAATGTTGTATAAAATTTGTCCCAATTTTCATTAATATCTTGTGTTTCATATAGACCTACTTGATGCCACTTCGTGTGTGCCAGGTTTCCTTTAATGTATGGTAGTCTAGCTTTCTTTCATGGGTAAATAGGGCTAAATGAGATACTATTTCTTTGTATGAAGCTATAGGACTAATGACCATGATCTAAACAGTGGTTCTCAACTGTTTTAACTACAGGGTTTTCATTGGTCAAGTTGTAATAAAATGGTCAATACAGGTCTGAGAATCGAATGTCATTATTATTGGCGTTGAATTCACATGGCTGTAATACCAAAACATGTAAGGTAATTTATACTATTAGTTAAGGAGTCAATGTTCACATCCCATCCTACTATAGTCTGTTTTTTATGAGGTGAGAGTTTATCAACAAGTTCTTCAAAATGACAAAAGAATTCTTTAATGTTACTTTTAGGGAATCCATTGAGGCTAGCTATTATTAAACTGCTATTTCTGAACTTTATTCCTATTTCAGCTATTTCAAAAACACTCTCACATGCAAATTTATCTATCCGATCAATTTTTTACCACCAAAGCAAAATATGCACAATTTATGAATTGAGAATGTACTGCGTGAACTAGTACAATAACCAAAGCAATTGCAAGGCACAATAATGAATTTGCAATCTGCAGGTGAAACTAATCTAACACTGTTCAGATTTTGCCTCTAACAACTAAATGCATGGTGCCACAGCAGGGGTCGCAAAGGGGTCAGATCACGCTGTAGTCGCAATATTGTAACACTCCATGAAGCAGATATATGCACAATGAGGTGGTGCTAAATGATTCATTCCCAAAATATCGTGTCAGTTCTCCATAGGTGTCAAGGGAAGCCTGCAATACTGTTCGTTTAATAGCCGCACAAAGCCGACTTAACTTTTGATGGCAGATGGTTCGTGGGCATGAATGCATGGCAGTGCATTGGCACCACGTAATGTGAAGGACTGTCAGAGACCAGTAGTAGATTTTTACTGCAGAACACACTGCAAAGAGCTGAGAAGCTCCAGATGTGACAAAGCAAGCTGCGATAATTTTAATTCCCATCTTGTTTTGCCATCTGTCTCTTTAAATTCGTTTTTTCACTTTCAACAGTTTACTATTAACATCTGTGAATATAATCTGTTTTTACAAAAAAGAGAATGGTTGGCCCTCGCTTTTAAATAATATAACACCAAATCTAATTTTGTGCTTAGTTTTTTAGGTATGTAGTTGAGTTTCTAATTTATTTTGACTATTATTAGTTAGTATCTTTTATTATAGCGCAAAAACAGTAATTGTTTCATAACTTAAATTCTATTGCTTACATATATACAAATATAAATTATATACTAATTATAAATATTTGCAAGACGAAATACTAATAATCTTAAAGTATCTATGTGGCTCAATACGAAAAAATGTTAGCAAAACCAGCCCTTCATTAATTCCAAGGTAATTAACAGTTTTGTTTGTGTATGTTAATTTCATCTTTAAACAAATAATTCAGCCTAAACCTTGTTGTAGAAGAAACTGTTAAAAAGATTCAGTTTTTCAATGTATTCAGTTAATTTAATGAGTTAAGTTTTAATTGTAATTTCTGTAAATTTAACTTCAAACAATGTGTAGTTTTAGCATCTATTATTGTGATGATATACAGGATGTCCCAAAAAGAATAGTCCGATTTTAAATAGAATTATTTATTCGGTAGAAGGGCTTAACACCAACAAATTGCATTCTAAATTACTCAGAAAAGAGAGAAATTTACAAAAATTCATCATAAATGTTCAATATGTGCTCCATTGGCTGCACGGACAACATCTAGCCAATAGCCAAATTCATCCCAAACTTAGCATAAGGTGTCTTCTGTCACTGAAGCTACAGCAGCTGATATTCTGGTTTTTAGTTCATCAATGTCACGAGGTAACGGAGGAGTGTGAACACACTGTTTAAGATATCCCCACATGAAGAAATCGCATGGTGTTAAGTCAGGGGACCTAGGAGGCCAAGAGTGTAAAGCCTGGTCTCACAGTCCTGTATGTCCTATCCTATGTTGAGGTACGTTGGCTCTGAGGAAACTGCGCACATTGTTTGTGCCAGTGCGGTGGTGCTCCATCTTGCTCGTAGATGAAATTGTCAAGGTCAAGTTGTGGGAATAACCAGTTCTGTAGCATTGCAAGATATGATTGTCCTGTTGCAGTTTCTTCCTAAAAAAAGTAGGCTCCATAAACCTTGCTTTGCAAAGCAGCACAAAAAACATTCACTTCTGGTGAATCACTTTCATGTTCAATTGTTTCATGAGGATTTTCGAGCTCTCATATATGGACATTAAGAAAGTGAACCTTACTGCTAATATGGAAAGTTGCCTCATCAGTGAATATCAACCATCACATAAAGTGTCATCCTCCATGTGCTCTTAGAATAGCATTGCTTAAGTCCAATCGCTTCACTTTGTCAGTATCTCGAAGAGCTTGTACCAGTTGTAATTGGTATGGTTTGAGGACTAAACGATGCGTAGACTTGCAGGGGCTCCACTCAGATGCTCATCGGATTTGTTTCACTGTTTGTTCAGGAACGTGTGGCCAGCCACTACTTTTGCCTTTACAGAGATACCCTGTTTTTTCAAACTGTTCATACCACCGTTGAATGTTCTTTGGCGATGATGGTTTAGCACGCCTGCTGAACTGCAATCACTGATTGAGTAGGACTAAATTCAATAACACAATATACCTTCTGTTGCGTGAACGCCTTATTATGCGAGACAGGCTACACGCTCCATGTCAGCACTCGTAGCGACATCTAGTGGACTTTTTCTGAAACTCCAGACCATGCCGATTACATCTAGCGCTGTTTTAGTTACCTAGTGACATTTGTCTCAATATTATTGCAAGTTAAAATCGGGTCATTCTTTTTGGAACACCCTGTATAAGCGCTCGATTTTTGGTAATGAGACAGTCCGTCCACAGCTGAGTTTTAGATGAGGAGCCTGTGTTTGCTTAGAATGACAACAATGTATCAACTTAACAGTGAAATAAGTGTTACACCAATAGGCCATGTGTTAAAGCAATGACAACGACTGTTCAAGATGGCGGCAACTGGTAGTGTGTAATTCGCTTGTGTATGAAAGTTATAGTTCAGTAGTAAAAAACAACAAATATGTGCCTTGCAGTGATATTACTGTGAAGTTAAACGAACGAATAATCAGTCTGCAGAAAACTGTGGAAGTCCTACATAAAGAAATCGTATACCTGAAGAAAGAAAATCAGCAGCTACGTCTCACTCAGAGAGCATGTGGGACTTCAGAAGCAGTAAATAACAAATCGCAGATATCGAAGATAACCTGTACTGTACTGTAAAGGAACCTTCGCTCTGCGAAACGGTTCGCCATAATAACAGCATTAAATAAACCACCAAGAAGAGTAAGGTTCGCCGACGTAAACAAATATTCGCAGCTCTGCCCGGTAGAAGAGTGCAAAAACCTGTAGAGTGAACGTAAGTAAGCTTTGTGAACGAAGTAATGAACAAGAAACATGCGCAGCAAAACGGCATAATGCCAAAAACAGCATAAGTAGCTGCAGTGCCAATGTTAGCAAGTTTCATGAACAAAGTAGCGATCAGGTAACATATGCAATGAAACATATTAGTGCTAATAAATATCAAAAAGAAATTCAAACAGGAGTGAAACAGTGTGATGGTCAAAGTTTAGTACGTAAAACCCGTAAAATTACCTTGTTGAGTGATAGCCAAGGTCATAATGTTTCAAGTTACCTTAATGAAAACGTAAATCTCGAGTGTCTGGGGTATGTGTATCCTTCAGCACAAGCCAAGGATGTGTTGCAAAACACTAACAAAAAGGCTTCTGAAGCTGATGTCGTCGTAATTATGACTGGAACAAATGACATAGCGAAAAACAAAAGCACGAACTTAATAAAAGGTTTAAGAAGCACATTACCAAGTATCACAGCAAAGTGTTTGTTGTCGATGTTCCATTTAGGTATGATCTTACAAAACGATCCTGCGTAAATCGCGAGGTATTGGACGGAAACAAACGGCTGTATCACCTGTGTTCGAAAGTCAAAAATACCACAATCATTAAAGCTAACGAGTTTGACAGGGAGTTCTACACACGACAAGGATTCCACCTCAACAACCAAGGGAGAAGATTAATCTTGAAACTGATTACCAAAACTGTGAGTAAAGAAATGGCCGCCTTTACAGTAATACCGCTGGGCCAGGGAAACCTGTAATGCCTGCTGGTCTGTCTGACAAAATATTAACTGATATGCTCCAGCAGGATCAAAATAACCTTCAAACCATTCACTCTGAGTCCAGGAAACTAGATGTATCCAAACGTTGTCAACATGGGGCCTGGCTACCAGCAGCAGACTTAAAAACAACTCAAGATATCAGCTGTATAGAAGTGCCCTTAAGAACACAATCTGAACCCTCATCTTTACTGCCTAGGGTTAGCAAAATTAGTCTTCTGTTCTTATATGTTAATATACAGTCTTTAAGAAAGAAGTTGGAAGAATTGCAGTGCTGGAATAAGAAAAATTATTTTCATAACTTAAATTCTATTGCTGACATATATACAAATATAAATTATATACTAATTATAAATATTTGCAAGACGAAATACTAATAATCTTAAAGTATCTATGTGGCTCAATACGAAAAAATGTTAGCAAAACCAGCCCTTCATTAATTCCAATTATTCTAATGCACATCTCTTTGTACTCGTTACTGTTATGAGATCTGTCCTTAAGCATAAGAAACATAATCCTGATGCTGTTGAGGTATGGTGTAAACCAATTATTTAGTCTCTGTGGTTTATGAGATTGGTTATTATTCTGTCTTTTTACTAATCTGGGACAACACTCATCAAATATTCTTGCAATTTCCTCTATAAATAATTTGCTTGTGTTATTCACACACATATCTTTGTATAAGATATCATTCCAGTTAACTGACCTTAATCTAGTTCTAAACTCTCTCATGTTGCATTCATTCATAGGTCTTAACAGTTTTGTGTTGTTCATCTGGAATGCTGACTGGAACTGTAATCCATAGGCCATCATGGTCAGCTAGGCCTAACTTGACTACTCCAATTTCAACATTATTTTCATGAATATTACTGATTATATTGTCTAAGCAGGCATTATATCTTGTAGACTTATCATTTAAACAATAGCAATCAAAAGATTTCCAATATGATATGAGTCTGTACCCTGATATCCATATTAACATCACCAAAAATTAAGATTCTTTGGTATTTATATTTAGGCTTAGTTAGTAAGACTAACAGTTTTTTTAATTTACCATAAATTCATACACTCCTGGAAATGGAAAAAAGAACACATTGACACCGGTGTGTCAGACCCACCATACTTGCTCCGGACACTGCGAGAGGGCTGTACACGCAATGATCACACGCACGGCACAGCGGACACACCAGGAACCGCGGTGTTGGCCGTCGAATGGCGCTAGCTGCGCAGCATTTGTGCACCACCGCCGTCAGTGTCAGCCAGTTTGCCGTGGCATACGCAGCTCCATCGCAGTCTTTAACACTGGTAGCATGCCGCGACAGCGTGGACGTGAACCGTATGTGCGGTTGACGGACTTTGAGCGAGAGCGTATAGTGGGCATGCGGGAGGCCGGGTGGACGTACCTCCGAATTGCTCAACACGTGGGGCGTGAGGTTTCCACAGTACATCGATGTTGTCGCCAGTGGTCGGCGGAAGGTGCACGTGCCCGTCGACCTGGGACCGGACCGCAGCGACGCACGGATGCACGCTAAGACCGTAGGATCCTACGCAGTGCCGTAGGGGACCGCACAGACACTTCCCAGCAAATTAGGGACACTGTTGCTCCTGGGGTATCGGCCAGGACCATTCGCAACCGTCTCCATGAAGCTGGGCTACGGTCCCGCACACCGTTAGGCAGTCTTCCGCTCACGCCCCAACATCGTGCAGCCCGCCTCCAGTGGTGTCGCGACAGGCGTGAATGGAGGGACGAATGGAGACGTGTCGTCTTCAGCGATGAGAGTCGCTTCTGCCTTGGTGCCAATGATGGTCGTATGCGTGTTTGGCGCCGTGAAGGCGAGCGCCACAATCAGGACTGCATACAACCGAGGCACACAGGGCCAACACCCGGCATCATGGTGTGGGGAGCGATCTCCTACACTGGCCGTACACCTCTGGTGATTGTCGAGGGGACACTGAAAAGTGCACGTTACATCCAAACCGTCATCGAACCCATCGTTCTACCATTCCTAGGCCGGCAAGGGAACTTGCTGTTCCAACAGGACAATGCACGTCCGCATGCATCCCGTGCCACCCAACATGCTCTAGAAGGTGTAAGTCATCTGCCCTGGCCAGCAAGATCTCCGGATCTGTCCCCCATTGAGCATGTTTGGGACTGGATGAAGCGTCGTCTCACGCGGTCTGCACGTCCAGCACGAACGCTGGTCCAACTGAGGCGCCAGGTGGAAATGGAATGGCAAGCCGTTCCAAAGGACTACATCCAGCATCTCTACGATCGTCTCCATGGGAGAATAGCAGCCTGCATTGCTGCGAAAGGTGGATATACACTGTTCTAGTGCCGACATTGTGCATGCTCTGTTGCCTGTGTCTATGTGCCTGTGGTTCTGTCAGTGTGATCATGTGATGTATCTGACCCCAGGAATGTGTCAATAAAGTTTCCCCTTCCTGGGACAATGAATTCACGGTGTTCTTATTTCAATTTCCAGGAGTGTATTTACTATAAGATAGTGTGCGATATACAGATGCAACAATAATATTATGTTTAGGTATATGTACAACTGCAGCCTCAAAGATGGTGTCTATACACAGGTCTGTGACATCAATAGTAAAGTATTGTAGATTTAGTCCTTTCTTAATATATATTGCAACACCCCCCATGTCCAATTGTTGATCTGCAGTAACTACTAGCTAAGGAGTAACCAAATGGAATATTGAGGTCAATTTCTGATGAATATAGCCAGTGCTCAGTGTATCTCTGGTCCTCAGTGCACTAAGACCTTGGCACTCAGCATTGTAACGGCGTTGTAACCGCACCCACTATTCCTGAAATTGGGCCTAAATGCCTGATGGGTTGCATAAGTTACGCCCATAGTGCGTCCCAATCTGCACCTACGATCATGATGGACTTTCCACAGCACCCGAAATCCAGCACGGTAGCCAGCCCGTTGTGGTGGGGTCGTCCTGTACCTTCTAGGTTGTAGCCCCCTGACAACACAGGGATCGTACTGCCGATACCTTAGCTGCACCCTCCCCACGTTGGCCAAGGAGTAGATGCCCGTCTCCTTGGGGCATCAGGACTCCTGGCAACGGTCATCCTGCCAGGTGGCCCTTGCTGAGGCTGGGTGGCGCCCGTGGGGAGAGCCCCTGGTCAGAGTGGGTGGTATCGGGGCAGACGTTTCGCAGATGAAATTTCAACATGTATCAGGTCGATCTGCGGCCGAGTCTTTTAAAAAGAAAGGTACTGTCTCTGGTTCTGGTTTTCCTGCCCTTTCTCCCTTGGTCACTCCCTGGGAGGCAGGACAGGCCCGCCGGCTTGGGGCGAAGTACTTCCCCCGCTATTTAGTCTGTTCTCGGACCGATGGGGGAACGTTCGCCACCTCCAAGCCCTTGTTCTTTGTCCAGCACATCGAGGACATCTTTGGGGAAATTGAGGCTCTCAGTAAAATGCGTTCGGGGTCCGTTCTTATAAAGACCACCTCCGCCATACAGTTGGCGGCACTCCATGCGTGCGACCAACTAGGGGACATCCCAGTGTCCATTGTCCCACATCTGGCACTGAATAGGATGCGGGGGGGTTATTTTTCATTGGGACCTCCTGCTACAATTTGATGAGGAGCTCAGGGCCAACCTGGAGTGCCGAGGCGTGCATTTCGTCCGGTGAGTCCACCGCAGACTCAAAGACCGTCGCATTGACACCGGGGCCTTTATCCTCGCCTTTGAGGGGGCGTTCTCCCGGAGAAGGTAAAGGTGATGTGCTACCGGTGCGACGTGCGACCATACGCCCTGCCTCCTATGTGCTGCTTTCGGTGTTTACGCTTCGGGCACATGTCGTTACAGTGTGAGGCTGAGCCCCTTTGTGGCGATTGTGGACGTCCTCTTCGTGAGGAACATACATGCACCCCATCACCTTGGTGCGTCAATTGTCCTGGCCTCCACTCGCCTAGCTCTTTAGACTGCCCCGTCTATCAGAAGGAGAAGAAGATTCAAGAATTAAAAACTTTGGACCGTCTCTGTTATTCTGAGGCCAGGAAGAAGTATGACCGCCTCCATTCCGTGACATTGACAACTTCGTTTGCCTCAGTTGTGTCCACTCCTTCCACAGTATCCTCACCCCTATCCTGTCCCCCCTCCATCTCCTCACCCCATCCGGGGTCTATTCCTCCGCCTCCCAAATCCCTCTCTTCCAAATCCTCCTCCCTCGTGGCCCCTGACCCGTTTGCCCCAGGGGCCACCCTTCCTCCTCCTCCTCCTCCTCCTCCTCCCCCTCTGCCGTCTGAGAAGCGATCCTCTTCTCAGGCATCCATTGGGGATACGTTCTGGACCCCGGCTTTCGAGGTCCGGAGTTCCAAAACGGACCCCGTGCGTGAGGACCTTCTTTGGGCCCAGTCCACCATCCCCGTGCCTCATCGGACTTCCAAGAAGGCCTCCAAGAAGTCGTCTTTATCCCCCTCTCCACCCCTGCGCGTTTCGTCTGATGCTCCATCTGTGAGTCGCTGCTCCCGGCCGTCCTCAGTTTCGCTGGGATGCTCTGCTGCCAGGCGCTCAGCTGGCCTGTCATCGGCGAATGATGCTGCCCCTCCTACGCAATCCAGGAATGCGGCCGCAGCTGGCGATGACTCGATGGAACAGGATCCGCCTCCCGCCGGTTGTAGTGTTGATCCCTCGAAACCTGGCCCTTCGCGACCGTCGAGAGACCAGCTCTTCATCCATTTCATTCCCCCTTTTTTCTGACTAGCAATGGCTTTGGTACATTGGAACATAAGAGGTATTCGATCTAATCGGGAGGAATTACAACTGCTCCTCCGCCTGCACTGTCCGCTTGTCCTTGGTCTCCAGGAAACCATGTTACGCCCAACTGACCGTATTGCTTTTACCCACTATACCTCGGAGCGGTCTGACCTCACCCCTGTGGACGGTATTCCAGCTCATGGTGGGGTCATGATGCTCGTTCGGGACGATGTCTATTACCATCCCATCCCATTGAACACCCCACTCCAAGCAATAGCTGTGCGTATTACTCTTTCTGCCTTTACTTTTTCTGTTTGCACGTCTACACTCCCTCATCATCCACAGTTAGTTGGGCTGACATGATGCACCTGATTGTGCAGCTTCCTCCGCCGCTTTTATTGTTTGGCGGCTTCAATGCCCATCATCCCCTTCGGCGCTCTCCTGCATCCTGTCAGAGAGGCTCTCTCTTGGCAGATGTCTTCAACCATCTCAATCTTGTCTGCCTCAATACTGGCGCCCCAACTTTCCTCTTGGACCCTACTCATACCTACTCCCACTTGGATCTCTCGATCTGTTCTACCACTCTTGCCCGTCGGTTCGAATGGTATGTCCTTTCTGACACCTATTCGAGCGACCATTTCCCTTGTGTCGTTCGTCTCCTGCACCACACCCCATCCCAACGTCCTTCGAGCTGGAACATACCGAAAGCTGACTGGGGACTTTACTCCTCCCTGGCGACCTTTCCGGACCACGATTTTCTCAGTTGTGACAGTCAGGTCGAATACCTCACGGCTGTTATCATCAATGCTGCCGAACGTTCCATTCCTTGTACTACCTCTTCTTCACGTCGCGTTTCCATCCCCTGGTGGAATGAGGCTTGAAGAGACACTATCTGTGCTCAACGATGTGCTTTACGCACCTTTCTCCGCCATCCTATGTTGGCGAATTGTATTGGATACAAACGACTCCGAGCGCAATGCCGTAGAGTCATCAAAGACGCAAAAAAACTTGTTGGGCCTCTTTCACCAGCTCCTTTAACAGTTTTACTCCCTCTTCTGTCGTCTGGGGTTGGCCTGCGCCGGCTGTCAGGCATTAAGGCCCACTCCTCTGTACCTGGCCTGACTTCAGGTAATGAGGTACTTGTTGATCCTGTCGATGTCTCCAACGCCTTTGGCCGCTTTTTCGCGGAGGTTTCAAGCTCCGCCCATTACCACCCTGCCTTCCTTCCCAGGAAAGAGGCAGAAGAGGCTCGGCGACCTTCCTTCCACTCGCTGAATCTGGAAAATTATAATGCCCCCTTTACTATAAGGGAACTCGAATGTGCACTTGCACTGTCCCGGTCCTCTGCTCCGGGGCCAGATGCCATTCACATTCAGATGCTGACACACCTTTCTCCGGCAGGCAAAAGCTTTCTTCTCCGTACCTACAATCATGTCTGGACCGAAGGTCAAGTCCCCATGGCCTGGCATGATGCTGTTGTTGTTCCTATACCCAAACCCGGGAAGGATAGACACCTTCCTTCTAGTTACCGCCCATTTCTCTTACAAGCTGTGTCTGTGAGGTGATGGAGCGCATGGTTAACGCTTGGTTAGTTTGGATTCTTGAATCTCGACAGCTACTTACCAGTGTTCAATGCAGCTTTCGTCGCCGCTGCTCTGCTGTTGACCACTTTGTGACCTTGTCGACATTCATCATGACCAACTTTTTGCGAAAACGCCAAACGGTAGCTGTGTTCTTCGATTTGGAGAAGGTCTATGATACCTGTTGGAGGGGAGGTATCCTCCGCACTATGCACAGGTGGGATCTACGCGGTCGCCTGCCCCTTTTTATTGATTCCTTTTTAACAGATCAAAAGTTTAGGGTACGTGTGGGTTCCGTATTGTCCGACATCTTCCTCCAGGAGAACGGAGTGCCTCAGGGCTCCGTCTTGAGCATAGCCATTTTTGCCATAGTAATAAATCCAATTATGGATTGCATTCCACCTAATTTCTCAGGCTCTCTTTTTGTCGATGAGTTCGCGATCTACTGCAGTGCCCAGAGAACATGCCTCCAGGAGCGCTGCCTTCATAGTTGTCTTGACAGTCTATACTCATGGAGTGTGGCTAATGGCTTCCAGTTCTCTGAAGAGAAGACGGTTTGCATCAACTTTTGGCGATATAAAGTGTTCCTTCCGCCATCCTTACATCTCGGTCCTGTTGTTCTCCCATTCGTGGAAACAACTAAGTTTCTAGGGCTCACACTGGACAGGAAACTATGTTGGTCTCCGCACGTCTCTTATTTGGCTGCCCATTGTACACATTCCATTATTGTCCTCAGAGTTCTTAATGGTTCATCTTGGGGAGCGGATCGCACTGTCCTGTTCTGCTTGTATTGGTCCAATCTGGATTATGGGAGCCTCATCTGCTCGGCCATCCCTCTTACGCTGTCTCAACTCCATCCACCATCAGGGGTTACGTCTTGTGACCGGAGCATTCTACACTAGTCCCGTCGAGAGTCTTTATGCTGTAGCTGCCGAATTACCATTGACCTACCGGCGCGGCGTACTGCTTTGTCGGTATGCCTGCCAGCTGTTGTCAATGCCCGACCACCCCTCTTATCAGTCCTTCTTCGCCGATTCTCTCGACCGTCAGTATGGGTTGTACGTGTCTGCCCTGCTGCCCCCTGGAGTCCGCTTTTGTCGCCTGCTTCGACAATTGGATTTTACCCTCCCTACCACCTTCAGAGAGGGTGAGAGCCCGACACCACTTTGGCTCCAGGCTTCGGTTCATATTCAGCCTCCCAAAGGAGGGTACTCCGGCTGCAGTGTATTGCTCACGGTTTGTCGAACTTCATGTGCAACTTGCCAGTCACACCTTTATTTACACTGATGGCTCCAAAACTGACGATGGTGTCGGCTGTGCCTTTGTCGTCAGGGATGTCACCTTTAAATACCGGCTCCTCGACCAGTGTTCCAGCTTTATGGCCAAGCTTTTTGCTCTCCATCAGGCCGTTCAGTATGCCCGCCGCCACCGCCATTCATTGTATGTACTGTGCTCTGATTCACTCAGTGCTCTTCAGAGCATTGGAGCTCCATATCCGGTCCATCCCTTGGTGCAACAAATCTTGCAGTCCCTCCATTCTTTTGCTGATGATGGCTCTCCTGTCAGCTTTCTGTGGGTTCCCGGCCATGTAGGAGTGTCTGGGAATGAGGTTGCTGATGCTGCAGCCAAGGCTGGAGTCCTCCTGCCTTGGCCAGCCTCCCATTGTGTCCCGTCATCTGACATTAGTGGGGTTGTTTGTAAGAGGCTTGTGTCATTGTGGTGGGATACTTGGTCATCACTTCAAGGAAACAAGCTCTGGGCCGTAAAACCGTTCCCAACTGCTTGGACAACCTCCTCCCAACCAGCTCAGCGAGAAGAGGTCCTTCTGACCAGGTTGCGGATTGGGCATTGCCGGTTTAGCCACCGCTACCTGCTCTCTGGTGACCCAGCCCCGCAGTGCCCTTGTGGTCATGCACTGACAGTGTGCCACGTTTTATTGTTGTGTCCCCGTTTTAGTCAATCTCGTGTTGTCCTGTCTCTGCCATCTACTTTACAGGAAATTTTAGCTGATGACGCTCAAGCAGCTGCTCGTGTTCTTCGTTTTATTACTTTGACTGGCTTGTCCAAAGACATCTAACTCTTTCACTTATTTTATCTGCATCTTTGTAAGAACTTTCTGGTGACCCCCCCCCCCCCCCCCCCCTATCTCTTTGAGTTTTACTAGATTCTATGTGCTCTTACAATTGTGACTGGGCGCTAATGACCTCAGTAGTTGAGCGCCCTTAAACACAAAAAAAACATTAATCTCAATAATATCTAAAATAATTGAAGACTGTGTTCACCAACAAATGAATCACTATTTTGAGAGGAATAATTTGTTAAGTAACTCACAGTATGGATTCAGGTCTAAACTATCCACAGTTAAAGCAGTTGAAAATATTGTTAGTGATATATATGATAGCTTTGAAAATAAATTAATCTCCTGTGCTACTCTCCTACACCTCAGTAAAGCATTTGACACTGTATCTCATAGTACTTTGATCATGAAATTAAGACACTACGATATGGAAGAGGACACCCTGAAATTATTAGAATCCTACTTAAGCAACAGAGTACAATTTGTTAGTGTAAACGGGCAGCTGTCAAGCCCACAAACAATAAAGATGTGTGCCACAGGGCTCCATACTTGGGCCCTTCCTGTTTGTAGTGTATGTTAATGATATGCCACAGTATTTACCCTGTAAAACAGTCCTCTATGCAGACAGACTCTTGAATATGTACGAGGAAAAAATAATATATTATTTGAAAAATCGGTTCATTGGTTTAGTGCAAACTCCCTATTCATAAATGTAACAAAAACTGAGGAAATATTCTTTAATTTGAAGGTATAAAACAAAGAAAATAAGTCCGTTAAACTGCTAGGAATGATGATTGACCAGAAACTTAGCTGGGATAAACATATCACATACGTCTGTTCTAAACTTGCACGTGCTATGTTCCTACTTTATAAGCTTAGGAGTAATGTCAGCCAAAACTTACTGTTGCATTCATATTTTGCTTATATCCACCACCATCTTTCATATGGTATTCTGCTCTGGGGAAATTCTCCCAATTCAATATCCATTTTCAGATGCCCAAAAAAAGCTCTTCGATGTATAGTGGGTTTATCTCCTAGGTATAGATGCAGGGAACATTTCAAAAACTTAACATCGTGACATTTCCTTGTTTGTACATCTATTATTGCTTACTACACATAAAAAAAAACATAGCTCAATGTCCCCTTAGGTCATCTGTCCACACCCACAATACAAGACGAAACCACACAATTGATCTGCCATACTCTAGACTGTCTAAGATACATAAAAGTTATGTAAATAAAATAGAAAGAAACTTCCACATGGGAAAAATATATTAAAAACAAAGATTCCAAGCGGGAAAGCGCCGGTAGACAGGCACAATAAAATAACACACCCACACACACACACACACACACACACACACACACACACACACACACACACACACACACACACACACACACACAGATATATTTATTTTAAAGGCAATATGTCTTAAATATGTCTGCTTGTGTCTGTGTATGGATGGATATGTGTGTGTGTGCACGCGAGTATATACCTATCCTTTTTTCCCCCTAAGGTAAGTCTTACCTCTGCCGGGATTGGAATGACTCTTTACCCTCTCCATTAAAACCCACATCCTTTCATCTTTCCTTTTCCTTCCTGCGAAAGCTCGAAATTTTGTGTGTTATTTTATTGTGCCTGTCTACTGGCGCTTTCCCACTTGGTAAGTCTTGGAATCTTTGTTTTTAATACATAATAGTTACAAATATGTAGGCCTCGAACTGTTTAATATGGTCCCTAAAATTGTACAAACAGTATCTAAAAGTAAATTTAAGACAACATTGGGTCAATGGCTCAAAGGTAAAGCATTTTACTCAGTTGATGAATTTAAAGACTGTAATATGGCAGATTTGCTGTTTTGACATAGAGAAAGGTACCTTTGCCTGTAGTAGGACCTAAATTTGTATCAGTAGTGTAGGATAGTGACATAGTGTTATCAACATGTATATGATAATGACATAGTGTCATCAACATGAATACATCCTGCTTAATATAAATCTGTATAATGTTTTCCTTTTTATTGTAAAATTAATATATAAAATTCCAAATCTGTGCTATTGTACTACACTAAATTTCATATGATTTATTTATACATTGTTATGAGAATATAATGATCTTTATACTGTTATTGAACTTATTGACGAAGCCCATTGTATAAGAAAATACTGAACGGCTAATAAAGATTCTTATTCTTATTTGAAGGACTGTGAACTATGTGGTCATGTTTTTATTGTTCATAGGTGTTCAACACACAACTATTGTAGCAGTGTATGGAGGTTCGCTTGCAAACTATTAATGAGGCTCATGGTAAGTTTAAACAATAGTGCACTGGCCATACATATATAACTGTGGATTTATGGGGGGGGGGGGGGGGGGTGCAAAGTGAAAGTAAACTATGGTGAAATGCAAATGTGTGTCTGTCTGCTACCTTATTTACAGTAGTCAATGTCCAAATTACAAACCCCTTTGTTTCAGCCAGTGTAACAACGCAGTATGTCGACACCAAGGACAAGAAAGTAAAGCAGGCGGAATCGATACACAGACAGGCTAAAATAATGCATTGTACAAAGAGAATAAAGATGCTGACTACTAGTGGTCTACCAGAGCTTTAAAAAAATATAATAATCTCTTTTTGTCAATACGTGAGAAGTAGAATCAAAAATTTTTATGGCAAGGATAAATATATAGAACTCTTGAAAGCTAGTGATCAAAAAGAACTAAATCACACACAGCTGCGATGAACAAACTGAGGTGAAACTATGCCATTACAGAGTAAAGATCCCCATGCATATGATAAAGTTTCAGGTAGGATTGTGAAGATCAGTGCACAATACATTGGTTCTATTCTCAGACACATATGCAGCGAGTTCTGTCATGTTCCGTAGATCATTTATATTTCAGTGCAGTGCTGTGTACTTACCAAGAATACTCTTAGCCCAGAAACAGGCCGCCAGACTCATCAGCGGTTTCAGTTTTTGATCATCAAGTAGGCTGTTCTTTAGTTGCTGCAGAAGTCTAAGTCTGCCACACCTGTATGTAAATTTCATTATGGCTTTGTTATTGACAATACTGACTTATTCAGAAGAAATTGCAACATTCATGTAATGAACACTAGACAGAAAAATGGTATACACATTGCTAACACTGCCTTAAGCATACAGAGGAAGGTGTGCACTATTCATCTGGTTTCATGTTCAATAAGCTTCCAGCAGAAGTGGAAAAATTGAGTGATAAATCGAAGTTGGAACGTTTCCTTGTGGTGCACTCTTTCTTTTCTGTACAGAAATTCCATATAGTACTTGATTACCTTTCTCAGTAATGTGTTATATATTCATAAGCTCTGTCACAATTTTAATGTCCATTAATTTTTTATGTATATTCTAATCAGCATTCTGTAAACTATGAGCTGATTCATTTCATGACAAAATAGCTTTTTCTTGCTCTATCCAATTGAATTTGATAAACAAATAAAAGAAAAATGATACAGATGCAAGAACACGACAGGTCTCGCAAGCTACTCTCGTCACTCTCTGCATCATACCGTCCATGCAAATTTAAACCTCTGCCCCCCCAGTTCCAACCAGACTGCAATCAGAACAGTCCAGGCAGGCAGTGCATCAGCACCTGTGTTTGCCAGCCTGTGTTGTCAAGTCATACAGTGGCACATCGATGAGAGAAGTATTTGCTTTGTTGTAATCATTCAAAGAATTTAATACAAAAACAAGTTAATTTCTACTACCACTTCAGTTTTGATTGCACAAAGGATTTAAGTGCTTTTCAGTGGTGGGAATAATGACACAACTCAAACTACACATCCCTTTCCATAACTGGAAAACGAGAAGTGCATAGATGGTACTTAGTTTCAATTTTTGTTACAAATTTAATAATATACACCAAAACTTGCGAGATGAGTGCAGAAAATGAAGAGAGCTGTGTTTACTTTGCTTTTAAAATCATTTACTGCTGTTTTAATGCCATATTTTTAAGGGCAGCACTAGCTTTAGTAACTAAATATGAAATTCTATAGTAGGTAATTTCAAAATGCTGGAAGACTTTAGCTATGTTTATGGAAGTAATGTGGATATGTTGGCTCATGTGAGCATGCATTTTATTTGGTGTTAGTGATCTCATGTAAAGGAGATGCAAGGCCATAATTCTTGCTTCTTCTCTGTAATGTGTGTGTGTATGCTTTAGATAATATGTAGTTCACTGTGATTTGTGTGTGTGGCGTATCACCTGTATCACAGATGGGTTTTTACCATTGGCACTTTTCATTTCATCATCCACTTTGGCTTTACCCAGCTGTCTTCAACTTTTTCTTGTTTGGTCAAAACTTTGGGCTGGTGGTGTGCCAATCAATTTAGCGTGCAGTGAAGGGCATCATTAAAAATTATAAAACAGAAGTAGGCAATTCTATTTTTGAGAGGGAGGCTGGATTGTAAGAGAAGATAAGGACAAAGAAGAATATTAGTATTGCACAATGAAACAAGCAAATAATCTCCATTGTTGTATTTAATTGTAGATGGTTTCTTCTAGTGAAATTTTCATCTTTAATTGTTTGTTTTGCTGAGCTCTTTAAATAACTTAAGCAATATTCTGTAGATCAGAGAGACAAAAACTTTCCAGAGTTTCAGTATGGTTGTGGGAGTTGTTGCTTTCTTACAGTTTAGTTCAAGCAGATCAGCGAAGATCACCTTTATGCAGTAATTTCTCAAAAACAGGATAAAGCAGCAAATATTGCATGTAAAACATTGAGGTTATACTGATGTTATTCAAGGGTTAAAAGCAAGCAAACTGCATTTTTTCTGTTAGTATTTATTTAATACAAACCAGTTTTTGGTAAATTAAACTCTTATCATATACCAACTGACTACCATCCACTTAAGATGCAAGAAGCCAAACTGTGAAAAGTAAAGATATTACTAACACACAGAATCTTTGGTCACATCATGAAGCAGAAAATGTCAAAATTAATATGTTAGATGGTACAACTTTGTAGGGAAAGAAGTTGAGTGTGGATAAATTGGCCAATGTATGAGGGCCAATTTCATTACATACATTACATGGACTCTAATTGCTAATACAACATACACCTCGACACAAAATATTTTCACTAATTATTGCACTGGGAAGACACAAGCTACTGTATATGAAGGTAAATCAAAAAGTGCCTTTCACAGCATTTGTAATTTTTCAATGTAGTCACCTTGCCTTTCAATGCATTTGGTCTACTGTTGCACAATATTTCCAATTCTCTCAGAAAAAATTACTTTGGCTGAGTAGCAAGCCACCTCTGCATCCCACTTCCTTAACCTCTACTTTGGAGGTGAGTAAATGACATGTTAAACTATCTTGAACTGGTCCAACAAACTGAAATCCAGTGGGGTGATACCAGGACTTCAGGATTCTCCAGCACTTTGAAATGCATAATCTGAAGAGTTTGAATAGTGGGGGTGGTGAAATGTGCAAATGACATATCAATGAAAATAATCAATTTAAAAAAAAAAAATAGTTGCTAGATAAAAAAACCTACCCAAGTGGCGGCAGGAGAAAACACGTATGAAGGTTAAGCAGAGTAGAGGTTTTCATAGCCAGTGGCTCCTTCTTCTGGCAGAAGAATTGAAGGGAAGGAAGGAAGGAAGAAAGAAAGGAAGAAAGAAAGGAAGACTGGGTTTAATGTCCCATCAACATAGAGGTCATTAGAAATGGAGCACAAGCTTGGGCGTCAAGGATGGAGAAAGAAATCGACTTTGTGCTTTCAAATTATCCATCCCTGCATTTGCACGGGAGGGTTTAGAGAAATCGTGGAAAACCTAAATCTGGATGGCCGGATGTGGATTTGAACTGGAAGGAAGAGGGATGGAGAAAAATGATTGGTGAGGCTTAGGAAATGGGAAGAGTTCAGAAAAGTTGTCACCTAGTATCCCAGGTCAGGGAAGACTCTCTGGACAGTACGAGAAGGAAAGAGTGATTGTTGGGGCTTGCAGCAGATGAGATTTGAAAACCTGAGATCTTAAGTTAAGGTAGGGTAATAAGCAAGACAGAGATTACTGACAAAATGATGAACAACTGTTAGTAAGAGTGAAAAGATAATATATTATATGTGGTAGATGGGAAATGGAGGAGGAGGTGGAGGAGGAGGAGGAGGAGGAGGAGGAGGAGGAGGAGGAGGAGGAGGAGGAGGAGGGGGGGGGGGGGGATGACAGGCCAGAAAATAAAATATACAGAAAACTAAATGGGAGTGAAGAAAGGAATAGTTACTGAGATGAAATGCTGAGGAAGGGGAGTGGTGAAACACAAATTAAGGCCCAGTGGGTGACGATACCTAAGGACATGTTATGTCAGTTTCCACATCTGGAGTTCTGAGAAACCAGTGTATGGGGTAAGAACCAAGATGGCAAGTTTGTGAAACAGGCTGCAAAATCATGACTGTCATGTCATAGGGCATGCTCTGCAGTTGGAAATTGTGTGTTGCCAGTATATACCCTCTGCCTCTTCCTCTGCCCCTGCCCATTCATCCTAACTGATATCTTGGTGATAGTCATACAAATGTAGAAGGCCAAACAGTGTTTCCATGACAGCTAGTACATAACATGCGTCATTTCACAGGTGGCTTTCGCTTTGATAGTATATGTTTTGCAAGTTACAGGGCAGGTATATTTGGTGGTGGTAGGATGTATAGAGCAAGTCATACAGGTGGGACAGCCATAAGGACAGGAGCTATAGGACCATAGGGTAGGGAGGAGGGTGCAGATGGAGCATAGGGTCTCACCAGGATATTGAGGAGACTGGGGAGGGTGATGGAGGAGAGGTGGGAGAAAGGGATGATAAGCTATTTCAGGTGTGGTGGGCAAAATGTTGGACAGAATGGATCTCATTTCATGACATGATTTTAGGAAGTCACAGCCTTGTCAGAGTAGCTGATTCATGAATTCAAGACCAGGGAAGTACTGAGTGACAAGAAATGTACTCCTAACTTGGTTTCTGGAGAAGTCAGCAATACCAGGATTGGATGTGATAGCCCGGGAAGTCTGCTTTTGAACTAGACTGGTGGGGTGATTATGTCTAGTAAAGGCTGAAGTGAGAGTGGTTGTGTGTTGCTGTAAAGAGTCAACATCTGAACAAATATGTTTGAGTCAATCCATTTCAAATCACCCAGGCAATGTTGCTCAACATTTTTTTATTTTGCTGACTTTTTTATCATTTGTTCCCTACAGGTGGAATTCCTCAAGAAAATAATTCATAAGTCATAGTTTTTTTCTGGCAGCCATTTTTATAATGGTGGTTGGGCAAATTTTAAGGAAAATGTGGTTTGTGAAAATTTTATTTGCCATGTTATTTTAAAAGATATCAGAATAATTGAAAAACCAGTGCGTTCAGCATGAAATGCACTTCAGGCATAATTTTTTCTAATTTTTATTACTTTTTAAGGCCATAAATTTTTATGAAGGTAGAGAGACTCATTAATAATATGTTATACCTGTGCTGAGTTGTTACATAATTAGCTGCAGTATAAGTTTTAATTCTTAGAATGAACTCCTGTTTTTTCTAGAGCTTTTCAAAAATGGTCAAAAACATTTTAACATCCATTTTCACAGGTCAGTATCTAAAAACGGACAGAATGAAAATAAGTGAAAATTTTATGGAATGTTCTTTATACTCAAAGGAATCTCTCACAAAAAATTATGACAGACTCAACTACATTGAGAGTAATGGAGCAGTGAATTTTAGAAAAAATGAAACCCTTCTATATGCTCATTCAGTGCCAAGTTAGGGAACAAAGTCTTGAAATTATTGCAATTGACATAGACTGAATGATGTTTAAATCATTGCAAACAATAAATGGTCAAATATTTCTACCTTTAAATAACAATAGGCAGTGATAAAAATAGGTAAGAGTTCTAATTCTTAAACTCAACTTACCGATACATTTGTTGTACTACACTTGCATACAGCATACACACAGTAACGTTTGTCTATATATATTTAGACTTAAACTTTAGTTGTAACTACTTGCCAGTTGCATTTTCCATTAGACAGTTAAACAAACATATTTCATTGTTTAGTTTATCAGTCATATTGTGTCTTCTCTCAGACCCTGTTGTTAGTTCCAATGCAGTTGCTTTTATTAATATTTTCTTCGCAGGCACCCAAGCAGTACCATTTTTGGAAAATTGAAAGGCAGTTTTTAGTCCAGAAGGGTGATAGAAATGCACCTAAACATTATTGTTATCTTTACTTTGCTCTTCATATTTTCCAAGCCGCCAGTTCTCATCATACACATAAACAATAAGTATTGAAGATTGATGATCATCAATGTTTGAGCCTTTGGAAGCAACAATACATTTTGTTAGATTTCACTTTTGGATACATATCTGTGATAGCGTCTTTTTCCTCTAACTGGCAAACAACATTCAAATCTCTGTCAGTTTTGTTTGAATTTGTTCAATTTCAAGTGAAGAAACAAATGTATATTTAACTGCTGTATTTGAACATATCTTGTGGAGTCAGGATCTATTCTGTGTAACATATTTGAAGGGAAACTTGTGTAACTTCTCATTTTGTTGTTCCACCTATCCCATCGCAAGAATTCTTTTCATGTGATGAGGCAAAAAAATTGCATTCTGCTAGTGAACCAAACTAATTTTTGTGTTGTTAAAAAACATTAATCAAGTTTTCTTATTTTTGTACTGGCTGCTTGCACCATTGATAAAGTTAATGACCATTTCAACAATGTATGATATTCTTATTGCCCCTAATGAGGTGATGCTGTAATGTGTACACAGTTGTGGCATTGTGAATCAATGTGGTCACTAATTACAGAAATAGATTTGCAACATGTTTTGCTTCTTTCTTGTTTAAAGTAGATGAGAAATGGGTGCAGTGTTGCTTATGTATTAGTCCAGTGAAAACTTTGAATGTAACCATGTACCGTAAATGTATAGTTATTTGCAAAATCACCACTCTCTGAACAGGGGGTTTCTTTCAGGTTCTCTTTAGTTTATCTGAAGTATTGGGCTTGACCTTTTGGGATAAAGTGATGGGATTTTAATAGTGCCAGCTTATTAATGAGAGAATGTAAAAATTCATCACTAGTCATTAGTGTAATGAGCTCATCTCTATTGGTTTGCACCCACTGTTTGAAAATTACTTCATCAGGCAAGATGTCAAGTTCCTTTTTTAAGATGTCAAGTAGGGTATCTGGTCCAGGACTTTCTGCATTTGTGTCAAGCATACATTTTTCATTGTTAATGTCACATGCCAAGAAAGCTATCAGGTCTTTATAATTTGCATTAAGCTTTACTCCTCCTACCATAAGCTTTGTGTTTTGGTGGAAGAACGCATCACTTTGGTCATGGAGCACAAAACATAGTGACCAATTTTATGATTTGATTATTTCTGTTTATAGAGGCTATAGAGCTCATTGAGTGAGAGCAGAATTAACCTTTTCTGCTTCTACATTATTAATCACAGTTGAAACACACTCCATTTTACCAGAACATAAGTGATTATTTTCATTATCTTCATAAAAGTTCTTAACCCAATTAATAAGAACTTCACTTATTTTGTTAGCACCTTGTCTTTTTGAAAGATGTGGTAAGATACCTTGATCATTTACCAACTGCCTAGTTAATTTCACCATGTATTCAGATGCACCATATGCCTCAATTAATTTTTTCTTGGACAATGATTTTGGCAAATGGCTAATTATCTTAATTTTATCATTTTTGCTAGATACCTTGAATTTTTCTTTTGTTTTGGTAATAAGTATATCATATTCACCTTGCACATTTCCTGTATTATTTTGATTTTCTAAATCATTATGGAAAGAATCTAATAATTTTCGCTTGACTGCACTTGCAATTTTATCAGTTTTTCTTTTTAAAGCTGACAGTTGCTGTTCTGTGTTAAGCTTTGTTATATTACACGAAGAAAATAATTCCAAAATTTCACAAATGGATTCTACCTGATGCACTGGATTATCTTCAATTAATTCAAAAGACCCGGGAAGAAATTCAGGGTCATTTTCAACACTATTTGCTACTTCTTAAACTGATTTCTCTACAAATATTCTTCGTGCACAAGTTGGATCTAGAGTTTGTCCAGGAATTAGGTTAATACCCACATTTTTACTCTTGAAAAGGTGCTCAACTATCATTTTACACAAACCATTTTTAACTGGTTATCCTGAGTAAGAAATGGGTCACAATTTTTTTCCCAAATATGTGGTTGTATTTGTCTAAATATTTATCTTTGTGGTAATGGCAAATATTGGTAATTTCTTTTGGAATGCTAAATTTTAGCAGACTTTGTTCTTCAGCTGACAAGTCTTGAGGCAGTTTTCACTTGTAGTGCTATTTATGACACTGTTCACAGCTCATACTTAATACTCGAGCAATGTGTTATGCTTGAAAACAGTTGGAGATGGGAGAGTTAAAGCCTACACTTGCAAAACAATCACTGACTTGTTCATTGACTTGGGTGTCTGTAAAGAAAATAGTACTGAAAGTGACTCTACTTAAATTTGCAACAGTGTCTGGTAGAACACACAACATAACTTATGCAAGGAAATATCATGTTTGTTTAACTCTGCAATGAAACTTGCAGCTGGCAAGTAGTTACAACTGAAGTTTAAGTCTAAATATGTAGGAAAACATTATTATGTGTTTACTTTATGCAAGTGTAGTATAACAAATGTATCGGCAAGTTAAGTTTGAGAATTAGACCTCTTACCTATAGTTATTTAAAAGTAGAATTATTTGATCATTTATTGTTTGCAATGATTAAAACATCATTCAACCTATGTCAGTTGTAATAATTCAAAGCCTTTGTTCCCTAACTTGGCACTTAATGAGCATGTAGAATGGTTTTATTTTTACTGAAATTCACTGCTTTATTACTCTGATTGTACACTCCTGGAAATGGAAAAAAGAACACATTGACACCGGTGTGTCAGACCCACCATACTTGCTCCGGACACTGCGAGAGGGCTGTACAAGCAATGATCACACGCACGGCACAGTGGACACACCAGGAACCGCGGTGTTGGCCGTCGAATGGCGCTAGCTGCGCAGCATTTGTGCACCGCCGCCGTCAGTGTCAGCCAGTTTGCCGTGGCATACGGAGCTCCATCGCAGTCTTTAACACTGGTAGCATGCCGCGACAGCGTGGACGTGAACCGTATGTGCAGTTGACGGACTTTGAGCGAGGGCATATAGTGGGCATTCGGGAGGCCGGGTTGACATACCGCCGAATTGCTCAACACGTGGGGCGTGAGGTCTCCACAGTATATTGATGTTGTCGCCAGTGGTTGGCGGAAGGTGCACGTGCCCGTCGACCAGGGACCGGACCGCAGCGACGCACGGATGCACGCCAAGACCGTAGGATCCTACGCAGTGCCGTAGGGGACCGCACCGCCACTTCCCAGCAAATTAGGGACACTGTTACTCCTGGGATATCGGCGAGGACCATTCGCAACCGTCTCCATGAAGCTGGGCTACGGTCCCGCACACCGTTAGGCCGTCACAATCAGGACTGCATACGACCGAGGCACACAGGGCCAACACCTGGCATCATGGTGTGGGGAGCGATCTCCTACACTGGCCGTACACCTCTGGTGATCGTCGAGGGGACACTGAATAGTGCACGGTACATCCAAACCGTCATCGAACCCATCGTTCTACCATTCCTAGACCGGCAAGGGAACTTGCTGTTCCAACAGGACAATGCACGTCCGCATGTATCCCGTGCCACCCAACGTGCTCTAGAAGGTGTAAGTCAACTACCCTGGCCAGCAAGATCTCCGGATCTGTCCCCCATTGAGCAGGTTTGGGACTGGATGAAGCGTCGTCTCACGCAGTCTGCACGTCCAGCACGAACGCTGGTCCAACTGAGGCGCCAGGTGGAAATGGCATGGCAAGCCGTTCCACAGGACTACATCCAGCATCTCTACGATCGTCTCCATGGGAGAATAGCAGCCTGCATTGCTGCGGAAGGTGGATATACACTGTACTAGTGCCGACATTGTGCATGCTCTGTTGCCTGTGTCTATGTGTCTGTGGTTCTGTCATTGTGATCATGTGATGTATCTGACCCCAGGAATGTGTCAATAAAGTTTCCCCTTCCTGGGACAATGAATTCACGGTGTTCTTATTTCAATTTCCAGGAGTGTAGTTGAGTCTGTCATAATTTCTTGTAGAAGATTCCCATGAGTATAAAGAACATTCTGTAAAATTTTCTCTTGTTTTCATTCAGACCAGTTTTAGATATAGACCTGTGAAAATTGATGTTTTTTTGTCTTTGGCCGTTTTTGAAAATCTATAGAAAAAGCAGGAGTGCATCCTCAAGACTAAACCTTATGCTGCAGCTAGTTGTGTAAGTACCCAACACAGAAATAACATACTATTAGTGACTCTTCCTTCCTTCATAAAAATTTAAGTAATCATTGATAAATTTTTTTTCAGAATCTTTACAGAAAGAGTTTGACCGACTCTCTCATATGATAGAAAAATGTACAGCTGAAGTTCATTTCATGCTGAACACACTGGTTTTTTTAATTTTTCCAATCTCTTTTAAAATAACTTGACAATAACAGACCACATTTTTCATTAAAATTTACCCAACCATCATTTTAAAAATGGCTGCCAGAAAAAAACTACGGCTTATGAATTTTTTTTCAACCAGTGTTTTGTGAGTGTCTACCTATAGTGAATTCATGATTTAAAAAAAAAATCAGGAAAATAAAACTGTTAAGGAACAAATTTTGTTTATATTGGGTGATTTGGAATGAATTGACTCATTTGCCTCAAATGCTAAGGACGTATTGGTGGGAATGTGTGCCATGGAAAATGTAAGTACTGTTCTTTGTTAGTAGGTTTAATGTTAACAGAAGTGTGTATCTGACCTTTGGTGAGGATAAGGTCAACATCAAGGAAAGTGGCATGAGATTCAGTATAGCACCATGTGAAATTGATTGAGAGAATGTATTTCAAGATTCCAAATTTTTAATAGTTCAGCCTCACTGTCAGTTCTTATGGCAAAGATGTCAGCAATGTATCAAATTCAAACCAGTGACTGAAGGCTTATGGGTTCCAGGAAATCCCTCTTAAGTAACCCATGTAAAGGTTGGCGAGGAAGAGCCCATGCTGGTTTCCTTGACTGTGTCTCTGATCAGTTTGTATGTCTGCACCTCAAAGGTAATATATTCATTGATAGCATAAAGTTGAAATGGGGAGGAAGGGTGTCATATGTTTGGTATTAGATGGACAGTTGTTGAATAAATGCTCAATGGCAGACAGATCATATACATGGCCAATGTTGGTACAGAGGGAGGTGGCATCAGTGGTGACAATATGGGTGTATGATGGGAGTGGGACAGGCACAGATTTCAGATGAAGCAGGAAATGGTTGGTGTCTTAATATAGGAGGAAAGTGTTTGTACTATAGGCTGCAGGTGATGATTAACTAAGGCAGGTATACATTTGGTGCATGCTTTGAAGCCAGCATCTATGGTATGGCCAGAGAGATACGGTTTCTGGACCTTAGGAAGAAAGTAAAAGATGAGAGTGCATGGTTGGGTGGGGTAAGAAGTTCTAAGGATTGAGATTGTGGCAAATGTAAAATTAAATATGTCAAAGATATTGATATGAGTAGCACTGTGGTGTAGTGCTTATGATACTAAACTGTTGCTTGGAGGGTCGTGAGTTCAAAATTCACCTGGACTATACAATTGCCCACCTGGTTAGTCATGTGGTCTAATGCACGGCTTTCTGGATTGGCAAGGAGTGCCCGGTCCCCGGCATGAATCTGCCTGGTGGACTTGTGTCGAGGTCCGGTGATTCGGCCAGTCTGTGGATGGTTTTTAGGTGGTTTTCCATCTGCCTTGGTGAATGTGGGCTGGTTCCCCTTATTCCACCTCAGGTACACTATGTTGATAATTGTTGCACAAACAAGTTCTCCATGTATGCGTACACCACCATTACCTACACGAAAACATGGGGATTACACTCATCTGGTGTGAGACGTTCCCTGTGGGAGGGGGAGGGAGGGGGGGGAGGGGGTTGAAGAGTTTGTGCTAGTGCTTGTCACTGAGTGTGACTCTCTGTTCTGGCTATATGCAAATAAAGTATTTGATATTAAAAGTGTCTTCAAGCATTGTTGCTGTACCTGAAAGTGGTGATTCCAAGTTTCAGTGAATGTGTTTTTATTTTTGTTAGTGTATCAATATGTTCTTTCACTATGGCTAATATATCACGCTCAGTGAAGACAGGAAACCAAAGTTTGCCATTGTCCACTCCTGCTCCTCAACCTGCTACAGCTCCAGCTCTCAAGAAGCCTACTGATGATAGCAGTAGTTCTAGACTGGGTAACATAAAAATTCCATCTTTCTGGCCAACTCTGCCTCAGTTGCAGTTGGGTCATTTCCCAGCTTCACAGCATCATCTCCAACACTGCAGATCTGCTGTGTTTACATCCCAATTGGAACTCAATTTCACTGAAGAGTTGACAATATTTTACAACATTCTTTTACTGTTTTTAAAGATACTGTTTTACATTGTTTCTTGATCCCATTGTAATCACGTCTGAATCAAATATTGGACAGTGATTTCACAGCTGGTGGTTCCCTATCATGAGTGGTACATTTGCTCGACACTTTGGCAGGAGCAGAACTTTTACCAGAACAGCCAGTTAAACTTTCTTGGCTGTGGCAACTACCTCATGATGTGCATGCAATACTTTCTCTGAACTTGCTGTTAATGAGTTAGATAAGAAATCTGATGCAGTAACAATTGCTAGTGCCAAAATCGTAATTAATGTGTTACTTTAGACCAAGTTACAGAGGATGGCCTGCATTGTGCATGCCAAGTGAGGGTGGCCCAGACTTGCATATTCTGCATTCTAATGTCAGCATAACAGAGCCACCTATGGACAGAATTTCCAGTAAATTGGTTAAACCTAATGCCAGGTTGGATGCCAGCAACCAGAAGGCTGTGAGAAAAAAATACAAACATTTTCATTACCAATGTGAATTATGTTGGATTTGGAACAAGATTTTTCTCCAACATAGTCTTTCTTGGTGGCAGTGGTTTGATGGTCTATACTAGGTGTCAGTTTTCTGACTCATTTTTCGCTATCACTTGCCTTCTGTAACAGTCAACTGTTAGCTATTTCACAGGCAGCTAAGCTCAGATCTGTGTCAGATCATGTTACACGCAATGCATCTGGTTCAGGATGCATGAAGATATTCATGACTTCTGTGTCGTCAATGAAACAGAACACTGTCCTGTTTCCCCCTTTGTCTCACTATGGAACACGCTTGTGTGTGTCATGCAAGAAGAGTTGGACATCCATTTCTTGTGATTCTATGGCGCCAGTTACATTAGTCATCGAATGTGCAGTATCAGAACAAAAGGTTAGGTTGATCTAGTTGAGTTTTGTATCACCTGGAACAAGAAGAGGCAGATGTTTTGGACAAATGCAATGTAGCTCTCAGACGGCATATTGTGGCTTCAGAGAAGGATCTTAAAGATGTACAAGTGGAGATACAATACATCAACAGCAAATGGCTGCCACACCTTCTTCGGCAGGCCTCTTCCTCCCCCCCCCCCCCCACCTGTCCCTCTTCCAAGGTTGTGCCAGGTGACCAATAAACTTGCACACCTGATTCTATGGGCCCTCCCCTTAACATTAACAGTAAACTCATCCCATTGAACCATTTCTGGTCAGCCTGTTGCCAGGCAGCCTTGAAGATTGTTTCAGAGAATTTGAAGTGTGCTTAAGTCGTGTTCGATGATGTTTTAGTGGATGGGATGATTTCACACTCACAAAGCTCATGGGCACCATTGTCCATTGTTGCAAATGGATAAGAAAAGGGATGGATCCTGGAAGTTCTGCAGGGATTATAGGGGCCTACATGCAAGAATAATCCCTGACAGACATCCAATTCCAAATGCTATTGTTTTTAGTATGCTTAACTGTGCCAAAGCATTTGTACAAATACCTATGGCCCAACCTATAGTACAAAGATTTTCCTCCTATATTGAAGACATCAACATCCTCTGTCACCAGAAATTTGTGACTGTTCCATTCCCATCACACACCTTGATTATAACCATTGATGCTGCTTTCCTTTATACCACCAGTGACCCTAATGGGGAGTTCACATCAGTAGAGATGAATATATGTTACCAGAGTTAAGCTGGACCATTGGAAACACTGTAACTCATGCTGCCTTGAGTGCTTCTAATAGGTGATATAAAACACCAAATAATTGGACAGAAATTACCATCAATCAGATATCAGTAAGTACTGGCAGTTTTTTTTTCTTTAATAACATAACGGAAGTAAAATTAACCATTAGTGAAAGTGTTACTCTTGTGGTTTGTGGGTACATTATATTTTGGGTGAAATCAATATTTCTAACAATGCGTATTCAACATTGTTCACAAAACTTATTAACTTGCATTCAGACTGGAGGAAATAAAAAAAAGGTCAATATTTGTTTAACAGCCATAAAGAGAGGCTTTTAAATAATTTGAATACTTTATTTGATATTGCATGTACACTTGTGCTACAAACAGGTTGGAAGATGACAGTAAGTTCTTACTTTGACAGAGAGAGCCAGGGGATAATGGCTACCACGCAGGAGCAGAGCGAATAACTGCATATAAAGAAGAGAGGGTGAGGCAGGGAAAACTGGAAGAAGAACAAAGGCAAGAGAAACAAAAGTGCACAGCATCTACTTCTACATCTTCTGCTACATCTCTTTATTCAAAATATGAAGAATCAGATAAAACATTTTCATATTCAGGTGAAATTGATGTAGGTGATGGTTTGTTTTTCAAATGTACTTCTGAAAGTAGGTGGTTGGAGAATGCTGCAAAGTGAGTTACCAAAAATTTAATTAATGAAAAATTAGCAGCTGACTTAGATAGATGTCAACTGTGTATAAGACATTCTCCATATGTTCTTCAGGCAACACCAGAGGCTACTGGTCACAATACTGAAGAGCTCTGTATTAATAAATCTTCTCTTCATAGAATCAAATGGAAGAAGAAAAGAGAACAGTCTGAAACAATAAAATCAGCTTTTACTATTCATTTGAATCATAAACTGTTGCCAGCATTTAATATCACAGGCCCAAAAGCAGAAAGACTTCCAACCATTGTTACATTTGAGGACAATGAACAGTTCACTGCTGTTGTGTAAATATAGAATGGTTCTGGTAAACAGTAAGAAAATGCTGTTTGGAACACATTAATGTAATGGAATATTGAAGACAGTGTACAAAGTGTAAATGTTTGACAGTATGTTAACTGCTAGCAGTGATCTGAATTGGTATGTTATTCTGAAATATCAGATACACCAAGATTGCTTGTAAATCTTTTTATTGATTACTGGTTTCAACAGTGGTGTGAAGTGAAAGTGTGTGCTAGGACATCAGCTTAATGTGATGTATGTTTTATATTTGTGGTGTTTATGTTTGACATGTTGATCTTCCATGCTACCTTGTACTGTAAAATGATGCCACACCACTACATGACTTTCAAGTTTGTAACAATCATGAACTTTTGTTAATGGATTACAAAATCCAATTATGACAACACAGATCTGTCAAAACCAGTAATCAATAAAATGGTTTACAAGTGAATAATATAACACACGAATTATCTGCAGCAATACAACTACCTCATACAATGGCCATCGTAATGGGATAAGCATCTTACTTGAACTTAAATTGGACAAAGAGTTGAATTTCCCATGCCATCACCACATACAGGAATTTTTTTAAAAAATGTTTACTTGAATGAAAAGTGTCTGATGTAATGAGCAGCCCTGACAAAGCAATTTTTCAACATTTGTGAGGAAACTAGAGTATCAATGTCAGTAATTTTCACACTGGTACAAAGATTGTGAATTTCTTTTTAACAAATCAGAAATCATAATGATAGACTTTTATGAAAGCAAACTAGATAAAACAACACCGGGATTTGATTACTGTGATCTCATAGAATTCTGTGAAATATATTTAAGAGGAGACTTTGAAAAAACTGAAAGTACATACTACTGGAGCAATTCATCAAGCAAGATGGATGGCAAGAGCAATTTGTTGCTTAAAAATGTTTCTGCTGAGGTCACAGCTTGGACCATTCATTGAAAATAAAAATGCATCAATAGATGTCTCTCTTTTCACTGTAAGTGTTTGTGTCAAACTGTGGCTTCAGTGTGATGGAGCTGTAAAAGCTCTTATCTGGATCTCTTCTTCTATAGACAGCATTATTCACTAGCAGACAAGCAAACAGAAAAAATCTGTTAACAGCCGAGCTAGTCCACAATTTCCACCAGGTAGTCGCTGTGAATCTTGTTTCCTCTGCTCAAAACAGATTTTGATCTAATCATACTTTCTGGGACAAAGGCTCCACAAGTCATGATGTGTCTCAGTGACTTCCTAATGGAAAGCCTTTGCCAGTTGTCTGACTTGTCAACATACAAACTCTGCCAGAGTGATCCCATCCCAGGAGTCCAACATAACCTCCAATCCGTGCTCAAGGCCTTAGGCCCTTCCCAGAACCTCTCCCATGAATCCATTTCCCTTCGTACCCCTACGATACCCCACACACTCATCTTCTACATGCTTCCCAAAATTCGCAAACACAAAATCCTGGATGCCCCATTGTAGCTGTTTATTGCACCCACCCTGAAAAGATTATGACCCTGATTGACCAACATCTCCAACCAATTGTCAGTAATCTAGCCTCTGATGTCAAAGACCAACCACTTTCTTCACCAGTTCTCCATCATCCCCACCCCTTTTCCTCCTGGTTCAATACTGGTCACTGCTGAGGCCACTTCTCTCATCCTTCATACCCATGATCATGCCACAACTGAACACTACCATTTCCAACATCCTTTAGAATCCAAACCCACTTCTTCATTCACCTAGCTAACTTTATCCTAACACGTAACTAAGTGTACAAACAAATCTGCAGCATAGCCATGGCCAGCCTGTTTATGATCCATCTAGAGGAGACCTCCCTAGTCTCCCAAAACCCTAGGTCTGGTTCAGATTCATTGATGATATCTTCATGATCTGGCCTCAGAGCCAAGGCATCCTATCTGCATTCCTTCAACACCTTTTCACCCATGTGCTTCACTTTGTCCCACCTATTTGGACATTGACCTCCTCCTCTCTGATGTCTTCACCCCCATTAAACCCAACAATCACTGACAGTACCTGTATTTTGACAGCTATCATTCCTTACACACCAAAAAATTCCTCCCACACAGCCTGGCTACCCAGGGATTGCATATGTGCAGTAATGGATGCTCTTTTTCTCAGTATGCTGAAAGTCCCTCCTAAAGTGTTGTTCTGTCACCCAGCCAACCTCTATAATATCCTAGTCCATCCCTATGTCACTTCCAATCCCAACCCCTTGCCACAGGGATCTTATCCCGAGAACACCCAGGTGCAAGACCTCCCCAATCCATCCACCCAGAACTTCCTATTCCATCCCTGTTGCAGGCTCATCTTACCTGTCAAAGGCCAGGCCACCTGTGAAAGCAGCGATGAAATTTGTCAGTTCTGCTGCAATCATAGCATGGCTTTTTATATTGGTATGACTATGAATCAGTCATCCACCAGGATGAACAGCTACCAGCAAAGTGTGGCCAAGAGCAAGGTCGTCCACCCAGTGACACAACATGCAACTGAACATAATGTGCTTGATTTCAATGGTTGCTTCACAGCTCAGTCCAGCTGGATCCTTCCCTCCACCACCAGCTTTTCTGAAGTGTGTGTGTGGGAATTAGCCTTACAACACATTCTCCATTCCTGAAATTATTCCGGCCTCAACCTATGGTAACTCACTGTCCCCACACCCTCAACCAAATAGTTTCTGCTCCCCCTGTCCTGTCACCTCCTCCTTTTCCACATCCCCTCACCCTCATTGTGTGCCACCCTCTGCCAATGCATCCACTTGTCATTTGCCCTTCCCTGCTCCTCTCCTTTTTAGTTCCCCATCCCCTGCCCCTCCCCCCCACCCTCCTCTCCTGCCTTCCTACACTGTGCCTGGCAGTCTTTTGTGGCCACTATCTGGCCGCTGCATGCCCTGCCAGCCAACACTCATCTCTCCCCTCACCCATACCCTGCCATCCCTTCCAACCCACTCCAGATTGCTACCCATGTGACACTTGCATTCTGGTTGGAGCTGCTGTTGGTAGTGGTAATATGTGTATGATGTAACAATCTTTTTGTTGTGCGTGGCTGCAACTCAATGGGCCATCTTTACAGCAAGTAGCAATCTATCCATTTCCTAATTTTATTAATGTAATACTTCTTTCCTACCTCTAAAATCAATGAATAAGTAGGAGACACTGTATTTACATATACAGACAGAGCCAGAATTAGAAATATCCTCCCACCCCAACTCTCCCTCACCCCACCCAAAGCAAAAACTGCTTGTGTTAAAGGAGTCCTGTACCATTCCACTATAGAGTAGTTTAATATCCAAAGTGTAAGGAATGGCTTATCAGAACACTTTAAATGTGTTGATAAAATCTGGCTATCAGCTACAAATGTTATCATCATAAAAGTCAATAATATTCAAGAAGTCATCAGTACAAATCATAAAATACAGATATTATATTGAAATTACATAACAATAAAAAGCAAGCAAAGGTCCACCTTCTGGTGCTGATGGGCTAACTGGGACCAACCGACTGCTGTGTAGTCTTCTGACAATGGCGTTATGTGAATGGAGTAGGAAGGGGCAGGGAGTCAACAATCCACTGTCCTGGTTGTTTTCAGCTTTCTTGTCTTTGGTGCCGATGCTTCTCACTTGAGTAGCTCCTTGATTGACATCGTGAGGCTGAGACACTGCAGTACATGAGAAACATTATGACATGTGTCTGTGCTGTGTGTGAACATTCAGAATCTCCTCTATGAGTTTGAGAATGTTCACGTGACCACTGGTACCAGCATCACTGCGCAGCTGACACAGCATGTCCAACTTGTGTGGCAGTTCTCAGAAAGGAACATCCTGCCTCTTGGAAGGCCACAATTTGTCCCCTGTAGGAAGCACATGTGTGTCTCCTTCACATGGTTACCTGCTTGCTTCACATGTTTGTAGCACACTGAGCCTTCTGGCTGTGAGCTTTCCCTATTAAAGGGTAGATGCAGATGGTGCTCTGGTAACTGCACCACTATGCTGTCTGTTGGTGGAAGACACTGAAACCATTAACAGTACATCTACTACCCCCCAGGTAGCATATGCCATCATAGAGTCAAAATAGACTTTATCTTTCCAGGTGTAGTAATTTCTTTCTCTGGGAGTGCATATATTGGTTGATTCTATCAAGTCAGCACAACATTTTAATACTGTGCCACAACCACAAGAATTATTTTTCTAATATACATAGTGGCTATAATTCTGAAATGAATTTCTGTTTATTTTGTATGCAGTATCTACTGTAGTAAAGCTAATGCATCTGTATTGAGATGTTTAATATTAATCAGGTAGTGTTTGCTCTAACTGTGAGGAAGTAATCATTGAAACTAGTTTGCAGTAATTTCAATGTGTCATCTTTTATGGCACAGCTGTTAACTGAGAACTCAATTTCATTTGCTTGATGCAAGAATTTTCAGGATTTTCACCCACTGGTGAGCCAAAACATTATGACCACCTGCTTAATAGCTTGTTTGCCCATCTTTCTAACAAAATACTTCATTAATTCTGTGTACCAGGGATCCAACAGTCTGTTGGTAGATTTGTGGAAATATGGTGCATTAGATATCTATGCACAGGTCATGTAAATCATGTAAATAAGGGGCACTGATTTGCATACACAGTGATGATGCCTGATAGCCTAGATGGGTTGCATAGGATTTATATCAGGCAAATTTGGTCGCTGAGACATCAACGCGATTTCACTATAATGCTCCTCAAATTGCTGTAGCACAGTTGTGGCTCTGGGACAGGGACAGTTATACTGCTGAAAGATGACATCACTATCAGGGAAGACATCAAACATGATGGGATGCAGGTGGTTCACAGTTGTCAATGTGTCTTCGATTAATACCATATGTTCCACACAAGTGCAGGAGCATGTCTCCCATAGCATGATACTGCTTCCACCAGGCAGCATCCATAGTGCGCTTCATGTTTCGAACTGCCATTTACCTTGATGATGGTGCTTTTTTAAGAAAACTATGGACCTAGTGTGTTAAAAATGCCATTCACCCAAAGAGTCAACACATTTCCATTGATCAATGATCAAATCATGACGGCCTCATGTGCACTGCAATTGTAATTGATGATGTCATTTGGTCCACATGTAAGCAGGTAGGGGTGTTTTGCTATGGAGCTCCTTATTCAATAATGTTCGATGAACAGTGTGCTCTGCAACACTTATGCATGCACCAACATTGTGCTCTTTCAGCAAGGGTCTCACAAATCATCATCTATCCTACTTTACAGAGCACAGAAATGTCCAAACCCTACATTCTGTGTAGAGTCGTGAATGTTCAACCATTTAGCACCCAGTGGTAATTTTACTGTCCTCCTACCTCTTTCAGCAGATGCTAACATTCGACCAGCTTCACTGTTTTCAATATACCCGTTCAAAGGCTTCGCATAACAATAATCTACTGTTTTGTCAAAGTTGCTTATATCAATGGATTTCCCCATTTGCAACCCACATCTTTGCTAGGGTGATCCCCTGTCTGTATCTGCTCCACTTACATTCTTTTGTTACTGCATGAAATGCCCACACCACCACCAGATGGCATCCAACATGATGGTGGGCGGTGGTCATTATGTTTAAGCTGATTAATGTATGTATGTAGTCGCCAAAAAACTCAACATGCGTCCATATCTACAGATGTCATATGTACTGAGATGGCAGAGTAGGTGAAACAGCTATGTTATTATTCACGAGCTATAGGTCTGAAGCGGTAATGATTCTGAAATGTGCATAAAGCATGAATGGAATAAAGATGATGTGCACTTCATGAAACATGTCAGTTTTGATGCTGGCATGTGATACTTAACAGGTAAATCCCCAATTAATTAGGTTTCGCTTATGGAGACAGTGGCCTTTCAATAAGGGCAATTCAATGGTTCTAAAGTGCATCGATTGCAATTTATATGTTAAGTTTTCACTGTGCATAAAGCTCTACATCTTTACCATTTAAATTCTGGCTCTGCTTATAATCTAAACTTGCACATAAATCATTTATTAATATCACTTTTTATTCTCTCTCAAAATTAATAGTGAGGGAGGAGAGAGTCCAGTGCTTAATTGTAACTAAAACATACGAACCTCAATTGAAGTTACAGAAATGTTGCTTTTTGATGATATTTTTGGCCAACATTCTTTTTGTGGGATGGGAGGGGTAAAATGAGCAAAAGATTACCACAGTTATTGTCCGAATGTTTTTAACAGTTATGTTTTTTAATACAAAGTGTACAATTTTGCTTCTGCCATTTTTTCCCCAACATTTGAGGCTTTAATGAAACAAATTGGTTACACATGTGTCATTCAAAGTATTTTCCATCACTGACAACTACTTTCTCCCATCTTTTGGGCTGTGTATGAATCCTGTGTTGAAAAAATTGTTCATCTTTTGAAGTGATCCACAAATCAATCCAGTTTGTGACTTCTTCATGAGATTGGAAGTGTTGGTCAGCCAGGCCATGTGCCATTGATCTAAACAGGAGATAATCAGAGGGAGCAATGTCTGGAGAATACAGCAGGTGGGGTAGGACTTCCCACTTTTAACGTTTCCTAGTACATTTTGACCTCTTTTGCAATGTGGGGTCAAATGTTGTTGTGCTGCAAAATAATTTTATTGTGCCTCTCACTGTATTCTGGCCATTTGCCTTTTAATGCTCTGCTTAAATGCATTAATTGTGTTTGATAACAAGCACCTGTGGTTGTTTCACTTGGTTCTAACACCTCATAGTACATGATGCCGAGCTGGTCCCACCAAATGCAGAGCATGATCTTGGAGCTGTGAATATTCGGTTTGGCCATCAATGTGGAAGCATGGCTGGGATATCCCCATGATTTTTTGCATTTAGGTTTATCGTAATGAACCCATTTTTCATCCCCAGTCACAATGTGATGCAGAAATCCCTGCCGTTTTTGTCTCTGAAGCAACTGTTCACAAAATACAAATGCCGTTCAATGCGTCTTGGTTTCAGCTCCCACAGGACCCAAGTTCCTTCTTTCTGAATCATGCCCATAGCCTTGAGCCATTTTGAAATGGCTTGTGTGTCACTCCCACTAATCATGCGAATTCTTCTTGAGTTTAACGCGAGTCTTCACTCATCAATGTCTACAATTCTGCAGCTTTGAAATCATTCTCTCTTCCACCACTATGCCTGTCTACAACATTAAAATCACCATTCTTGAACACTGAAACCACTCACAACATATTTTTTCACTAATAGCGTCCTTATGATATGTACTTGAGAGCGTTTGAAGAGACTCAGCCGCTGTTTTCTTCATACTGAAACAAAACAGTAACACCTCCCGCAAATGATGAGAATTAGGCTCAAAAACTGACATTTTTGATCAAGAACAACTTTATGATGCAGACACAAATCAACTAATGTTTGAATGAGGTTATGTTGACCAAGGTCCAATCTAACTATATGATGTCTGTGATCTTTTTCTTTCGATCACTACTTACTGTTGTCGCCACCTATCGGCAAATGGTGGAAGCAAAGCTGTACACCTTGTACTTAATTATTTACTTCAACTAGTTTACAGAGAACAGTTGTCTTTTTGTTCAGAGGGTAGCTAGAAAAATATACATGCACACATCCTTGTGTAAGATTAATACCATAATGTTCCTTGAAATTTCAAGAGTTTCAACTAACCTAAAACCTCCAGTGCACCCATAGCATAAGTTACATTTCTCTTTGGTTTGAGCAGGAATGTCTAGGTTGACTAATTGTTATAGCTTGCTAATACTGTGCCAGTACTTATTCAACAAACAATTTTGACATCCATGCATTTATGTAAGGATGGATAATTTGCTATTACACCTTCCCCTTCTTTCCTGATTCCATACACCTATCCAAAATGAAAGAAGAAAATATAAAAATGCAGTAAATGAAGCAGGCAAAAAGGAATACAAACATCTCAAAAATGAGATCGACAGGAAGTGCAAAATGGCTAAGCAGGGATGGCTAGATGACAAATGAAAGGATGTAGAGGCTTATCTCACTAGGGGTAAGATAGGTACTGCCTACAGGAAAATTAAATAGACCTTTGGAGAAAAGAGAACCACTTGTATGAATATCAAGAGCTCAGATGGAAACCCAGTTCTAAGCAAAGAAGGGAAAGCAGAAAGGTGGAAGGAGTATATAGAGGGTTTATACAAGGGCGATGTACTTGAGGACACTATTATAGAAATAGAAGAGAATGTAGATGAAGATGAAATGAGAGATGCGATACTTCGTGAAGAGTTTGACAGAGCACTGAAAGACCTGAGTCGAAACAATGCCCCAGGAGTAGACAACATTCCATTAGAACTACTGATGGCCTTGGGAGAGCCAGTCCTGACAAAACTCTACCATCTGGTGAGGAAGATGTATGAGACAGGCGAAATACCCTCAGACTTCAAGAAGAATGTAATAATTCCAATCCCAAAGAAAGCAGGTGTTGACAGATGTGAAAATTACCGAACTATCAGTTTAATAAGTCACAGCTGCAAAATACTAACGTGAATTCTGTACAGACGAATGGAAAAACTGGTAAAAGCGGAGCTCGGAGAAGATCAGTTTGGATTCCGTAGAAATATTGGAACACGTGAGGCAATGCTGAGCTTAAGACTTATCTTAGAAGAAAGATTAAGGAAAGATAAACCTACATTTCTAGCATTTGTAGACTTAGAGAAAGCTTTTGACAATGTTGACTGGAATACTCTCTTACAAATTCTAAAGGTGGCAGGGGTAAAATACAGGGAGCGAAAGGCTATTTACAATTTGTACAGAAACCAGATGGCAGTTATAAGAGTCAAGGGGCATGAAAGGGAAGCAGTGGTTGGGGAGGGAGTGAGACAGGGTTGTAGTCTGTCCCCGATGTTGTTCAATCTGTATATTGAGCAAGCAGTAAAAGAAACAAAAGAAAAATTCGGAGTAGGTATTAAAATCCATGGAGAAGAAATAAAAACTTTGCGGTTCACCGATGACATTGTCATTTTGTCAGAGACAGCAAAGGACCTGGAAGAGCAGTTGAATGGTATGGACAGTCTCTGGAAAGGAGGATATAAGATGAACATCAACAAAAGCAAAATGAAGATAATGGAATGTAGTCTACCTAAATCAGGTGATGCTGAGGGAATTAGATTAGGAAATGAGACACTTAAAGTAGTAAATTAGTTTTGCTATGTGGAGAGCAAAGTAACTGATGATGGTTGAAGTAGAGAGGATATAAAATATAAACTGGCAATGGCAAGGAAAGCATTTCTGAAGAAGAGAAATTTGTTAACATCGAGTATAGATTTAAATGTCAGGAAGCCGTTTCTGAAAGTATTTGTATGGGGTGTAGCTATGTATGGAAGTGAAACATGGACGATAAATAGTTTGGACAGGAAGAGAATAGAAGCTTTCAAAATGTGGTGCTACAGAAGAATGCTGAAGATTAGATGGGTAGATCACATAACTAATGAGAAGGTATTGAATATAATTGGGGAGAAGAGGAGTTTGTGGCACAATTTGACAAGAAGAAGGGACTGGTTGGTAGGACATGTTCTGAGGCATCAAGGGATCATTAATTTAGTATTGGAGGGCAGCGTGGAGGGTAAAAGTCGTAGAGGGAGATCAAGAGATGAATACACTAAGCAGATTCAGAAGGATGTAGGTTGCAGTAGGTACTGGGAGATGAAGAAGCTTGCACAGGATAGGGTAGCATGGATAGCTGCAACAACACAGTCTCAGGACTGAAGGCCACAACAACAAAAACATCCATAATATGATCTACAATGATGCACATTCTTTATAATAGTTCTTATGTATTCAACAGTTACTTATTCCTTTCTGAATTTTAGTTATTTTCTTTTTAACTAATTCTGCCTTGATATTTATAATATGTAATAAAATGTTCTTACTTTGTTAGTATAAAATTTTAATTCAGTCATCCTTTCCACCATTTCCACCCCATTTTCTCTACAGTTCTGCTTGAAAATTGATTCATAGCATACATGATCTTGTGACACTTTCATCATAGTCTTACCTAATTACATGTAAAGAAAAATCTGGCCCCAAAGCTGTAAATGCTGATGCAGTTTCAGTGTACCTAGTGTTCAGTATTGTGTCATGTCAGTGTTACTTCCTCCATCAGTACCTCTGTCCATATCAAACTTACCAACCACCAGCAATACCTCCACTTTAAAAGCTGCCACCCATTCCATGTCCAGAAGTCCCTTCCATACATCCTTGCCCCTCATGGCTGTTGTCATCTGTAGTGACAAGCATTCCCTCTTGAAATATACCTACGGTCTCACTGTGGCCGTCACAGACTGAAATTATCCTCCCAACCTTGTACACAGACATATCTCCTGTGCCATGTGTCCCCAGTCACCCAGTGCCTCCCAGAGTCCCAGTCTCTGGCCAAAAGCAGCCTTTGCTCTGTGGCTCAGTACCACCTGAGGAATGTCCTACCTCCATCCTTCCCACCCCTCACACAGTGGTACTCCACCAGCTCTGAACCTACACAGTATCCTCATCCATCCCTACTCTACCCCTGCTCTCAACCCCTTGCCTCAGGGCTCATATCTCTCTATAAACTTAGATGCAAGACCTGTCCCATACCTCCTCCTGCCATCACCTACTCCAACCCAGTCACAAGCATCACCTATCTCATCAAATGCCAGGGTACTTGTGAAACCAGTCACATGATCTAATGGGCTGAGTTCGACATGGACATGACAACCAACAAGCTGTCTGTCCACATGAATGGCCACCAACAAGCTGTGGCTAAGAAACAGCTGGACCACCCAGCTTTTCTGAACTGTGCAGGTGGGAACTCTCCCTGTAATATGTCGTATCTTCATGTAACCCCCCTGGCCCCAACCTTTGTTAGTCACTGTCCTTCACCCACATATTCTCTTCCCTGTTCCCACTCCAGCACTACACAGCCTTCTATTCCACCAATGCACCCACAGTCTTTTTACTTCTCTCCTTTCCCAATCCCTCCCCCCCCCCCCTCTCCCAACTTACCCTCCTTCTAATCTTCCATCTGCAACTAGCTGCCCTATCCTCTCCCCACTATGTCCCTGTATGCACCCACAAACAGCACTTCAGCGTCCCCAACCCCTACTGTGCTATCTTCCCCTTGCCCCACCCCCAAGCCTCCTTCACACCCCACCATCCATTGCTTTTCCCATCATGCACTGTTTCTTGCAGTCTGACCTTGGTGGCTAGAGACAGTGATTGTGTGTGTGTGTGTGTGTGTGTAAAATCAGTAATGTACCTGAAAATGGGCTTACAATCTGAAACCTATGTTGTGCAGTAACATAAACAATAAAATTGTGAAACAAGGCCAAAAACAGTGTTTGCTTAATTAATTTACGGTTGATTCAATTAAAAGATAATATTTCTGTAGATTTGCCTAAGAATAATGAAGATCACGTGAAAGAACTCTACAAATTTAGATGTACTTAAATAGATCATTAACAACATGTATGCATCACACAGTGTACCCAGACAAGGATGAAGATTAAAAAGTAAAAAGTAATAAATAAAATACAGTGAAATCTCACTAATTCAGATCAACTGGACAAATAAAATTACTGAAAATCCAAATTATAGAAATGTTTTGTAAAACAGTTATCTGACATTGTAATTAGGAAAATAACATTCAATATTACTGGTTTAAATAAAATCTATATCAGCTATGATATTACATGAATACTGTACAGTATAGGTAATTTAAAAGCAAATAATGTAATTTTATCAAAATAATGAACAATAGGATTAAACAAATTATAGGTAAAATACATGCCCAAATGTTATATTAAACAAGCTTGAAATACACAGTGTTGCATATATAAATTACTGTATGTCACGGACTGTACACACTTCCTTTGACATTCATCTCAATTTTTCTCAGAGAAAAGCACAAAATTGGTTCTACAGCGCCATTCGTGAAGTGGTTCATATTTTTTGATTTGATAATGTACATACGAGAAAAGTTTGTTCACAAACATAAGTTGACCCAAAGGTTCATGTAAATTTTGATCAATTAGCTGCTAACAATTTATAATTGTTTATATTGGCCAATGATAGATATTCAACAGATTTGTTTAATCAAATGTAATTTGTAGTGTGTCATTGTTTGGCATCTTGATGAGTTCCAACTGCACCACTTGGGTTTTCATGCAAAATGGCAAAAGGATTGCTAAATGGTTTCTTCATGTAAAGATCAGTGAAAGAAACCTTGATGACTTTCTTATTGTACATACTCGAACTTTTCTGACATTTTCTTGTAATTGTGAGAATGGACACAATTTCCCAACTTCAGTTGGGTTTGAAACAGATTTACCTTGTACTGAAATGAAGTAATATGGCCATAAACATATAACTTTATGGAAATGCTGAGTTGCAGGTATGCACAACAGAAAGACTTTCAGAAAGTGAGCTTTTGGCCAACAAGGCCTTCATCAAGAATCCCCCCCACCCCACACATTCCATCCTGGATTTTCCATTGTTTAATATGGCAATAAAGTTGATTAATCAATTGATTTTTGCCTTGAAGCCATGTATTTAATTCTTCTACGTGAATATTAATGCCAGTCAAAAATACTGTCACACAACTGATGCTAATTTTTTAATTCAGAGATTTTTTTTCTTTTCAGTCATGAAAATCTTAATTTCATCATTTAAATTCAGAAACCATTCTAGCACTTTAATGTGACATAGCCATCATATTTCTGTGTAAAAAAATCAAATCACTATATTTGCTGTCAGTTCCTTCAAGGAAAGTTTGAAAATGTATATGATTTACATATGGGATTTTATGAAATTAATTGTTGAAACCGCAATTCTCATGACATGATCAGAATTTATTTTCTTTGGACACACAGTTTTCTGGTGGATTCCACAGTGTAACTGGATCAGGTCGTTACTGTGCACTGCTATTTGCTGTTTTAGTAAAGCTGCCAACCCAGAATTAATTCCTACCACAGAAGGTGCTCTGTCAGTACCTGTACTTGTTGACTTAGATCAAACACTGTTCCAAGAGCACAGTGAACCCCTAGTTCGCTCTGGCAATGAACTGAATCCCATCAGCTCTTCACATACTACAAGCTTTCGTGTTATCCCACATGCAAATATTAACAACCTGGGTGTGGAAGTGATCAATAGCTGGTAAAAAGTAAAAAAAAAAATTCTTTGCACAAGATTTTAAATGGTTCTTTATATTTGCCAACAGTACAGTAATTCTCCTTTGCCTGGTCATCAGGTTTAACTGAATTTTCTCAAAATGTTTAACAGACTCTCGGCAATTTTTTCGGTAACTATTGCAAAGCAATTATTGACAAAATCTCTGTTTTTAAATGTCTGGCAATTTTTTAATAAAAAGGCAAGATTTTTCAAAACTTATTCCTGTTGCAGTTTCTGAGTCTTTTAACAGATTTACTGAACATCACTTGCTGACATGCCACTTCTCATTTCAAGGAAGAATTTTTCTGTTTACATAGTTGTTCTGGAAATTCAGAAAATGCAGAATGCAGACTTTCACAGTACCTTCTTAAGTTGTATTCTTTTGGGATGACAATTCAATTCAGTTCAGTTCAATTCAATTAAATTCAATTAAGCATTTCTGCAAATAAAACAAGTGATGAAACTGCCCTTCTGGTCCTGTAATGTGTACTTCTTAATTGGTCCTGCTTTATCCACTTTAGGTTTAATTTTAGACCTTCTCCAAATGGTGACAGTGAATCTTTGCAACAATGCCTATGAAAAGAAAGACAAAAATGCTTGTATGCAAAAATATGATTAGTGTATAAAATTTGTCAACTTTATTACTGATCAATGATCTTGCAGTAAATGCATACAGGTTTGCAGAAATAAATAAAACTGTGGCTTACCATTGTCATGAAGTGTTTAATACACTAATAATACATAGGCTGATAAAGTTCACCGACACAAGCTGCTGTAGAGTATGATACCAGTATGACTAAACAATGTCATTCCCTGCAGGCCCATTTGCAGCTCTTTTAGCTGTGGCCACACTGTTGCACAAGTTCAAAAAGAGCACGCCATGGGACAAGTTACTATTCCAAATTGGGATCCTGATGCCTCAGTGCCGTCTAGACTGGTGTGGCTCAAAATAACTAAGTTTTATGAGGGCCCACTCTTTCCTTGCTGAGAAGGAATGCAAGATAAGACAAAAAAGTGCTGGGCACTAGATCAATGGCAGACCACATGCAATCCATGAGCCAAGATCTCTGCACCACACCTGTATGTAGGCCAAAATGGAAGTCTGCTCTATACTGGAAATTTATATGCTTCATTTACTACAGTATGGTCACTTTACCAGTTATTCACTACTGTCATCTGGATATATAATGATTTTGGTACAGCCAAAGTGGTGCTACTTCCTGCTGTTGATGCATGGCAATATTTCCATCCCCAGTATCAGTTGACAATGGCTTAAAGAAGGAACTTTTTTTGTTGAGCCTCTTTTGTGCATTGTTCTTCCTTTTCTTGTTGTCACATCTTCTTTGGTGTAAGATAATACCATTAATCTAGATTAATGTAAATACAGTTGCTTAATGTGCCAAATTTGTTTTAGGTTTGCTAATCTAATCCTCATTTTCTGTAAACTACTACTGCTTGGTCCAGTAAACTTTATCCAGTCAGTCATGAATATTCCCTGTGGTTATAGCTCCAATTGGACCATGGAAAACTAAGTATTCTATTCCTTCAAGACCAAACTCTGTGTTTTTGTTGCACAAAAGATTATTCCATGCATTTTTAAGTGTCAGTTTTAACTTCTCTCCAGCTACTGTCATAGCTGAAAATGGCTTTCTTGATATTATAAGCTTTTGGTTTCAATGGAGTATCCAGCACTGAAGAACACCATACATTGAAGTTGCTTGCATCTAGAAGGCATTCACAAGCAAAGATTACTCCTTGATCCATACACTGGTTCTGAAAAGTAGTGTTTGGAGGGAGAAACATGCAGTTACTCAGTTTATAATCACTAGGCAGCTTATGAGGATGAGTAGGAACATTATCTAAAACCAATAACACTTTCATATTTTCAGGTTTCAATTTGGAATTTTCAGACTTAAAGGATGAAATTGTTTTTGTGCCAGTGAGAGAAGAACTGTATGATAACACCAGTCTTTTTATTAGTTTTTTAGCTGTTTGGGAAATTCTGTACAGTGTTGCAGTGGGCATATTTACCATGAAGAAATGAGAAATAAAACTGAGTTAGGTGGTACAGTGGTTAGCACACTGGACCCTCTCTTTCAGGACGATGACGGTTGAATCACATGTCGAGCCACCCTGATGTATGTTTTCCGTGATTTCCCTAAATCATTTTAGGCAAATGCTGGGATGGTTTCTTTGAAAGTGCATAGCCTATTTTCTTCTCCATCCTTCCCTAAGCCGAGCTTATGCTCTGTCTCTAATGACCTCATTATCAACAGGACATTAAACACCAATCTACCATTTTAGGAGAAATAAGTGGACTGTCTATCAGAAGAATACTGGGTACTAATGCTTTAGATATTTCCGTACAGTAAAACATGAAGTGTGGTACGCATGTAGATAATCTAAACAGTTTCATAATCCATATACCAAAGAACTGTAACTCATAGAATAACCTCAGAATTACATAATTTGAATTTGCTTACTGAGTATTTGAATATGGACTAATAAATAGGGGAAATTGTGAAGCAAGTTTGAAATAATATAGAAAAAAGAAAAAGAGTGAAAAGAAAGTATGAAAATGGCAAGATGGCAATGGATCTTCACTACAGAAATCCATGAATATAGTTAGTGACAGAGAAAGTGCTGTGTGCTAAAGTGTACCAGATTTGTGTAGAAGAACATAAAGAACATGGTAAGAAATAAAAACTCTGTTCACTGAAGATGCTTTGGAATAAAGTGAAACTAATGTGGTCATAATGATACTTCTGTTACATTCACAAAAGACAGTGTAATCTATATGACTTGTAAGTGGAGTAATGTGTTTTTGATAAAGCTGCATTTACTTCCTGGATCATTTGAAATGGCAAGCCCTTCAAGAAGCCTATCTAGGTATGGGTTTGGTGCACCCAGAGTCCTGAGTTGGGACCGAATGAGGTGACGCAGTGGTTAGCACACTGGACTCGCATTCGGGAGGACGGCAGTTCAATCCCACATCTGGCCATCCTGATTTAAGTTTTCCGTGATTTCAATAAATTACTCCAGGCAAATGCCGGGATGGTCCCTCTTAAAGGGCATGGCCGACTTCCTTTCCTAATCCGATGAGACCGATGACCTCGCTGTTTGATCTCTTCTGCCAAACAACCCAACTCAACAATGAGTTGGGAGCTGGTCAGTGCTCTCAGTCCTCTAGTACCATGAGCACTGTGGCATCTTCGATAACCACTGTTTGGCATGACAGAGGAATGAAAGTATTGCATGGCTCAGAGAAAGTGGATATTAGCTTAACTTCAAGAATCTGGAGAATATGGTGGCCAGGCACAACCCCATGATGTGCTATTTACTGATAGGATGGGTGGCTGTTTAGGCAAAACAATTGTTATTGGAGCATCTGATTCACTCCAGCTGTATGAAGCCTGCCCCAGAAATGAGGTCTCTGTCTGGGTTGACATTTATTTCCATTGTGTCTTCTGGAACTTTATACGAAACTATTAGTTGTACATAAAAAGAAAAGGAAAATATGAAGTACTATGTGTGTATCGGCTGAACCATTGGTGGTCACTCACAGTTAATCTACAAAGAGAGCTTGGGTGAACAGGTTGCTAGAGCAGACTAAAAATCAAACTAAAAATGTAAAATAAAACAAATTTCTACCCAATTTTGGTTTTAGTGACAAAAATTGAAGAAGGGTCATCTGAGAAGTTGAACCCATATTATACTCAAAAGAGTTACCAGTTGCTGATAGGCACAACACAAAAACCATCACAAAATAAGCTTTTGAACAACAATGCCTCTGCCAAAACTAGAAGACAGACACACCGATGCAAACGCAACACACACACACACACACACACACACACACACACACACACACACACACACACACACACACACACACACACACACACACACACAAAAACCACAGTCTCTGGCAGCTGAAACAACACTACAAGCAGCAGCAGCAGCAGCAGCAGCAGTGCATCATGGGAGAGGAAACTGAGTGGGGCTAAGGAGGAGGCTGGGGAGGGAAGGGGGGAGATAGCACGATAGGGGCGGGTGTCGGTGAACTGCTGCTTGGGGGGCACAGAGGTGGGTGGAGAGAAGTAGGGCATCTAGGTGCAGTCAGGAGTTTAGACGGTGGGCAGGGGAGGGGGGAAGGAGAAGGGAGGGGGAGGGGGTAGGAGAGAAGTAAAAAGATTGGGTGTGCTGGTGGACTAGAGAGCTATGTAGTGCTGGAATGGGAACATGGAAAGGGCTAGATGGGTGAGGACAATGACTAATGAAGGTTGAGGCCAGGAGGGTTATAGGAACATAGGATATATTGGAGGGAGAGTTCCCACCTGCACAATTGAGAAAAGCTGGTGTTGGTGGGAAGGATTCATATGACACAAGCTGTGAACCAATCATTAAAATGAAGGGCAATGTTCTCAGTAACAGAGCAGTCCAGTTCTTTCTTGGACACAGTTTGTCGGTGGCCATTCAAGTGGACTGACAGCTTGTTGTTTGTCATACCCACATAGAATGCAGCACTGTGGTTGCAACTTAGCTTGTATATCACATGACTATTTTCACAGGTAGTCCTGCCTTCAATGGAATAGGTGATCTTTTGGACCAGATTGGAATGGGTTTTGGTGGGAGGATGTATGGGACAGGTCTTGCATCTGGGTCTATTACAGGGATATGAACCATGAGGTAAGGGGTTTGGAGCAGGGGTTGTGTAGGCCTCACCTTTTGCCCCACTCCAAAATTTGACCATGCAGGACTTGTTAAAGACCTTCTCTCCTTCTCACAGTCCCTACAGTGGAAACACTTTTACACCACCAACCCTACCAATCAGACTCAAACAAAGACCAATGTTGAGCCCTGCATGACTAAGTTCCTTCCCCCATCCAACCTTGATCCACCACTATTGCCCCCAAATCTCCTCCTGTTAAATTTCCAGAATTTCTTAATTTTGAACCTTCCTTCACCATCATTCCCCAAATCCCTCAACATACAAACTAAACTTACATCCGCAGAAAGAACCACAGTTAACCACCTAAAAACTGATCCCAACCTTATACTCCTACCTGCGGACAAAGGCTCCACCACTGTGGACTAGAGAGCTATGTAATGCTGGAATGGGAACATGGAAAGGGCTAGATGGGTGAGGACAATGATTACCTGGCAGAAGGCTGTCTGATATATCCACCTACAAACCTTGCCACAGTGATCCCATTCCAGAAATCCAGCAGGATCTCCAGTCACTCCTCAAATCCTTAGATCCATCCCCGAATCTCTCCCTGAAGTTCCTGAAGTCAATGAACCCTATCACCCAGGGCCACGCAGGGTAGCAGCATAGTCTAGGGCGACTTGTCATGGTTCCCGTGGCTCCCCCTGTTGGAGGTCGAGTCCTCCCTCAGGCATGGGTGTGTGTGTTGTCCTTAGCATAAGTTAGTTTAAGTAATGTGTAAGCTTAGGGACTGATGACCTCGGCAGTTTTGTCCCATCAGACTTACCATAAATTTCTAATTTCCTATCACCCAGGACACCCCATCATGGCGGATTACTGTGCCCCCACTGAGAGAACCTCTGCTCTTGTAGACCACCACCTTCAGCCTATTACCCAGAACCTACCCTCCTATATAAAAGATACCAACCATTTCCTCCACTGACTCTCTACAGTTCCTGTCCCTTTACAACATGGTGCCCTGCTCATCACTATTGATGCAACCTCCCTTTACACTGGCCCCATGGTCTTACCACTATTGAACACTACTTTTCCCAACACCCAACAGATTCCAAACCAACAACCTCTTTCCTAGTCGCATTCTCACCCACAATTACTTCTCCTTTGAGGGCATTTCTTACTAACAGATCTGGGGTATGGCTATGGGCACATGCATGGCACCATCCTATGCCAACATATTCACAGGCCATCTACAGGAAGCCTTCCTAAACACTCGGAATCCTAAACCCTCATCTGGTTCAGTCTGGCTGCTCCTTCATTGTGTGTTACTGCTATCAATATGCGACCATTTTGAAATTCACAATACAACAATTAATCTGAATATAATTGAAGTTCTATTTTATAACACTGCACAATTAACTTGTGGGCATAAACTTGGAATAAATGATAAATTATGTGCATCCATGAAAGATATAATCTTACATAAAAGTTTGCTGCCTTACCTTGATTGTGGAGAACTGCGGAAGTGAAGTCAGCAAATGTCATGGGATGGGGTGAAGTTATTACTTTCTCATCTTTCTTCTGTACTCTGAATCTTCAGAAATTGCTTAGAAATTTTGATGTATTTTTCATGAAACACAAAAAGGATTTACGTTGCAAACATTCAAGATGGGTCCTGTCACAGAAGCACCAGGTTATACCTGTTTGTTCCTTTCTCACGTATTTCTTCAATTTATGTCTGTCCTTTTACTAAGAAGTGATGACATGAAAAAATAGCAGTGATTTTTACTGGATGATCCCATGAAAGATTTATCGGTTAGATATTGGACTTCAGAATTATTTATTGCAGTAAATTTTAGCTCAAATGAGAGGATCAGATATAAAGAAGCATCTTACTTATGCAACAGCATAAGTGCGTGGACTGGCAGGAAGAACTGTAACCTTGTTGAGAAAATATTAGCAGTTGTGCCCTTGCCTGTTTAACAAAAGGATACAGTGACCATATTAGGAAAAGGATAATTGCTACTCACCATATTGTGGAGATGCTGAGTCACAGATAGGCACAACAAAAAGACTGTCACAAACTAAGCTTTCAGCCAACAAGGCCTCTGTCAAAACCACAGACACTCTCATATTCACGCAAATGCAACTCTCTCTCTCTCTCTCTCTCTCTCTCTCTCTCTCTCTCTCTCTCTCTCTCTCTCTCTCTCTCCCTCTATATATATTAAAAACAAAGATTCCAAGACTTACCAAGCGGGAAAGCGCCGGCAGACAGGCACATGAACAAAACACACAAACACACACACTGAATTACTAGCTTTCGCAACCGATGGTTGCTTCTTCAGGAAGGAGAGGGAAAGACGAAAGGATGTGGGTTTTAAGGGAGAGGGTAAGGAGTCATTCCAATCCCGGGAGCGGAAAGACTTCCCTTAGGGGAAAAAAAGGACAGGTGTACACTCGCGCACACACACACACACACACACACACACATATCCATCCGCACATACATATGTGCGGATACATATGTGGGGATGGATATGTGTGTGTGCGTGTGTGTGTGCAAGTGTACACCTGTCCTTTTTTCCCCTAAGGGAAGTCTTTCCGCTCCCGGGATTGGAATGACTCCTTACCCTCTCCCTTAAAACCCACATCCTTTCGTCTTTCCCTCTCCTTCCTGAAGAAGCAACCATCGGTTGCGAAAGCTAGTAATTCAGTGTGTGTGTGTTTGTGTGTTTTGTTCATGTGCCTGTCTGCCGGCACATGGGCAAAATATATTAAAAACAAAGATTCCAAGCCTTACCAAGCGGGAAAGCGCCAGTAGATAGGCACAATAAATAAAACGCACAAACACACACACAGAATGTCGAGCTTTCGCAACCGGCGGCTGCTTTTTCAGGAAAGAGGGAAGGAGAAGGAAAGATGAAAGGATGTGGGTTTTAAGGGAGAGGGTAAGGAGTCATTCCAATCCTGGGACTCCAATCCTGGGAGCAGAAAGAAAGACTTACCTTAGGGGGAAAAAAGGGTAGGTATATACTCGCACACACATACATATCCATCCATACATATACAGACACAAGCAGACATATTGCCATTAAATATGTCTGCTTGTGTCTGTATATGTGTGTGTGTGTGTGTGTGTGTGTGTGTGTGTGTGTGTGTGTGTGCGTGAGTATATACCTATCCTTTTTTTCCCCTAAGGTAAGTCTTTCTGCTCCCAGGATTGGAATGACTCCTTACCCTCTCCCATAAAACCCACATCCTTTCATCTTTCCTTCTCCTTCCCTCTTTCCTGACAAAGCAACTGCCGGTTGCAAAAGCTCGAAATTTTGTGTGTGTGTTTGTGTGTTTTCTTTATTGTGCCTATCTACCGGCGCTTTCCCGCTTGGTAAGTCTTGAAATCTTTGTTTTTAATATATTTTTCCCACGTGGAAGTTTCTTTCTATTATATATTGGAATGACTCCTTACCCTCTCCCTTAAAACCCACATCCTTTCATCTTTCCTTTTCCTTCCCTCTTTCCTGACGAAGCAGCCGCTGGTTGCGAAAGCTCGAAATTTTGTGTGTGGGTGTGTTTGTGTGTTATTATATTGTGCCTGTCTACCAGCGCTTTCCCGCTTGGTAAGTCCTGGAATCTTTGTTTTTAATATACCACACAAGACATCTGTGGTGTGGACCTTCTAGATCCCCAAACCTTGTGGGACCAATATGGACATGATTAAAGAAAATACAAAAAAACAAACTGAGTGGAAGGCATTCCCACTACTGAATCAGGGTCTAGACCTGAGCCAGAAGTGGGAACTGTAACTGAGAAACTAGACCAGAAAAAAGTCTTGTCTGGGGCCCAGAGGGAACAGAGGAAAAAGGAAGGGAAAGAATGGCTTCCTAAAGACAAGTGGAGATAATTAAAGTGACTAGAACCTAAGACCCCCAGGCAGAAACTGTCTCAGGTTGAAGGGGATACACAGACTCCCACAATGTCAAAGACAGGTAGTAAGCAGATAAGGGAGGAATCAAAGACTCCCTCCTCCCTGGATAAGTGAGTCCAGAAAAAAATGAGGCAAGAAATAGGGAAACAGACCTATAATACTGCAGTTTTTAGGATGGCAGTTATCCAGGAACGTTATCCACTGATGGCCATCACCTCGCAGCAGGAGGAACTAGTACAGATGGCCCTCTTTGAAAAGATAAGGGGGGGGGGGGGGGGACGCTGGTCCAGGTCCCAACTTCAGGAGGGTCTATCTAGATCGCGGTGCACTCTTTTTAGTCTGTAAGGGGGTGAACATGGTGGAATGGCTCAAGGACAAGGTGCCCATGATATTCCTGTGGGAAGATATGAAGCTGCTGGTTAAGACAGCAGTGGAGCTTCTTAAGACTGCAAGGATATCATTATTGGTACCTAAGGTCCTTAAGGAAGTCTCTTTTAAGACTGTTTGGGAAAACAGGTGCCCAGAGCCCAGAAGTCTCGACAGAAGACTGGAAAGTGATTAACCAAAAGTTTGCTCTGGAAGGATGAAACCTGGTGGTGGAGGTCGGAGAGAAGCCCCTGAAGGCAATGTGGGGGCAGGATCTGAAACTGTTTTGCGGGTTCTTGCAGGTCACCATCACAAAGACCTCAAAGATGGCAGCAAGACGGAGCCTGGAGGTGCTGCAGATTAATCTGCAGTACAGTAAAGGGGCCTCTGCTGCCCTGAGTCACTGCCTGGGGAGACAGGAAGTGGACGTGGCCCTGATACAAGAACCCTATTTATGCAAAGGTGGTGTATCGAGCCTCAGTTGGTTTGGAGGTAAGCTGATCTATGCTAGGAGTCTAAGAAACTCCAGAACATGCCTCTATGTAAGAAATGGCATTTATTTCATGCCAATGATGGATTTCTGCTCTAGGGACTTAGTGACCATTCAAATGCAGCAATGTGAGGAAGGTAGCATGAGCGAAATTATTTCGGCCTCAGCAAAGCTTCCTTATGAAGACAACTCTCCTCCTCCTTTGGAGGTGAGGAGACTTGAAGAGACTTGCCATCGGCAAGGTAATCAACTGCTGGTGGGATGCGATGCAAATGCCCACAACATTGTGTGGGGCAGCAAGGACACCAACAGTAGAGGTGAGTACCTTCTTTAATTTCTTTTAGCTAACAACTTAGAGGTCATGAATAGGGGCAATGAACCTACAGTCAGGAATAGCAGAACAGAAGAAGTAAATAAAATAGAAAGAAACTTCCACATGGGAAAAATATATTAAAAACAAAGATTCCAAGACTTACCAAGCGGGAAAGCGCCGGTAGACAGGCACAATAAAATAACACACAAACACACACACAAAATTTCTTCAGGAAAGAGGGAAGGAGAGGGAAAGACGAAAGGCTGTGGGTTTTAAGGGAGAGGGTAAGGAGTCATTCCAATCCCGGGAGCGGAAAGACTTACCGTAGGCGGAAAAAAGGACAGGTGTACACTCGCACACACACACACACACACACACACACACACACACACACACACACACACACACACACACACACACACATATCCATCCGCACATACACAGACACAAGCTGCTCACAAGGAGGAGTTTTGTCTCCTCTGTTGTGGAATCTAGTGGTGAATGAACTCATTGAGGAACTAAATTCTAGACAATGCTTCTGCCAAGGATACACAGATGACCTTGTCATAGTAATACTTGGAAAATTCACTGACATAGTTAGGAATATGCCACAAGGAGGATTGGACATTGTGCAAAAATGATGCATTAAACATGATCTGAGAGTTAATTCTAAGAAGACTGTTATGGTTCCATTTACAAAGAGACATATTCAACACTCAAGTTTGAATCTAAAGCTCTTCGATGAAACTCTACCTGTGAAGGGGGTAGAGAAATATCTGGGGGTAACCTTGGATGAGAAGCTAACTTGAACTCCTCACATTAAGAGCATCTGCTCCAAGCCAAAAAGTACTCTAGTGAATACTAGGAGGGCTTGTGGCAAAAACTGGGGCCTAAGCCCCAGGGGTATGCACTGGATATATACCACAGTGGTTAGACATAGGATTTCCTATGGGGCCGTAGTGTGGTGGGAGAAGGTAGAACAGTGAGTTGCTGCTAAGGAGCTTGCTAAGGTGCAGAGATTAGCCTGCTTGGCCATAACGGGCAGAATTAGCAGCACACCAACTGCTGGAATGGAAGCCATACTGGATATGCCTCCATTTCACCTTTGGGTCAAGATGGAGGCAGCAGCTGGGGCACACAATCTTAAAACTGGCAAAAACTGGGTCTCATTCGGATACCCAGAATCACACACAAACATAGTAAGTGAGGTAAATATAGGAATGGCTGGGGAAATGCCTGACAACTGTATAATAACTCCCAGCTGCTCCGACAAGTTTTACAACATAATAATTGGAAGGAGGGAGCAGTGGGAAAAAGCAGTTCGACACCGTATAGAGGACATCATTTGGTACACCGATGGGTTGAAAGCAGACCATGGTTTTGGGGCAGGGGTGTACGGGGTTCAGCCAAGACTAGAGAGCATCATCTCTCTAGAAAAACTGGCCTCTGTATTCCAAGCTGAAATTACTGCAATCAGGGCATGTGTGGAGGAGAATGTGCCTAGGTCCTACAATAACTGTAGCATCTACATATATTTAGACAGCTAGGCAGCCCTGGAATCATTGGCAGCTCCTTCCGCAAGAGCTAAGATTGTTGCAGAGTGCCACAGGGCTCTGGTGGAGCTAGGGGGAAGCAATAGGGTGTACCTAGTGTGGGTCCCTGGCCACTCAGGGATCTGCGGCAATGAACAAGCTGATAGATTGGCTAGGATGGGGACAACAACTCCATTTATTGGACCAGAACCTGTCCTGACAATCACCAAGGCTCTGATCAAATCAGAGCTACAGAACTGGCTTAGGAAACAGCACGTAGGATATTGGACCAAGGTCCATAAACAAAATCACGGTAAGATAATGATGCCCAAGCCATGTTTTAAAAGAAGCTCTGTAATCCTGGGATTGAACAGGAAAGAGATCAAACTCATGACTGGATTGATGACTGGACTGATGACTGGCCAGATGAATGGCCATGGGGATTTCAAAACACACCTACACACCTACACACAATGGGTATAATGGAAGAGGACCCTAAATTTAGGATCTGTGATGACGGTGAAGAAACTGCATCGCACCTAACCTTTGAATGTGTGGCATTGCAGAGTAAAAGATACAGACTCTTCGGGACAAATAGACCTGAAGAACTTGTGTCTAACAAAAAACTGGTAGAGGGACTCCTTGCACTATTTAAGGGCACTGGTTGGTTTCACAAGGCACACAGGGAGTGATACCACACAATAAACCTAGTTTCGGTGTGGGCAGTGGCGGGTCAGACCTAAGCTATTTTAGTTTCCCTGTTAAAACCAATCAATCAATCAATCTGAAGAGGAAGAAACAGAAATTGTGAATAGTAATCTCATGCATGCTCATATCCATGTCAAAAGTGAGCAGCATGGAGACAATGTCTTGGTAGTCACGTCTCTCTGCGCACAAAGTGCACAAATTACACAACCCCCAAAAGCTGACATAATGGCATATCTGCAACAGATGTTTGAGAAATTACAAGCAAATAAGAATACTTTGAAAAACAATTTAAATGATAGGAATGACAAACAAGATAATGATATAAAAATATAAAATCTCTGCAAACCAATTTAGACTTGAAATTCAATAAATTGAAAATCTGAATTGAAAACCAAACTAACTACCCTGATTGATAAAAAGTTAAAGGAAAGAACAAAAGATCTTGCCACAAAGCAACTTCCATACACAATTACAGATGCACTCTGATGACACAGAAATGCTAAATAAAAACTTTGATAATCTGACTTTGAGATATACCAATATAGATAAAGAAATTGCACAGTTACAAAATGCATGTAACCACCTCCAAGGAACAGTACACAGACTTAGTAAAAATCAGGATAAGCTAAGAAATGCTGTGAAAAATACGGAAATATGTGCAAAATGTTGCTAGCAAACAGTATAGTCACCTGAAACAACAGATTAGTGTGCATTGTCAAACCATCACAGACAGTTTCACTGCTGGGCATGAAAGAAAAGACACCAAACTAGCAGAAAATGTGAACCAAGATTTGAATAAAATAGTCACAAAAACATCACTGATATCACACGAACATCTCATAGTATCAGCGAAAATTTGCGAGAGGAATTGTCTCAGGTCAGGGATGTATTACAAAAAGATTTACCCAAAATGCAGTTTAACACAATACATGAGGAACTGTTGTTGGCTAGGGAATATAGGCCTGATGTGTCACATAAAATTCACCAAACATTCAGCAATAGTCCAAATCATGAGGAGTATCTGCCATATTTTAGTGACAAGGTAGACACAAATGAAGTCCGTCTGTCATGCAAATATTATAAAATGGACACAGAACCCACACTTTCTGCTTTATTACTGGAGGAAAGTGTGATAAAGCACTTGCAATTCTAAATCAACTATCCAGAGAAACAAACTCCACATCCTCTGGTTTTTATTAAAATATTTTCATTGTGTATTATCCTCCCTTCAGCCACCCACTCCCCCTCCCCCACTCCCTTGGACAGAGCATGGAAAGATTCAGGTCAAGTTAGAACATGTCCAGGGTGATGAAGCCATATGTACAACTGAAATGGCTGAAACAAAAAAAAAAAAAAATGTGCAATTTGAAAATGTGTTTTTAAAGAAAACTTGCCCACATGAATTCTGGAGTGCCTGAGGAAAGAGATTTCCAACCCAGAACCCTCTGATCCCAAAGGCAGCCTTAGGTGGTATTATGAAAAATACCTGAATAAACCATGATACTGGGATGAGCCCGTTGCACACAAAGATGTGATAAGAATCCTTAAAGGGAAGTATCTACATCTACATCTGTACTCTAGAAATCACTGTGAGATGGATGATAGGGGGTTCATCTCATTGTACCAGTTATTGGTGTTTCTTTCTGTTCCATTCATGTATGGGGCAGGGTAAGAATGACTGTTTGAATGCCTTTGTGTGTGAAGTAATTGTTCTAATCTTATACTAATGATCCCTACATTAATGCTACATAGGGAGCTATGGTATATTCTTAGAGTAATCATTTAAAGCCAGTTCTTGAAACTTTGTTAATAGATTTTCTTGGGATAGTGTACATCTATCTTCAGGAGCCTTCCAGTTCAGTTCCTTTAGTATCTCTGTGACACCCTCCCATGGATTAAACAAACCTGTGACCACTCATGCTGGCTTTCTTTGTGTACATTCAATATCCCCTGTTAGTCCTATTTGGTGTGGGTTCCACACTGTAGAGCAATATTCTGGAACAGGTAGCACAAGTGATTTGTAAGCTATCTGTTTTGTAGACTGATTGCACTTCCTCAGTAGTCTACTAATAAAAGAAGTCTACCTCCTGCTTTGCCCATGGCTGAACCTATGTATTCATTTCATTTTGTATCCCTAAAAAGTGTTACACCCAGGTATTTGTATGAGTTGGCCGATTTCGACAGGGGTTTATTGATATTATAGTCATAGGATACTGTTTTCTTGTTTTATGAAGTGCAAAATTTTATGTTTCTGAACTTTTAGAGCAAGTTGCCAATCTCTGCACCATGTTGAAATCTTATCAAGCTGTGACTGAATATTATTGCAGATTCTTTCAGATACTATGTTATTATGGATAAATGTATCACCTGCAAAAATCCTGATTTTGCTTTTGATATTGTCTGCAAGGTCATCAATATACAATGTGAACAGTAAGGGTCCCAGCACACTTCCCTGGGGCACAACCAAAGTTACTTCTACATCTGACAATGACTCCATCCAAGATGACGTGCTGTGTCCTTCCTACCAAAAAGGCCTCAATCCAGTCAAAATTTTACTCGACACCTGATATGAACATACTTTTGACAATAAGCATAGGTGCTGTACTGAGTCAAAAGCTTTTCTGAAATCAAGAAATACTGCAGCTACTTGGTTGCCTTGATCCAAAGCATTCAGTATGGTCATGTGAGAAAAGTGCGAATTGGGTTTCACATTTTTGAAATCCCTGCTGGTTGGCATTGAAAGGATCATTCTGTCTAAGATACCTCATTATTTTTGAGCTCAGAATGTGTTCTACAATTCTGCAACAAATCATGGTCAAGGGTACTGGATGGTAGTTTTGTGGATCACTTCTACTACCCTTGTTGTAGACATGTGTGACCTGTGCCTTTTCCCAAGAATTGGGCAGGATCTTTTATTTGAGGGATCTACAATAGATTATAGTTAGAAGAGGAGCTAACTCAGGTGCAAATTCAGTGTAGAATCTGAAAGGGATTCCATAAGGGCCTGGAGATTTGTTCAGTTTTAACAATTTCAGCTCATTTCTGAACATCACTGACACTAATACTTAAGTACATTAAGATTTGGTGTACACTTCCAAAGATGACCTGGATCAGTTTATGGTCACCCTCGATACAACTGATTTGGTACATGAGGATGTGAGAGCCAATTATAATCCAAAGAACATGAATAATAAGAATGGGTCCTCACAGTCAGGCCAACCATGTTATGGCAACAATAATGGCAGGCCAGTGAGGAGTGGGGGGGTACAGTCCATGACATCAACACACACATTAGCAAGCTATGATGGTTGGGCTACCAATCAATGGCCATGGGACAACTGTAAAAACAAAAAGAAATATAACAACATACCAGCCTGGGTATCAAGCCAATGGAAATATACAGTAATATGCCAATCAGAACTCACAGTACTGGAACAGGCCTAACCAGAACGTGAATAACTTTCCACAAAACAATAGTAACAATAGTCTGCAAAATGGTCATATGCCGGGTACAACAAGTGACTATATTAACTGGGTACCACATGCACAAGAAGGGCATTCCATAAATATGGTGGAGGTTACAAATGAGCAGATCCACCTGACATACAGTCTGCAGTGACAAATGAGAAAAAACCACATTAAGCCCTCAAATGTTGATCATAACATGGTCTGGGGCACAGAACAAGTAAAAACAAATCTACTTAGATGCAACAATGGTATTGGCATGAGGGACGAACACATGCAGGAGTCACATGTGTCAACATAAAGTAAAAATGGCAGTAGAGGCTAAAATAAAAGTAGGCAAGCCGGCCGGAGTGGCCTTGTGGTTCTAGGCACTACAGTCTGGAGCCGAGCGACCACTACAGTCACAGGTTCGAATCCTGCCTCGGACATGGATGTGTGTGATGTCCTTAGGTTAGTTAGGTTGAATTAGTTCTAAGTTCTAGGTGATTGATGACCTCAGAAGTTAAGTCACATAGTCGTTTGAAGCATTTGCCAAAGTAGGCAAAACACCTACCACTATAGTTCTCGACACAGGCACAATGGCAAACTGTGTATCACAACAATTTTATCAAAAGAATGAAGGAAACCACAAAAATTCCTATACTCCCATTACAAGGTTGTAAAGTCTTAGGTGCCTTAGTGCAAAAACTATATTAGTGAAATGGCAGGCACAGGTTGATATAATGAAAGGAAATGGGAGATTGTGTCTGTCTCACTGTGGAATGCCTCCTCAGAATTGAATTTTTTAGAGAAAAGAATGCATTTATTGACTTTGCCAAAGGAAAATTCATTTTGATGCTTGAGGGTAAACAAATAAAAACTGATTTAGTGCACATGCCTGAAAGAAAAGATAAGTTTAGTTCAGGGTTAAAGGTACAGTTTCTCAAACACAAACATGCACCGTGTGAATATACTATGACTCAGAATGAGAGTAATGTAGATTTATACTAAGATCACATAATCCACATATTTAAGTGAAACACAACAACAAGAATTGAAGGTTGTGTGGATTAAATATTTACAAATGTTTGACAAAAACCAGGCATAATTAATAAGTATGTCAATAAAATGAATGTGAAGTCACACGAGACTTACTGTAGGAAGCCATTCTGTGGACCAAGGGAGGGGCTGTTGATAATGAAATTAAGAAAATGGTTATGTATGGTTATAAAACTGTCTTTATCTCCATACTGTAGCCCACTGCCTGCAGAAAACAAAACAAATAGACAGGTAAGACTCATTTTATATACAATAGCCATTAATAAAATTATTTAATCAGATTGTACTCAAGTGGAGAACATATACGAACAATTAAAAAAATTCTGTGGTGTAAAGTACCTCACTAGCTTGGATCTCAGGAATTCTTATTGACAGGTAAAACTTCATGAACAGTCATCACAACACACTGATTTTGTTCATGCCAAGAGGAGTTACCAATTTTGTCTACTACCTTTCAGATTAAATGTGGGTGCAGGTATTTTCATTGCAGCAGTTGACACAGTGCTTGGATCTGATCTTTTAGATAACATAACTGTATGTGTTGATGACATTCTCATTGCTACTGAAATGTTGTCAGAACATCTTGAACTGCGTGACAGAATTTTACATAGATTTTTCAAAACTGATGTTACAGATAACTTACAATAATCTGAATTTGGAAGAGAAGAAATAAAATTTTTAGGGCACATTATTTCACCAGCAGGCATCAACGTGATCCAAGTAAGTTAGATACTTTAAGAAAACTTACCCCTCCTAAAACAAAATGGCAGTTAAAAGCATTTTTGGGGTTAATTCCATTTTTTATCATTTTACTCATAAACATCTACTAAACAGTCCATCACTTTTAAAGTGCTTGAAAAAGAATGTCATTTGGTGTTGGACAGATGCCTGCAAAAAATATTTTGAGACTGTAGAGCATGCCTTAGTAAATTCCAATATTTTATGTCATCCAAATATGAATTTAGATTTCTGCGTAGATGTTGATGCTTCATTACATGGTCTTGGTGCTTGTCTGTTCCAAGTAAATACGATACATGCAAAAGAAGAGATCAACATAATTAGTTTTGCTAGTAGAGCACTTTTGGAGTGTGAACATTCATATTTCACCACTGAATTAGAAGCCTTGGCTGTCCTGTGGGCCTTCAAAAAGTTCGACTAGTACATCTGGGGCACGCATATCTGTGTGTACTGTGTCCACTAGGCTCTACGTTTTCTACTGACATCCAAATCACAACATATGGTAATTGATAGGTGGACTGCTACCCTTCAAGAGTACTCATTTGAACTTGTACATGTACCAGGAAAGAACAATATCATACCAGACGCACTCTCTATATTACCCCAAGGTCTCACAGATTTAAGTGACATTTCAGAACAGATTACAAATCACAGAATTTTGTTAACGAAAGACACATACTACCACCAGTTTTATTTAGACATGTGCAAAGACATGACGATGCTATAAGATGTAGGTGACAGATGGCACACTATAAAAACACAGCTTATTCAGAACACCTCTGAAAAAGGGAAAGCACACTATAAAATTCATGTTAATGTGTTATTTTATTCAACAAGCCCTAAGTAGAACAACTGGTGTGTGTGTATTCCTGGCTCTTGTAAACATGCATTAGTATGGCACACTCATTATTTGTGGGCCCACTAAGATGCAGATAAATGCCTAAGAAAACTCAACGCATATTGCTTTTTTCCAAACATGCATTGGTATGTACACAACCAATTAAAAACTTGTTTGATTTGTCTGAAAGCTAAGCCAGGAAGCATTGAGTTACATCCAATCATCCCTCCCCAAACCCAGAGAATCAGTCTGTGCCGATATCGCTGGTCCAGTACCAGCTGGATGTGACAGTAGAAAATATCGTCAAAAATGGAGAAATTTTCAGATTTTCCAAAGGAACGAAGCATTAAACACATTCTTATCTCTGAATTCTATCCAAAAAGTAATTCCACAGATAGGATTCTATGAGAATTTAACAGAGTTATACATACTTACACGAGTTCATGTCATTCTAAATTATGGACTACATAAAAGCCTTTGAAGAAGTAGTAAACAATTTAGCCATATACATTATACCATATACACATGCTGAAGTGATATTAACAGAAGAGAGGAGAATGAATGGCTGCAGCCTTTGTTCAACTGCCAAAAGAACAATCGTCACCTCAATACAAGTTAATAGACACACTAATTGTGCTTACAAACCAAACAGTGATACAAAAAAGACTAAGTAAAACCCAGCAATATATTTGGGAGATTTGGTACTTTCTATGTACTCATCCACAGTCTTCAGCTCTACCTAGGAAAAACTGTAAATGGCAGCTACTGTTCACAGGTCCATATAGTATATTAAGCATACTGCACCTTGGAAGTTATCTTTTGACATCACCTCAATTGTAAAAGATCAAAGGACTTTACCTCTCACTACATTTAAAAAGATATCTATGAGCATAAATTTGCAAATTGTAATACAAGGACAAATGTAAGGATGTAGAGGCATATATCACCAGGGGTAAGCAAAGAAGGGAAAGCAGAAAGGTGGAAGAAGTATATAGAGGGTCTATACAAGGGCGATTTACTTGAGGAAAATATTATGGAAATGGAAGAGGATGCAGATGAAGATGAAATGGGATATTTGATACTGCATGAAGAGTTTGACAGAGATTGAAGGACCTAAGTCAAAACAAGGCCCGAGGAGTAGACAACATTCCATCAGAACTACTGATAGCCTTGGGAGAGCCAGCCCTGACAAAACACTAACAACTGGTGAGCAAGATGTATGAGACTGGCAAAATTCCCTCAGACTTCAAGAAGGATATAATAATTCCAATCCCAAAGAAAGCAGGGGTTGACAGATGTGAAAAATATTGAACTATCAGTTTAATTAGCCACGGCTGCAAAATACTAACAAAAATTCTTTACAAACAAATGGAAAAACTGGTAGAAGCCGACCCTGGGGAAGATCAGTTTGGATTCCATAGAAATGTTGGAACACATGAGGCAATACTGACCCTACGACTTATCTTAGAAGGTAGATTAAGGAAAAACAATCCTACATTTGCAGACTTAGATAAAGCTTTTGACAATATTGACTGGAATACTCTCTTTCAAATTCTGAAGGTGGCAGGGGTAAAATATAGGGAGTGAAAGGCTATTTACAATTTGTACAGAAACCATATGGCAGATATAAGATTCGAGGGGTATGAAAGGGAAGTAATAGTTGGGAAGGGAGTGAGACAGGGTTGTAGCCTATTCCCGATGTTATTCAATCTATATATTGAGCAAGCAGTAAAGGAAACAAAAGAAAAATTCAGAGTAGGAATTGAAATCCAGGGAGAGGAAATAAAAACTTTGTGGTTCACCGATGACATTGTAATTATGTCAGAGACAGCAAAGGACCTGGAAGACTAGTTAAACGGAATGGGCAGTGTCTTGAAAGGAGGATATAAAATGTATATCAACAAAAGCAAAACGAGAATAATTGAATGTAGTCTAACTAAATCAGGTGACGCTGAGAGAATTAGATTAGGAAATGAGACACTTAAAGTAGTAAATGAGTTTTGCTATTTGGAGAGCAAAATAACTAATCATGGTCAAAGTAGAGAGGATATAAAATGTCGACTGACAATGGCAAGAAAAGTGTTTCTGAAGAAGAGAGATTTTTTAACATCGAGTATAGATTTAAATGTCAGGATGTCGTTTCTGAAAGTATTTGTATGGAGTGTAGCCCTGTATGGAAGTGAAACATGGACAATAAATAGATTAGACAAGAAGAGAATAGAAGCTTTCAAAATGTGGTGCTACAGAAGAATGCTGAGGATTAGATGGGTAGATCACATAACTAATGACGAGGTATTGAATAGAATTGGGTAGAAGAGAAATTTGTGGCACAACTTGACTAGAAGAAGGGATCAGTTGGTAGGGCATGTTCTGAGGCAATGAGGGATCACCAAGTTAGTATTGAAGGGCAGCGTGTAGGGCAGAAATTGCAGAGGGAGACCAAGAGATGAATACACTAAGTAGATTCTGAAGGATGTAGGTTGCAGTAGGTACTGGAAGATGAAAAAGCTTGCACAGGATAGAGTAGCAGGGAGAGCTGCATCAAACCAGTCTCTGGACTGAAGACCACAACAACAACAACAACAACAACAGAAACAACAATAATTGCCCTATAAAATGGCAACGTCTTCATGATAATATTGTTTCTGTATTTGGTTTTGCTGAATGATATTATTGATAAGAAACTTTCTGGATGGGAAACATGTGTGTCAAGTGTGGACTGTTGAAAGAGCAATGTGTGAAATGTGAACATGACTATTAAACAAACACTGTGGTAATGAATCAAACGCAAACACATACGTGTTGTGTGGGCAGTGTTCATCAAACTGCAGTGCTAACACAAAGAACAAACCAAACATTCTGTGGGTCAGCACTCTGATGTGTTGTGAGTATGAGAGGCAATCAAAAAGGTTAAAACATCTACACATAAGCACAAGCATGGATAAATGATTGCACTTACAAAAGTACCAGCATTTGTGGAAGACCCAAACAAGTAACCACGAAGCCAGTAGGCTAACTGGCTGCTTGTAATTGCCATGCTCAACAACAATGACTGCAGCAATGCTCTTCAGTTGTCAATGTTGTGTGGGCATGTGTGGTGGTATTTCAAATTAACACTTAAATTAATGATCACGGACATAATAAATGAACATAATTCTCAGGACACTAATAGTGTGGGATGGTAAACTTCACACTCCCCAGCATTAAGAGCTGTTTAGTGCAATGATAATTTAAAAACGTTTTAAGTGACCATAGGTGCCATGTTTTATGTACCTTACAAACAGAAAATGACGATGATAGAGGAACGAAATGTAGTTTTAGCAGAAATTGCATTGACCACATATGTTCTATGTTAGAGGACATCTGTAATTATTTGTACATGTATATATTTGAAATATAAATGTTAATGTGTGCTTATGTCAAAGGCACACAAAACTCCTAATACTGCTGTATAATATGTTTCATGTACACAGCTGGTTGAAGTTTTTCTCACAACAAAAAGATACAATTAAAGCTTTCAGCCATTAAGGCCTTCATCAACAATAGACAACACACACACACACACACACACACACACACACACACACTCTCTCTCTCTCTCTCTCTCTCTCTCTCTCTCTCTCTCTCTCTCTCATGGAAATACAACTTGCACATCCAGCTGCAGTCTTAGGCAGGTAAGTGTGGTTTCAGTTGCCTGAGACCGCCATTAAGTGTGAGAGTTGCATTAGAAAGTGTGTGTGTGTGTGTGTGTGTGTGTGTGTGTGTGTGTGTGTGTGTGTGTGTGTGTGTGTGTGTGTGTGTGTGTGTGTCGTCTATTGTTGATGGAGGCCTTAATGACAGAAAGCTTTAATTTTCAGTATCTTTTTGTCTTTTGTCTTGGCATCTTCGTTGTAAGGTGAGCAGCAACTTATCTTTTCAATAATATTGTTACATTCCATTCTGGATTTTCCATTGTTTAATTCTGAAATCCAATATATAACCACTAAACATTCCAAGGGCTCATCTGGTAAAAATCATTGCCCTTTTTTCATGCTGTCACTTTTTAATACATGGACAGACATAAACTGATGAGATATGCGAGGGAGGAAGAAACATATACAGTGCAGATGCACACCAGGTTTCATTACCTCTTGTGGGAATACAGGTTGTACTGTGAGCAAGGAATACATGTACAGGGTGTTGCATTGGTATACACCGAATCAGGAGTTTGGATCAGCCAAGACCCATGTCCAGATAGCAAGCATTCTATTGGAGCTGAGCATCTGAGTTCGAGTCATGTTCGAGCATAAAGTTTCAAATCACATCACTGATTAATTTCAATTCCCTAATGTAGTAGTAATTGGAAAAATTTCCCTGAATATGATATCACTGTCAAGAAACACATTTTACTTCAGTACAATAGAAGTGTCATTTCACATTTTGATACAACTCTGATTAAATAAAATGAATTGCAAATGAATGGTCTCAAGAGAGTGTTCCCGATTTAAGAAATGTCAACAATGCAGGAAAAGAGAGATTGCTACTTACCATAAAGAAGACATGTCAAGTTTCAGACTTTCACAGAGTGATATACACCATTCACACACACAAGCAAGCGTGCCTTATGCTTACAACCGCCAGCTCCAGCATCTCGGGCCAGAATGCAACATTACGTGGGATGCAGGTAGCAAGCTGGGGGCGGGCAAGGGGAAGGGAAGTGTATTGGTGGGAAGAGAGACAAATGCTGTCTGGTGGAGTGTGCAGAGACTAGAATATCAACTGGTGCAGCATCAATGGGTTGTGGGGCATGGAGATGGGCAAAAAAGGAGAGGAGTGGAAAAGCTGGGTGGATGTATTGGCAGTGGACTGGTGGATGGTGTGGGGCAGTATGTTACCATAGGCTGAGCCTGGGAAAATTGTGGGAGCAGAGAATGTGTTGTAAGGATAACTCCCATCTGCTCAGTTCAGAAAAGCTGGTGATGTAGGGAAGGATGCATATGGTTCAGGTAGTGAAGCAGCCATTGAAATCAAGTGTGTTGTGTTCAGCTACGTGTTGTGCCACAGGGTGGTCTACTATGCTCTTGGACATAGTTTGGCAGTGGCCATTCATCCTGGTGGACAGCTGGCTGGTATTCAAACCAATATAAAAAGCTGTGCAGTGATTGCAGCAGAGCTGGTAAATGACATGGCTGCTTTCATAGGTTGCCCTGCATCTGATAGAGTGGGATAAACTTGTGACAGTACTGGAACAGGAAGTACTGGGTGTGTGGATTATGTTGGTTTTTCACCTAGGTCTTCCTTGAGATGAGGGGTTGTGATTGGGAGTGCATAGGGATGGACAAGGATGTTGTGCAGGTTGGGTGGGTGATGAAACACCACTTTAGGTGGGAAATACCTTTAGATGGGAAATATCTCGAGTAGGATATCCATCACTTCAAGGAATGGCGATAGCTAATCAAAGCCTGGTACTGGGTGATGAAGGGGACACTCCTTTGTGGCTGGTTTTTGGGTATGGTGGGAGGATTACAGGTGTGAGGGGAAATGTCATGGGAGATCAGTTTGCAGGCTAGTTTTGTGGGATAGTGCATGTCTGTGAAGGCCTTGATGAGACCCTCAGCACACTGAGCAAGGGAACTTTTGTCGCTGCAGACATGTCATCCTTGAATGATCAGGCTGTATGGGAGGGATTTTTTGGTGTGAAAGGAATAACAGCTGTCAAAATGCAGATACTGTTGGTGGTTGGTGAGTTTCATGTGGACAGAATTGCAGATGGAGCCATCAAAGAGAAGGAGATCAACATCTCGGAAGGTGGCGTGCTGGGTTGAGGAAGCAGATGGAAGAGAAGTGCTTTAGTTATGAAGGAACGAATATAGGGTATGTTGGTCCTGAGTCCAGATCATGAAGATATCATCAGTGAACCAGAGGCTAGGAAGGTCTCCTCTAGATGACCCATAAAAAGGTTGATGTAGGAGGGTGCCATGAGGGTGCCTGTTGCTGTGCCACAGATTTGTTTTTACACCTTCCCTTAAAATGAGAAGTAGTTGTGAACTAAGAAAATGTTCTTAACCTGTATGAGGAATGTGGTAGTGGGTTTGGAGCCTGTAGGTCATTGGGAAAGGTAGTGTTCAATAGTGGTAAGACCATGGGCATTTGGGATCTTGGTGTATGAGGGAGTTGGCATCAAGAGTGATGAGTAGGGATCCAGGAGGTAAACAAGTGGGGAAAGTGGAGAGTCAGTGAAGAAAATGATTTGTCTCCAGAATGAGATTTTCACTCTGCAGCGGAGTGTGCGCTGATATGAAACTTCTTGGCAGATTAAAACTGTTGCCCGACCGAGACTTGAACTCGGGATCTTTGCCTTTCACGGGCAAGTGCTCTACAAACTGAGCTACTGAAGCACGACTCACGCCCGGTACTCACAGCTCAGCTTTACTTCTGCCAGTATCCGTCTCCTAACTTCTAAACTTTGGCGCTGAATCCATTTCCCTCCTCACCCTTATGACACCCCACACACCCACCTTCTACATTCTCCCCAAAGTCCACACACCCAACACTCCTGGACGCCCCATTGTGGCTGGTTATAAAGCCCCCACTGAAAGAATTTTGGCACTCATTGACCAACATTTTCAACCAATTTGCGCATAACCTAGCCTCCCACATCAGGATCCCTACTCATCTCTGTTGATGCCACTTCCCTATACACCAATATGCCACGTACCCATGGTCTTGCAACTATTGAACATTACCTTTCCCAACGTCCTTCAGACTCCAAACCCACTACCTCATACCTCATAAACACTGATAACTTTTTAATAAATCACATCTACTTCTCATTTGAAGGGAAGGTTTATAAATGAATCTGCGGTACTGTTATGGGCACCCAAATGGTACCCTCCTATGCTAACCATTTTATGGGCCATGTAGAGGAGACCTTCCTAGCCTCATGAAACACCAAATCCCTAGAATTTTTCAGGTTCATTGACGATATCTTCATGATCTGGACTCAGAGCCAACATACCCTGTCTTCGTTCCTTCACAATCTCAACACATTCCCTCCCATCCACTTCAGGGGGTCCTCCTCAACCCAGCGTGCCACCTACCTGCATGTTGACCACCTTCTCTCTAATGGCTCCATCCACAGTTCTGTCCACATGAAGCCCACCAACCACCAACAGTATCTCCATTTTGACAGCTGTTATCCCTTTTACAGCAAAAAAATCCCTCCTATACAGCCTGGCCACTCAGAAAAGGCGTATCTGCAGTGACAAATACCTCCTTGGTTAGTAAGCTGAGGGGTATCACGAAGGCTTTCACAGACAGGCACTATCCCCTGGACCTAGTCCACAAACAGATCTTCCATGCCATTTCCCCTGACACTCCTAATTGTCCCACCACACCCAAGACCCATCCACAAAGGAGTGTCCCCTTTATCACCCAGTACCACACCCGACTGGAACAGCTGAACCACATCCAGCACCAGGGATTTGATTACCTATTGTCATGGTCTGAACTGAGGGACATCGTACACGATATACTTCCCACTCTTCCTAAAGTTGTGTTCCATCACCCACCCAACCTCAAAAACATCCTAGTCCACCCCTGTTGTTGTTGTTGTCTTCAGTCCAGAGCCTGGTTTGATGCAGCTCTCCATGCTACTCTATCCTGTGCAAGCTTCTTCATCTCCCAGTACCTACTGCAACCTACATCCTTCTGAATCTGCTTAGTGTATTCATCTCTTGGTCTCCCTCTACGATTTTTACCCTCCACACTGCCCTCCAATGCTAAATTTGTGATCCCTTGATGCCTCAAAACATGTCCTACCAACTGATCCCTTCTTCTAGTCAAGTTGTGCCACAAACTTCTCTTCTCCCCAATCCTATTCAATACCCCCTTATTAGTTACGTGATCTACCCATCTAATCTTCAGCATTCTTCTGTAGCACCACATTTCGAAAACTTCTATTCTGTTCTTGTCCAAACTAGTTATCGTACATGTTTCACTTCCATACATGGCAACACTCCAAACAAATATTTTCAGAAACGACTTCCTGATACATAAATCTATATTCGATGTTAACAAATATCTCTTCTTCAGAAACGCTTTCCTTGCCATTGCCAGTCTACATTTTATATCCTCTCTACTTCGACCATCATCAGTTATTTTACTTCCCAAATAGCAAAACTCCTTTACTACTTTAAGTGTCTCATTTCCTAATCTAATTCCCTCAGCATCACCCGAGTTAACTCGACCACATTCCATTATCCTCGTTTTGCTTTTGTTGATGTTTATCTTTTATCCTCCTTTCAAGACACTGTCCATACCATTCAACTGCTCTTCCAAGTGCTTTGCTGTCTCTGACAGAATTACAATGTCATCGGCGAACCTCAAAGTTTTTACTTCTTCTCCATGAATTTTAATACCTACTCCAAATTTTTCTTTTGTTTCCTTTATTGCTTGCTCAATATACAGATTGAATAACATCGGGGAGAGGCTACAACCCTGTCTCACTCCTTTCCCAACCACTGCTTCCCTTTCATGCCCCTCGACTCTAATAACTGCCATCTGGTTTCTGTACAAATTATAAATAGCCTTTCGCTCCCTGTATTTTACCCCTGCCACCTTCAGAATTTGAAAGAGAGTATTCCAGTCAACATTGTCAAAAGCTTTCTCTAAGTCTATAAATGTTAGAAACGTAGGTTTGCCTTTCCTTAATCTTCCTTCTAAGATAAGTCGTAATGTCAGTATTGCCTCACGTGTTCCAACATTTCTACGGAATCCAAACTGATCCTCCCCGAGGTCCACATCTACCAGTTTTTCCATTCGTTTGTAAATAATTCGCATTAGTATTTTGCAGCTGTGACTTATTAAACTGATAGTTCGGTAATTTTCACATCTGTCAGCACCTGCTTTCTTTGGGAATGGAATTATTATATTCTTCTTGAAGTCTGAGGGTATTTCACCTGTCTCATACATCTTGCTCACCAGCTGGTAGAGTTTTGTCATGACTGGCTCTCCCAAGGCCGTCGGTAGTTCTAATGGAATGTTTTCTACTCCGGGGGCCTTGTTTCGACTCAGGTCTTTCAGTGCTCTGTCAAACTCTTCACGCAGTATCTTACCTTCCATTTCATCTTCATCTACATTCTCTTCTATTTCTATAATATTGTCCTCAAGTACATCGCCCTTGTATAAACCCTCTATATACTCCTTCCACCTTTCTACTTTCCCTTCTTTGCTTAAAACTGGGTATCCATCTGAGCTCTTGATATTCATACACATGGTTCTCTTCTCTCCAAAGGTCTCTTTAATTTTCCTGTAGGCAGTATCTATCTTACCCCTAGTTAGAAAAGCTTCTACATCCTTACATTTGTCCTCTAGCCATCCCTGCTTAGCCATTTTGCACTTCCTGTCAATCTCATTTTTGAGTCGTTTGTATTCCTTTTTGCCTGCTTCATTTACTGCATTTTTATATTTTCTCCTTTCATCAATTAAATTCAATATTTCTTCTGTTACCCTAGGATTTCTAGCAGCCCTCGTTTTTTTATCTACTTTATCCACCCCTATGCCACTCCAAATTCCAACCCCTTGCCTCAAGGATCATATCCTTGTGGAAGACGTAGGTGCAAAACCAGCCCTCTCCACTCACCCAGTACTTCCTATTCCAGTTGTGTCACAAGTTTAACCTATCCTATCAGAAGCCGGACCAACTGTGAAAGCAGCCATGCTACTTACCAGCTCTGCTGCAATCATTGCACAGCTTTTTATATTGGTATGACTGCCAGCAGACTGTCCACCAGAATGTACGGCCACTGCCAAACTGTGCCCAAGAGCACATTAGATGGTCCCATGGTGAAACATGCAGCTGCGGACAACACCCTTGATTTAAATGACTGCTTCACTACATGATCCATGCGGATCATTGTCTCCACCACCAACTTTCATGAACTGCACAGATGGGAGTTATCCTTGCAATACATTCTTTGCTCCCTTAGTTATCCCAACCTCAACCTATGGTATCATACTGGCCTCACACCCTCCACTCTACAGTTTCCGCATCTTCTACCCCCTTCTCATCTCCCACCCTGTTTATTTGCAGCCCTCTCTACCAGCACAACTGTCTGCCTTTTCCACTCTTCTTTTTCTATCCTTTTTTCTCTTCCTCCCTGCTCCACTACCTCCTGATACTGCACCTGTTAACATTCTAGACTCTGCGCACTCCACCAGACAATGTTTGTCTCTTTTCCCACCAGTACACCACCCCTTCCTCTTTCCCATCCCCTCAGATTGCTGCTTGCATCCCACATGATGTTGCATTCTGGCCTGAGGTGTTGGAGTTGGTCATGTGTGTGTGTGGTGTGCTTGTTTGTATGTATGAATGGTGTGTGTCTCTCTTTTATTGATGGAGGTTGCGGCTGAAAGCTATATGTAAGTGTGTTGTGATTGTACTTGTCTCCAAGCTGACATGTCTTCTTTGTGGTAAGTAGCAATCTGTCTTTTCCTATATTGGTGATATTACTAACTGGAGTTTCCATTGTTGGAGTTAACAAATAATATGAAAAAGGTGAACAGTGCACCAGAAGAAATGACTGCTTTTATAGTAACTTATGATTCATCATTTTGACAGATATATGCAGGCAAATTTCATCCATCTTAAAGTATGCCCATATCAAGTGTTTCCAAAAAGTAAGATGATGTGGCGTCGATAGTTTGTATCGACCACGAAACTTAATATCTGTGAACTCTAAGTGCTCTGTTGAGTCTCCATTTTAACTTTACTTTAGTCTGTTCTTTGTTATACTTAATTCTGTATGGATGCAGTGTCAAGTGTAAATATATATGAGCTATGGAATATATGGGAATTAAGTTTTCTATATCCCGATTACCGATCCCGTCCTCATAGTGGTGACCCCGCAGTTCGTTCATGTTTCACGTCTTATGCACTGGTGTTTATGCAACAGGTTATATGCACTATACAATGACCACACAAAACAATGCCTTGTTCAAAGATGTGGAAGCACAACTCCACTCACCAAGTTTCGTCCTTTCTTCGTCAACGCTGTATTCATTATTTATGCACAGTGATTCGCATTGTCAACCAACACCATGTGCTAACCTCATTAGTTTTCAATGGTCAACAACTATGCTATTAGAGCGAACAATGGACTCATGCTTCGCGTCACCGGATTATGCCCATCCGATAGTGAGATGTGAACTGAACAACATTTCGAATTGTGTCTCTTCAAATCGAATGTTTCAAGAACAAAGTGATCTCCATTTGAACACATGTTAAGCCACCCACCAGCATTCTACATCAATTACTGTCAGGCTGTGTGCAATGCCGTCATTATTACAAACTGTGTCGGATCCGTTCCATGCACGTGGTGTTCCAATTGTCTAATTTATATGCACAATTCAGTGTTCCTTGTAATATGGACCCCTTACCTGACCTTAGTGGCCCGCCACATGCACTACTGGCATGTTATGCATCAGGTAGTCTCCACGTGGGTGGCGTTCTCAACCCCCTCCCCCTCCCCCCCCCCCCCCACTTGCAGGGGTCTCCGTTTTTGGTCGCTCAATCACCTGCTGCTCCCACAGCACAGCCTGTGTCTGCTGTGCGGGTCTCTTGCACTGTTCTGCAAGCGGGTCATTTCCATCCAGCACTCATCACTTCCGGGCCCCCCTCATGTTTCGTCCCTCCACCCATTGCCACAGTACAGTTCGTGCCTATCGCACCATATTTTCGTGACACACAGTCAACTGTGCCAGCTGCCGCTACTGCGGATTCGCTCGCCTGATTTAAATCTGTGCCTAATGCGCCGGACTCTGACTTAACCTCAGCTCAGCCGCTACCCCAGGAGATACTGAAGTCACCTTCATCACCCCCTCCTGGCTGCCTGCAGAAAGCTAACACTCTTATACGAGGACAACCCAACACCGTGGTTCGCACTTGTCGAGCATCTGTTAAAGTTACATCATGTGTTTGATGACAACTCAAAGTTTCTCTGGCTCGTCACACACCTCCACGACCACTTGGATTTGATTTGTGACCTGCTCCTTTTACCGACACCTGCATAAAAATATGAGTTTGCAAAGAAGACTATAATTGAATGACTTGCCTGCTTGCCACAAGAGTTAATAATCAAGATTCTCTATGAGGAGCACCTGGGGGAACACACCCCCTCAGCTTTCAATTGCTCGTGAATCAGCATACCATGCCTGACGCCATGCTATGGGCTGTGTGGTCTGCCAAACTACCTATCGATCTACAGATCCATCTGTTACCACACTTGTTCAAGTCCATCGGCTCCCGCCTACGCATCTCTGACCAGTTGTATTCGCTGCTGTGGCAACATCAGCCAGTTCATTCCACACCATTCATTGGCACATCTGCCCCCGCATACTGACCTTCTGCTGGCAGATGCAGGGCTCACTCTGCCATCACCTTGTCTACTTCTCCTGGCAGTGTCAGCTCACTCTCTCTGCTGTCCAAGCACTCCAGGATTGCCCAAGCACCGTACGTACCAGTATATTTACCATGACAAATCAACAAGAACAATCTGCCCCCACTGTTGCAGTCTCGAATTCCACCTCCTCCTCACCCTTTCTGCTGGTACCACAAAGTGTTCGGCGATGACGCCAAGAAGTGGAAGTTTCCATGCCAATACCCAAATGCTGACCACAGGAACTTAGAGACGCCGAGTCCTGCGGGGAATCTAACAGGTGTCCTCTGTCCTTGTACACTATACTTGGTTCACTCATCTGCCCGGATGAGTGGTCATCTCTATGTGACTGACATTGTGTCAGGCCTAACTTTTCTGGTCGACACTGGTGCTGATCTATTGATCATACTAACTTCAATGGCTCTACCCACTTCTCCACGGATGAAGTCAGTACTATGAACTGTCGACGTTACCTACCTCAGGCTCAGTAAAGGTTACAGTGACCCCATCTCCTTCTCTATGTTTTCCATAGATGTTCTACATTGCCAACATCGATGAACTGATCCTCGGTATTGATGTTTTGTCTCATTACGAACTTTTTCCAAACGTCATATAGGGTTTGATTCTCCACCATCCTACAAACACTCACATACTGTGCACTCACACATATGTCCAACGCTCCATTTCCACCACAACATACGATATCACACGCGAGTGCTCCACCCTTGCGGGCAACATTGCGACCTGCATTACCAACCTACTGGCAGAATATGACTCAGCGACACAACTCCACCAGGACAACAAGAAGCTGAAACAACGCATCACATCCACTTACAGTGAGCTCGTCGCAGCTCGTACCTCATTTCTGCAACTAAAGTCCATGGCAAAGCCACATAAACAAGATTGCTCGGCTGAACCCAGCTCGAACTCTCACCAGGTTAGTCTACAAACTTTACTTGCGTGTGATGTTCCAACTCCACCATCGCGCTCGCCTCATCCAGTGCTGCGTGTTTCAAACAGTGCTGCTAATAACAGTCGCACACACACTGCGACCACGCCCACCTCTCAGACAGCTACTGCGCGTGTTGATTAACATTCCCCCTCTCTCACTCACTGGCCTCATGACCAGTGGCCATTGTGGCCCCACGTGCAATGCCAGTGCTGCTCTCGCCAGCGCCTGTTGTCCAGAGCGAGGTTAACAGCGGACAGTTGCCACCCGTTCCTCTTCACTCGGCACTACGCCCACACCCACCTCCTCCACACAAACGCACGCCCTGCTCCTGTAAGAGACATGTGACTTTTGTGCTACCTTTCCCAACTCACGCTAAGGGCTACACCTTGCCCTATTCATCCAAAGACTCAGCACCAGGACGTTAACTAATCTCATGTGCAGTTCTCAGTTTCTTCCGTCACTGATGGAATGACACACAAGATAGTCACCACTGCTGGCCCTCCTATTAGGCATAAGGTTTGACACCTCAACCTTATCAAGTTGAGTGTGGCCTGGCAGCAGATTAATGAACTTTTGGCAGTAGGTGCTCTGCAATCTTCAGACAGCAACTGGTCTTCTCCAATCCACCTCGTCCCCAAACACAATGGATCTTTCCAAATGTGTGGCGATTACTGACGCTTAAACACTCGTACATTCATGGACAATTACCCAGTGCCGAACGTCAATGGCTTCACTCATATGTTTTCGGGCGCCACAATTTTTAGTGTTATTGACTGTAAACGCACCTACAATCAGATTCACTTGGCGCTGGAACACATTCCTAAGATGGCTACTATCATGCCGCTTGGTTTATTCCAATACCACTTCATGCCATTCAGCCTAAAAAGTGCGGCGCAAACGTGACAACTTATCATTGACTCAATTTGCGACAGTTCGAGTTTTGCTTTGCTTTCTGGATAACATTCTCATTTCCAGCAGTTCAGTGGAGGAACATGAAAATCATCTGTCTACGGTCCTCCAGAACTTGAACTCCAACGGTGATGAGGTCAACAAAGACAAATTCCAGTTGCGCCAGGCGTCAGTCTCCTTCCTAGGTTACACCATCTCCGCTGACAGAATACAGCCTCTCAAATATCGTGTACAGGCTATCACGTCTCTGCCGGCCCTGGCTACTTACAAAGAACTACACCGTTTCCTCGGCACCATCAATTATTATTATTGCCATAGATATATCTTATCAACTATCGACCATTTGTCTTGCTGGGTCGAGGCTGTCCCTCTATCTAACATTACTGCCGAGATGGTAGCCAAGTCTTTCATTGGTTCCTGGACCGCTCATTTCTGGTGCCCAACCACTATCACCACCGATCCGGGTCGACAGTTCGAATTCTCCATTTTCACCATCCTCTGCAATATCTGCGGTATTAAAAAAATATGCACTACTGCCTATCACCCACAAAGCAATGGGTTGGTGGAGAGATGACACAGCACCCTCAAGATGGCCCTTCAATGCCATGATTATCTCTGGTTGGAAGCTTGACCATTTGTGCTACTTGGTCTATGCTCGACCTACAAACCTGACATACAGGAGACTATACCTGAATTTGTTTGCAGTGAGAATCTGGTCCCACTGGGGGAATTTATTCTTCCCAAGGTTAGTGAGGATCTTACACCCCCCCCCCCCCTCCCCCCACCTCCACCCCCACCCCTCCTTTTCCAGATTTCAGTAGCTGGATGCGCACGCATTTTCAACAAATGCATTTGCACCCGCCCTTCAGTCACCACCCGACAGTTATGTTCCCTCCACACTTGCTGACTGCTCCCACATCATGCTGCCTGATGATGTGGTTAGGCAGCCTCTTCAACCTCCTTATCTTGGCCCCTACAAGGTCCTGTGGTGGGGGGACACGACTTTTCATATCATGATTAAAGACCGCACACATACAGTTTCTCTGCATCACCTGAAACCGGCTTTCGTTGACACTGATGGTCTCACACTGCCACAGTTGGACTCTCCATCCTTGATTGAGAAGGAAGACATCCTCCCATCGACCTCACTGCACACCTCTTCTGCTGAAGACTGTTCGCCACTTTCCCAACCTCGCCCCCACTTACTCCTGGGCTAGCCGTCATCTCAACCGGCCACGGTGGCTGACTGACTACGAAGTGGACCTGGCTCTCACCGCTCCGCCTGCACAACCCACCTCATTTGAGATGGAGGTACCTGTGGTGTACGCGCATGATTTCCACTGATGGTGACAACTGCGAGCCCTCACCATTGGCCATGTGTAGTACTCCGTACTGCGGGGGAGGGGGGAGAGGGCTCTGTGGTGTTGATAGTTCATATCAACCACGAAACTTAATATCTGTTAACTCTAAGTGTTCTGTCGAGCCTCCATCTTAATTTTACTTTAGTCAGTTCTTTGTTATACTTCATTCTGTACAGACACAGTGACAAGTGTAAATAAATACAATCTACGACATATATGAGAATTAAGTTTTCTTATCCTGATTACTGATCCTGTTCCCATAACGAGTTTATATTTTTATGAAAAAATATTTATTGATTCATCAATATTCATGTTGTCCCCTTCAGAGTAATCCCCCTCAGATACAATACTCTTGTGCCAATGCTTCTTCCAATCCCTGAAGCACTTCTCATAACACTTTTTGGTACAGCCATGAGTACTTCCAGCAGTGCAGTTTTTATTTCCTGTCTCTGAAAATCTTCATCCTTTCATACATCTCCTCAGTTTTGGGAATAGGAAAAAGCCACAGGTGGCAAAATCCAGTGAATATGGTGTGTCAGGCATGATTGTTGTGTTGTTTTTGGCCAAAAAATCTCTCATAAGTAACAATGAATGAGCAGGTGCATTGTCATGATGCAAAAGCCATGAATCATTTTTCCACAATTCCAGACCTTTTTGTGTACTGCTTCTTGCAAATGGTGCATATTGTCATGATAATACTCCTTATTGACCACATGACCTCGAGGCAAAAATTCATGATGCACTACACCACAGTAATTAAAAAAATAAAGAAAATGAACAAAACTTTTGACATTTGATTGACCTTGGCATGCTTTTTACAGTCTTGGCTCTCCGGGATGCTTCCATTGGGACGATTGGGATTTGGTTTCAATGTCATAATCATAAACCCATATTTGTCACTGGTTATGACCCTTTTGAGCAAATCAGGATCATAATTGAAGTCACTGAAGAGCTCCTGAGCAATGATCATGCAACAGTTCTTCTGATCAAAATTGAGTTTTGAAACAAACTTTGCTGACACATGTCTCATGCCCAAAACATGTGAAAAAATCACATGACAAGATCCGACCAATACACCAACAACCTCAGCAACTTCTCTCATGGTAATTTGATGGTTTTCCAAAACAATTTTCTTAATGCTTTTGACGTTATCATCTGTTGCTGACGTGCTGGGGTGTCCAGAGTATGTGCGGATGGATATGTGTGTGTGTGTGCGCAAGTGTACACCTATCCTTTTTTCCCCCTAAGGGAAGTCTTTCCGCTCCCGGGATTGGAATGTCTCCTTACCCTCTCCCTTAAAACCCACATCCTTTCGTCTTTCCCTCTCCTTCCCTCTTTCCTGAAGAAGCAACCGTCGGTTGCGAAAGCTAGAAATTCTGTGTGTGTGTTTGTGTGTTTTATTTATTGTGCCTATCTACCGGCGCTTTCCCGCTTGGTAAGTCTTGGAATCTTTGTTTTAAATATATTTTTCCCACGTGGAAGTTTCTTTCATATAATAATAAAAAAATCGATAATCAAATGTACATTGGCTGTGAAATTTGAAAAGCCACCTTACTTTTTGAACAGCCCTCATATATCCCAAACTCTATCAGTCCACTTATAAAAATAGGTTGTCTTGTGTTGGAACAACAGGAACTGTTCTGCAATCATGGGTAGGCCTGTGGTTTTGCAATGGTTTTTATGCCAGTCAACTGCTGAGAAACTTGAAGTCTCTGGGATGTTTTATCATTGTACTAATAGTTGTTGTTGTTTTTTTGATCTTTGATCTGAACACTGATTTGATGTAACTTCCCTGGCAAGTCTCTTCATCTTTGCACAACTACTGTAACCTACATCCAGTTGAAACTGTTTATTGTATTCGAGCCTTGGCCCCCTACAATTTTTACCCCCTCACACTTTTCTCTATTACCATGCCATAGAATATGTCTTGACAGGTTATTCCTTCTTTTGGTTAAGTTGTAGTAGAAAACTCTTTCCTCTCAAGTTCAGTCCATTACCTTTTCAATGGTTGTGCGAAATACCCATCTTTTGAGTTAGAAGGACAAAGGTGTGCCCAGTATTTCAGGAGATCAAAAACAGGTGGTGGTGTGAATTTCCGAACTCTACATATTATTTCACCAACACAACTTTAGCAGAGGCCATCAGGAGGATTTCTGGGTGAGATGAGTGATGCTCAGTTTCTGGCATAATGCATAATGGCAGTCTGTAAATCAGCCCAGAATACAAAGCACAGCCAATGGCAGAACATGTTGTGGAAGTGCCCACCACTGTCAGTCATGGTGGAGTCTTTTGGTAACACAGAGCTGTTGCTGAAAGGAGCATTGAGACATTTGATCCAATAGTGAACTATCCTTCCATTAGGCAAGAGCTGGACTCAGCACTGTTTGCTGCTCGTGACATGGTGCTTTAGAGAAACATCAAAATAATTCCTCCTCATAATGTTGAACCAATTGTAGGAAACTGGAAAGTTGAAGCTTCCTGACAGATTAAACCTGTGTGCCAGACCGATTCCTGAACTCAAGACCTTTGCCTTTCATGGGCAAGTGCTCTACCAACTGAGTTACCCAAGTACAACTCACAACACATCCTCACACTTCACTTCCATTAATACCTCACCTCCTACCTTCAAAACTCCACAGAAGGAAGTTAGGAGATGAGATACTGGTGGAACTGAAGCTGTGAAAATGAGTCATGGGTCATGCTTGGGTAGCTCTACTCTAGCAGAGGTTTGAAAGGCAAAAGTTCTGAATTTGAGTCTCGGTGTGGCACATAGTTTTAATCTGTCGGATAAGTTTCATATCAGGATATACTCCATTGCAGAGTAAAAACTTCATTCTAAAGCCACCCCTAGGCTGTCAGCCATGTCTCCACAATATTCTTTCTTTCAGGAGCCCTAGTACTGCAAGTTTTGCAGGAGAACTTCTGTGAAGTTTGAAAGGTAGGAGATGAGATAATGGCAGAAGTGAAGCTGTCAGGACGGGTCATGAGTCATGCTTGGGTAGCTCAGTTGGAAGAGCACTTACACATGGATGGCAAAGGTCCTGTTTTTAAGCTTGGTCCAGAACACAGTTTTAATCTGCCAGGAAGTCTCATATCAGTCCAAACTTTGCCGCAGAGTGAAAATTTCGTTCTGGGAACTGGAAAGTTACCTAACTCATGAGAGAAGCCATCTTAATTACTTTTCTGAAGCCAGCAAGGGACAGTACTTGCCCAAATGAATATCTTAGTGTTGTTCCTGTGGGCTGTGTAGACAATGGAATGGATGGTGAAATGTTATCTTGCCTGGGACCTCAAAACCAGACAGATACATATTCATGTGAGTTCAGAATTTATCATTTTACCACTGATAATGTGACCCTGCTGGAGGTGCAGAAAATATCATGTTGTTCTATTTTTTGGCTTTTGTTAGACATACAATACCGCTTAAAGGCATAATGTCTTCAGCTGGATCCACAAATGGGTCTTCTGAAATGGGTCCCAATTTTTCTACAGTCCTTCCTTTCTTAGTTATGTTCCACACAAAGCATCAGTGAACCCATATCTGACCATGTCAGGTAGGAGAAAGTTATTCCTGAGGGATGTGACTTACACATAATTGTTTTTGGCATTGCCATCAATAGCATAACATCCACAGTAATGAAGCTAGTATAGTGTTCTTTATTTATGGACAGTTTCACTGTGTTTTCCATTTCCAGTCCTGCCACAGCCACTATAGAAGTGTATGTATTTTTATACATATCTATCAACAGTACTAAATATTTTATTTGTAAAGGTGAGCACTGAGTACCAATTTGTCTCATCATTAAAAAAAAAATAATTCTTACGTGAATTCTCCTTTTAATGAGCCTGAAACTCACAAACATCAAAGCAACTATAATAATGCTGGCGAACAGTATAAAAAAACCACAGTGGCATTGGTCAGCACTTCTCAAAAGTGCAGAAGTAGGAAATGAAAACTTTGATGCCATCTACATGTGCAGGGTCTTTCATTTGTCAATGACTGCTGTGGTAAAACTTTTGTCAGTAGTCTGTTGTGTGAACTGCTGATCTACTATTTATATATTCAGCATTGTTAAATAGCAAATTTTTTTCTTGCAGTTCAGGCTAAACCAGTGGCAGATACAGAATAACCTCAAGAAGGGGGCACTAAAGATATCTTGAGCTACCATTACTTTTACCATAATACAAAATAATCAAGTCACATGTAAAGTTTAAGAACATCTTATTTAAACTGATTATGCATACATACAAGACATTGAATTACTACTATTAATACTTCACAATCAACTGATCACACTCACTCTTGACTAATCTTCACATTTGCACTTGCTACAACTAGGACGTTTTACTTATTCATTCTTCAGTCTTAATATTTCTGCTCCTGAATGTAAACTAGCTTCCTATTCAACTAATAGTCCATATTTATAATGCTACATACTGCAGGTTCTCTGTACAAGAAAATAGTAGAATATTCATGACTTTTATTGAACAAAAGCCAGACAGAATAACGTATCAAAATCACTAGAATGGCCATGACTTTTGTCGTAGGTATGTGTTAGCTATATACGTGCCAGGCAGATATGTATAAAATATGATGACACAGCTATGCGTGTTACATAGGAAAGTACTACTACTTGACAACTTGATTCAGTCAAGTCAACTGATGAAAGAAACAGACGAATAGCTTGCGGGCTGACTTTTGGGGGCAGAACGGGTGGCAATGCAGGCAGCCCCGCAAGGGGTCACATGACCCCCCATATGTATCTGACACTGGGCTAAACACCTGAAGAAGTTTAGAATTAGTGTAAAGGTTGGGAGTGTAGGTGACTGTCAGTTAGGTTCACACATTCTCTCAACAGACAGTACTGGTGTTTTCTATGCTGACTTTACTAAAAATACACTTCCAGACTTGCTATAGGAAAATGTTGTTATTTTTGGGGTGTACAGGTGCTCAATGGCAAGGTTATCAGTGCCCTTTTACAGGATAAGCTCCTGAAAATAAGTTGACACTAGTTAGTTCAGGCAGATATGTGGGGTGGAGCATATCTCAGTCACATAGTTGGGAATTTCCTGACTGCGCTTGTGAACAAAAGAGAAAGACCATTTCCATGGTCTGCACTTTTCTGACCTGAAACTTTGAAAAATCTTCTTTCATTAATATCAAATGAAAGGTATATGTACATATATCATAATAGTCTTCTTTCTTTCTTTTTTGTGCAAAATCTGCTCTGAAAAAATTGTAAAATAAATTGTGTCACATTCTTTACAACACTTTACTTTACTTAGAGAAATTCATGTCAGGTCATATTGTTATTTTTACAATCTAGTTTGAAGCAAATGTTGATGCCATGAATTCCTTTTTTCCATAGTTTGATTCAAACATCCTCATTTGTTTGGTCTTCCCATGTAATATTTAGCACTGTTTTGCTACACCACATTTCAAAAGCTTCTATGCTCTTCTTCTCTGAGCTATTTGTCATCCACATTCATTTCTGTACATCACTAAAGTCCAAAACAAGGAAGGATGGAAGATTACAGTTTAATGTCTTGCCAACAATGAGGCCATTAGAGACAGTACGCAAGCTCAGATTGTTTCAAGGATGAGGAAGGAAATTGGCTGTGTTCTTCAAAGGAACCATCATGGCATTTGCCTGGAATGATTTAGGGAAAAACAGAAAATCTAAATCAGGATGGTCGAACACAGATTTGAACTGTCACCCTCCTATAGGTGAGTCCACTGGGCCAACCACAGCACCATCTCAACTGATGGCTACACTCCAAGCTTCAGAAAAGACTTCTTACCACTTACATTTACATTACATTTTAAGAAATTCCTCTTTGCTTTCTACAGCTAGTCTGCATTTTTTATCTTCTCTACTTTATTCACCACCAATTATTTTGCTGCCCAAATAATAAAATACATCTGTTGCTTTTAGTATTTCCTTTCCTAGTCTAATTCTCTCAATGTCACCTGATTTAATTCAGTTACATGTCATTATTTTTTTGTTTTGCTTTTATTGTTGTTCATCTTATAATATCTTTTCAAGACACTATCCACTCTGTTCAACTGCTCTTCCGAGTCCTTTGCCATCCACCACAAATGTGCTTTAGTGGGTGTCAGTTTAGCTTGCCACTGCTTTTTGTTACTGGTAAAAGTGATATAAACGTGCCATTAACACAGAATTGTTTGATGAGTTGTTTTCAGTTTTTTGTAGACTAATTGTGTAAAATAATAGCACTATGCACACAATAGAGGGTCACAGTGATCAGAGTCCACAGAGAGAAGCAAGTTGGATAACAACAACTGAGGAAGAGACAACCACTGGGTGACCTTGTATTTGCTCACTATGGAAACTCACATGACTGGTCTGGTCATATCAGAAATGCTCTCATTGCAAGTGTCTTTGCTGCACATAGGTAATATGTACATGGGACTTGGTTGTTTCTTCTGGAAAGGACACAAATTGTGGTAGGCATTAGAAAATAATTTCTCTGTTTGGTTTGGACTCACTTCTGATTTGCTCGGAAAGGGTGATCACATTTATCTTGACAACTGGCACACTAATCCATGGTGGTTGACCAACTGACAAGTGAGAATACTGACACTGTAAACACAATGTGGCAAGACAGAAAGGTATTCCTTGACTTAATGAAAACTGGAAAATTGAGGAATGGAGATACATAACAGTGTACATAAACAAGCAGGTCTTGTTCAAATGAAATGACAAAGGAGACATTGTTATGGTCAGCACATTGCATGATGATGCATTTGTAGAAATAAATTCAAAGAACATGTAGAAAAACCATGTGTCATCATGGACAACAACCAGAATATGGGAGGTATAGATGGGAGCAATTCCCAGTTGCAGAGCTATCAAATGACCCATGGTAGACTGAAAAATATTATCAGAAGCTTTTTGTTGTTTATTGATCATTACATGTGTCAATTAATTTATTATGTCTGAAAAAGACAGTGGCAGAAAAATAGAATGTAGTTCATGATTGGTGTCGGTGAATGGTTGGCACATACCCTCTATTACAAGGGTCACCAGATGGATGCCTACTCAAACACTGAAAGCAATTTGTCTTAGAACTGGGCATTTTTTGGAGTTTTTGCAACACGAAACAAAGAAAAGACCAATAAGAGGTGTTGGGTATGTATGAGAGGAAACTTTGGCGGCTTATTGGTGTGTAGAGTGTTAAGTTTCTTTGTAAGAGCACTAAATTTTAAGACATTTCACACCAAATTTTTTTAATTATTTGAAAACTATAAGTAAAGAAAGTGGGAGACTTCAGTTCATTGGCAGTTCAGTCTACAAATGAGACTACTTCCAACACACTTGTGTGGCCCATCCTAGAATATTGCTACAGTGTGTGGGACCCTTACCAAGTAGCACTAACAGGGGATATTCATCATATACAAAGAAGAGCAGCATGAGAGAGTTTAGTACCCTGCTAGATACGTAAATGGAAGAGACAGGCAGACTGATATGTGTAATATTACCTGTCATGTGAGTTTCCATAGTGAGCAAATATAAGGTCACCCAGTGGTCATTCATTCCTCAGTTGCTGTTGTTCTACTTGCTTCTATCCGTGGACTCTGGTGATTGTGATCCTTTACTGTGTGCTTGTTGTTGTTGTTGTTGTTTTTTGTGGTCTCCAGTCCTGAGACTGGTTTGATGTAGCTGTCCATGCTACTCTATCCTGTGCAAGCTTCTTCATCTCCCAGTACCTACTGCAGCCTACGTCCTTCTGAATCTGTTTAGTGTATTCATCTCTTGGTCTCCCTCTACGATTTTCACCATCCACGCTGCCCTCCAATGCTAAATTTTTGATCCCTTGATGGCTCAAAACATGTCCTACCAACCGGTCCCTTGTTTTTGTCAAGTTGTGCCACAAACTCCTCTTCTCCCCAGTTCTATTCAATACCTCCTCATTAGTTATGTGATCTACCCATCTAATCTTTAGCATTCTTCTGTAGCACCACATTTTGAAAGCTTCTATTCTCTTTTTGTCCAAACTAGTTATCGTCCATGTTTCACTTCCATACATGGCTACACTCCATACAAATATTTTCAGAAACGACTTCCTGACATTTAAATCTATTCTCGATGTTAACAAATTTCTCTTCTTCAGAAATGCTTTCCTTGCCATTGCCAGTCAACATTTTATATCCTCTCTACTTCGACCATCATCAGTTATTTTGCTCCCCAAATAGCAAAACTCCTTTACTACTTTAAGTGTCTCATTTCGTAATCTAATTCCCTCAGCATCACTTGATTTAATTTGACTACATTCCATTATCCTCGTTTTGCTTTTGTTGATGTTCATCTTATATCCTCCTTTCAAGACACTGTCAATTCCGTTCAACTGCTCTTCCAAGTCCTTTGCCGTCTCTGACAGAATTACAATGTCATCGGCAAACCTCAAAGTTTTTATTTCTTCTCCATGAATTTTAATACCTACTCCAAATTTTTCTTTTGTTTCCTGTACTGCCTTCTCAATCTACAGATTGAATAACATCGGGGAGAGGCTACAACCCTGTCTCACTCCCTTCGCAACTACTGCTTCCCTTTCATGTTCCTCGATTCTTATAATTGCCATCTGGTTTCTGTACAAATTGTAAATAGCCTTACGCTCCCTGTATTTTACCCCTGCCACCTTTAGAATTTGAAAGAGAGTATTCCAGTCAACATTGTCAAAAGCTTTCTCTAAGTCTACAAATGCTAGAAATGTTGGTTTGCCTTTTCCTAATCTTTCTTCTAAGATAAGTCATAAGGTTAGTATTGCCTCACATGTGTGATACATTGTGTGCTTAGTGGTATGAATTTGTGATTTACACTATCACTAGGGTTAATTGCCCTCTTATTACTAAATGTGTGCTTATCAGCTAAAAGTGCTTGGAACTATCAAACTTAATCAAGAAGTATCCCAATAAATTTCTATTTGGGTCCAGATGAATATTCCTTTGAGAACTATTATTGTATGGTTCACAGAGTAATAAACAATTTTAATTTGTTTTCACAGAAGTTACTTATGTTCAATAAACATTGTTGACCCTAAGAGAGAGTTATAACAATGCTGACAAACTGCCCGCAGTTTTGCTTCACCAAATGCTGCCATGGATGCCAACCAACCATACTGGTGTTTCAACTGTTTAACAATGCTCGAGAAGATTGTGAGACATATAAAAAATGTGTCATGCTAGATTTTCAGCCAAATGAGATAAAACATCCAGCTTGCCAATGGGCAATCCCCAGTTACATAATTGCGGTGCAAAAGTTACCACTACTGTCCGATCCATAGGTGTTACCTTTGTCTGATATATTCAGTTTATTATTTGAGCATTTTTCCAACAACAAAAAAATGCATTTTGTGGCAGCTAGACTAGAATTCTTATAACATCACACATCAGATGCTGCAAGTTTTTACCCTTGGGTGCAAATTTGCAGGGTTGAATTGGAAACAGCAGAAAGTTTAATACATGATGTAACAATTTGCTTAGCCTGGGAAGTCTGCAAAGATGCTATAAAACAATCTGAGCAATCCATTGCTGAAGTTCTACAGATTTTATTGCTCATGCATTTGGTATACAGCAAGTGGTGCAACAGCCTTTTTCAATAGACTGTGACATTTCAAATGTGGCTCAAAGTTGTAGTGATACAATGGAGAAGGTTCCTGTAACAGACTATGAAGTGGTAAGCAAGTTCCATTCAGTGGTGGCCAACTAGCAGTACTCTCCATAATCCTGGGCTAGCACATGGTGTTGTTCATGGTGATACACTTTGTTTTCCAGTTGCCCATACTGTTTTTCCTTGCATCCCAGACAGAAATGTCCATATTATGAGAGCAAGTGTTGCAAGTGTTTGTGAGAAGGTCACACTTCAGAAGTATGCTGTAGCACAGTGAGCACCAGGCATGGCCCCAACACATTTCAGACAGTGATCTGGTCCTCGCACCATGTAAAACTTTGTTACAGGCAACAGTACAAGACATTCCAATGACTTTTCTTTTTGTTGCATGTGCATTGGTCTTAGTTACAAATCAGTCTATATACTTTACTGCAGGTGCTCCTTCACTCAGAGAAGTGCAATAAAAAGTAGTGGGTGTGTGACCACCATGAAGTGTGAGCAGCCGTAAAGTGTTGACTACACACCAACCAGCACAGCACGACAAACGGTATCAAGAAGGCACTGACCCACATAACAATAGAAAGAGCGAGCAGTGCCACACCTCCAGGAAGACAGAGTTCAGTGCTGGCTTAACCAGCTGCCCACCGCAGGCTGGCCCCAGCTAGGTTGCAGACTTCAAGAGCATCAGTACCGAGAATTATAAAAGTGACACTTAGCCTACATTCTGCGAGTAGTAATGGAGAAAAGTAGTAGCAAGTAGGAGGCATGGGAAGTACACCCAAGCCACTTCATAATGAGAAGTTATGTTTCTTTTCTTAATAGAAATAAAGTTATCTGTTAATTAGAAAGATCAGATCATTTTGGATTCCTGCCATTGGCCATCGCAACTTCTCTCCTTCTTCGTTTGTGTCTGTGCTGACTCCCACAAAAAAATGGTTCAAATGGCTCTAAGCTCTGTGGGACTTAACATCTGAGGTCACCAGTCCCCTAGACTTAGAACTACTTAAACCTAAGGACATTTCACACATCCATGCCCTAGGCAGGATTCGAACCTGTGACCATAGTAGCAGCGCGGTTCCCAACTGAAGTGCCTAGAACCACTCGGCCACAACGGCCGGCTGACTCCCACAGTAGCTAACACAACAAAGAGCACTCCCTCAGCTTGTCAGCACCCTGTGCTCTCATTCTTATATTCATACACAGTTTGCACTGCTTTTTGAACTTGGTTCGGGGAAAGCAGTTGTCGTTGAAGCCCACACTGTCTTAAAGCCAACAGCAACTCCAAGGTTTTACAAAATGCACTTGCTTTCATTGGTCATTAAGGATGGTATTGAGACTGAATTTAACAGACTAGAACAACAAGTATTGTCCTCTGTTTCCTACAGTCAGCAGTCTTCTCTGCTAATGATGGTCAAGAAATCTGGGGGTTTTCTCTCCCTGTTTGGAGACTTTTAAGAAAACCATTGCATCCAGATGAACTTTTTCTAAACTTCCAGGAGGAAAAGTTTTTTTTCAAAATCTGACATTGTTGGCAAAGACTCACAGGATATATTATACTCAAACACACTGTTCAGACTGCATCAAAGCAATAGGGCCTTTTGGCATGGTGAGCATCCCAGTCATATTAAAGAGATTTCTTGAACAAGCAGTTACAGTGATTCCATATTCTGTACATTATCTCAATGATATCTTGGTGACTGGTTACATGACAGAACAAAATTTGTACAATCTGTGTCTGGTTTCTGTCAATGTTGCACAGAAAAGCCTTAAATGTAACTTTTCAAGATTGCCTTCTTTCAACCAGTGGTCACTTATTTAGATCATATGCTTAGTGAAGAGTGCCATGACTCCACCACAGAAGATGTACAGGCTATTCAGAATATGGCTCTACCTAAATACATTAAGGATTCTAGGACCTTAGTAGCTTTAGGAAAAGTGCTAAGGTGTAGCCCGATTCTTCAATGGGTCCTGCAATATGTGCAGTTGAGTTATCTCCCAAGCTCTCTGGTGCATGTTCATCTGGTCTTTTCTGCTTTCTTTGTTGATGAACCCAACTTGGAGTTTAGCAGAGTGTGGTACTCCTTAAAGAAGATGACAAACAGTTCCAGGTGGTGGTGCAGCTCTCCCTGCAATAAATGCTTCAGCTCATGCATCAATCACACTGAGAAATTTCTAGGATGAAGCACCTGACATGCTGCTACATCTACTGGCCTTTTATGGATGGTGATGTTTCAGGGGTAGTACACCAGTGTACCATTTGAGAGGTACAACAACTGGCTCCACATCACTCATTGTTGCTGTGGTCAGTGCTGATGCAGCTGTGGAACCAGGTTCATGCCAAGAAAGTATTACCTATCTTGGGGTCCAGGTGGCTAATATTAATGGACTCCTTCTTCTACTTATGTGGTATGCCTCCATCAGACAACAGTTGCTACATTGAAAGCCTTGAAGTGGAACTTCTCTATGCAGGGTGCTCTCTCATCACTGGTGACCAACAACATTCCCAAATTTACAGTGACTGATTTCAAAAGGTTTTTCATCCACAACACAATGAAACATACCACATCATGCCTCAATTGGGCTGACAGAAAGGTTTTTCACACTTCCAAATCACAAATGCTGGAAGTCTTAGGGTCTGCTAAAATGGCTTCAGTACTGAACACCTTCCTAGCTTATCACAGATCCATGCCCAATGATGGCCAAAGCCCAGAAGAACTTCTTCATGGGTTCCCTCACAACATGCTTCTGTGTCTTTTCTGTCCATCCTCAGAACACGAAGCAGAAGTAGCAACACTATTCTGTACAGTGGACCTGGGGCCCTAGCAAAATAATGGGGATGTTAGATGGTGTTGATGGTTACAACATGTGGGATGCTGTGTTCGCACTACAACCAACTCCAGTTAAATCACCCTGGTCAGCTGTCTCTCTCACTGGGGAGCCCACATTTTCTGACACTGCAACCACACTGTTGCTCTCTTCACTCACAGGTCACAGAAATTGGCCGTGTGGTCCTCTCTTTCTGCAAATTGCAGGAAACAGTCAAGGCTGCTGATCCGCTTCACTGCCAATTGAATCAAAAGACATCTCACAGTCACAACTCTGCTCCCAGAAGCCCCAAGCCTACACAAGTAGCTCCAAAATCAGTTCATTGTTGTGGGTGGTCCCGTATGTCTTCCGGAAGTCTTCGGTCTTGACATCTCCCCGCCGCATCCACTATATCATCTTCCCTAACAATGGCTGAGCAACTTCTGGCACTATGTGCCCCATTAAGTGTGCTGAAGGGTGATCCAGACATACTGATATGGGTAATGTCACCCATGAACAGCAAGAGCAGCTGTGGTAAATGCATTGCTCATATCGCCAATTGGTCACATGAACAGGGTTGTTTTGAGAAAATTTTTCTGCATCCAGCACTTGGACATCCCTGGCACCCCTCTGAACCTGGTACCTGAATGGGCCACTACTAAATGTTGTTGTATGTCCTGTGTAGAAATCTTACAGTTGTGATGCCTCTGCCACCCCTCCCAGTTTGGTGCCCCAAGTGCCTAGAACCACTCGGCCACAGTGGCCTGCTGACTCTCACAGTAGCTGACGCAACAAAGAGCACTCCCTCAGCTTGTCAGCACCCTGTGCTCTCATTCTTGTATTCAAACACAGTTTGCACTTTTTTTTTTACTTGGTTTGGGGAAAGCAGTTGACGTTGAAGCCCACACTGTCTTAAAGCCAACAGCAACTCCAAGGTTTTACAAAATGCACTTGCTTTCATTGGTCATTAAGAATGGTATTGAGACTGAATTTAACAGACTAGAACAACAATTATTGTCCTCTGTTTCCTACGGTCAGCAGGCTTCTCTGCTAATGATGGTCAAGAAATCTGGGGGCTTTCTCTCCCTGTTTGGAGACTTTTAAGAAAACCATTGCATCCAGATGAACTTTTTCTAAACTTCCAGGAAGAAAAGTTTTTTTCAAAATCTGACATTGTTGGCAAAGACTCACAGGATATATTATACTCAAACACACTGTTCAGACTGTATCAAAGCAATAGGGCCTTTTGGCATGGTGAGCATCCCAGTCATATTAAAGAGATTTCTTGAACAAGCAGTTACAGTGATTCCATATTCTGTAAATTATCTCAATGATATCTTGGTGACTGGTTGCATGACAGAACAAAATTTGTACAATTTATGTCTGGTTTCTATCACTGTTGCACAGAAAAGCGGAACTGGCTCTGCACATGAATTTCCGTAGTGGGTAAATTTAAGGCCAACTTGTGGAAATCGCTGGACTCTCACTGTAGTGAAAATTTTACTATGTGTGAAATGCTATCAATTATGAACTTGTGGTTTCCACCATTGTTAGGCTTAATGGCACCGTGGTCATTATACATGTGCATATTGGCTAGGTAGTGCTTGGATTTTATTTGACTTAGTCAGGTGCTATCTCATAGTAATTTCTATTGTGGCTCAGGTGAATACGCTACTGTTGACTATTACTGTTTGGTTTGCTGGCTAACAGAAATTTTTAATTTGTTGCTATAGAAGTTCCTTCAGTTTCATAAATGCTGTTGGCCTGAAGTGATGGTCATACCTGAGAGCCGTCATAGAAATGGGGAAAAATCTGAACTAGCAAATGCATGAAGACACATCAACAATCTGGCAGAATACTACTTAAATGCTACTTACAAAATTTCAAGAACAAATATTAAGTAAGGAAACTAAGACTATACTGCATCCCTCTATGTATTGCTCTTGTTTTTATCACAAAAATGAGAGTAGACTAATTAGAGCATGTAAAGAGGATTTTATACAGTCTTTCTCACCATGCTCCATGTTGTTGTTGATGTTGTGGTCTTCAGTCCAGAGAATGGTTTGATGCAGCTCTCCATGCTACTCTATCCTGTGCAGGCTTCTTCATTTCCAAGTAACTAGTGCACCATTCATCCTTCTGAATCTGCTTAGTGTATTCATCTCTTGGTCTCCGTCTATGATTTTTACCCCCAACTCTGCCCTCCAATACTAAATTGGTGATACCTCAGAACATGTCCTACCAACTGATCCCTTCTTCTAAACAAGTTGTGCCCAAATTCCTCTCCTCCCCAGTTCTGTTCAGTACCTCCTCATTAGTTACATGATCGACCCATCAAATCTTCATCTATCTTCTGTGGCAACACATTTCAAAAGCTTCTATTCTCTTCTTGTCTAAACTATTTATTATCCATGTTTCACATCCATACATGGCTACACTCCATACAAATACTTTCAGAAACGACTCCCTGACACTGAAATCTATACTTGATGTTAAAAAATTTCTCTCCTTCAGAAATGCTTTCCTTTCCATTTCCAGCCTACATTTTATATCCTCCCTACTTCGGCCATCATCAGTTATTTTGCTCCCCAAATAGCAAAACGTCTTTACTACTCTAAGTGTATCATTTCCTAATCTAATTCCCTCAGCATCACCTGATTTAGGTAAACTACATTCCATTATCCTCATTTTGCTTTTGTTGATGTGCATCTTATATCCTGCTTTCAAGGCACTGTCCATTCTGTTAATCTGCTATTCCAGGTCTTTTGCTGTCTCTGACTGAATTACAATGTCATTGGCAAACCTCAAAGTTTTTATTTCTTCTCCATGGATTTTAATTCCTACTCCAAATTTTTCTTTTGTTTCCGTTACTGCTTGCACAACGTATAGATTGAATAACATTGGGGATAGGCTACAACCCTGTCTCATTCCCTTCACAACCACTGCTTCCTTTCATGCCCCTTGACTCTTATAACTGCCATCTAGTTTCTGTACAAATTGTGAATAGGCTTTTGTTCCCTATATTTGACCCCTGCCACCTTCAGAATTTGAAAGAGAGTATTCCAGTCAACATCGTCAAAAGCTTTCTCTAAGTCTAAAAATGCTAAAAACTTAGGTTTGCCTTTCCGTAATCTATTTTCTAAGATAAGTTGTAGGGTCAGTATTGTCTCATATGTTCCAAGATTTCTACTGTTGTAGCCACAACCAGAACAGTTGCGAGTTGGCCGTGAAGGAAAGGGCAGCGGGACCCATGGAACGGCCCGCAAACAACAACTCAAACAGGAAAGGATGGACACAAATAACAAAGTACAACCAAGCAAAACCTTATGAACACAACGTGCAATAAGCAACAGAGTCACAAGAAAACCCCACGAATCAACCATGTCCACTCGTACATGGAACAAAGTAACATAAACAAACTGTCTGTAGGCGAGAAGTCGATAGACGTACTCAAAGATCAGACTGAATGGCTGGGTGAGAAGCAGACACTTAAATGCCTGATCAGGTACAGCATTATTGGCCGCTGGGACCATGTGTTACACTGTGGCACCCTCACATTATATGTGGGCCAGGAGACGCGCGCCGCCACGTCTTACGGCACGAAGGTGCAGAGTCCTCAAATGGTCTTCGACGACCATGCCGTCTGGTGCAGATTCAAAACTCATGGCGCATGGTACCAGATCTCTGGAATACAAACTCATCTTCCCCTAGGTCAGCTTCTATCAGTTTTTCTATTCATCTGTAGAGAATTTGTGACACTATTTTACAGTGGTGACTTATTGAACTGATAGTACAGTAATTTTCACACCTGTCAACACCTGCTTTATTTGGGATTGGAATTATTATATTCTTATTGAAGTCTGAGGGTATTTTGCCTGTCTCATACATCTTTCTCACCAGATGGTAGAGTTTTGTCAGGGCTGACTCTCCCAAGGCTATCAGTAGTTCTAATGGAATGTTGTCTACTCCTGGGGCCTTGTTTCGACTTAGGTCTTTTAGTGCTCTGTCAAATTCTTCACACAGTATCATATCTCCCATTTAATCTTCATCTACACCCTCTTCCATTTCCATAATATTGTCCTCAAGTACATCACCCTTGTATAGATCCTCTATGTACTCCTTCCACCTTTCTGCTTTCCCTTCTTTGCTTAGAACTGGGTTTCCATCTGAGCTCTTGATATTCATACAGGTGGTTCTCTTTTCTCCAAAGGCCTCTTTACTTTTCCTGTAGGCAGTGTGTATCTTGCCCCTAGTGATATAAGCTTCTACGTCCTTACGTTTGTCCCTGCTTAGCCATTTGCACTTACTGTCAATCTCATTTTTGAGATGTTTGTATTTATTTTTGCCTGCTTCATTTACTGCATTTTCATATTTTCTCCTTTATCAATTAAATTCAATATCTCTTCTGTTACCCAAGGATTTCTATTAGCCCTCATCTTTTTACCTACTTTATCCCCTGCTACTTTCACAATTTCCTCTCTCAAAGCTACCCATTCTTCTTCTACTGTATTTCTTTCCCCCATTCTTGTCAATCGTTACCTAATGCTCTCCCTGAAACTCTGTACAACCTCTGGTTCTTTCAGCTTATCCAGATCCCATGTCCTCAAATTCCCACCTTTTTGCAGTTTCTTCAGTTTTAACCTGCAGGTCATAACCAATAGATGATGGTCAGAGTCCACATCTGCCCCTGGAAATGTCCTACAACTTAAAACCTGATTCCTAAATCTCTATCTTACCATTATATAATCTATCTGAGACCTTCCAGTATCTCCAGGCTTCTTGCATGAATACAACATTCTTTTATGATTCTTGAACCAAGTGTTACCTATGACTAAGTTATGCTCTGTGCAAAATTCTACCAGGTGGCTTCCTCTTTTATTCCTTACCCCCCATTCCATATTCACCTACTACTTTTCCTTCTCTTCCTTTTCAAATATCGAATTCCAGTCCCCCATGACTATTAAATTTTCATCTCCCTTCACTATCTGAATAATTTCTTTTAATTCATCATAAATTTCTTCATTCTCTTAGTCATATGCAGAGCTAGTTGCCATATGAACTTATACTATTGTGGTAGGTGTGGGCTTCGTATCTGTCTTGACTACAATAATGCATTCACTATGCTGTTCATAGTAGCTTACCCATGCTCCTATTGTTTATTCATTATTAAACCTACTCCTGCATTACCCCTATTTGATTTTGTATTTATAACCTTGTATTCACCTGACCAGATGTCTTGTTCCTCCTGCCACCAAACTTCACTAATTCCCACTATATCTAACTTTAACCTATCCATTTCTCTTTTTAAATTTTCTAACCTACCTGCCCGATTAAGGGAGCTGACATTCCACACTCCGATCTGAATGCCAGTTTTGTTTCTCCTGATAACAATGTCATCCTGAGTAGTCACTGCCCAGAGATACAAATGGGGGACTGTTTACTTCTGGAATATTTTACCCAAGAGGATGCTATTATGATTTAACCATACAATAAAGCTGCATGCCTTTGGGAAAAAATTACGGCTGTAGTTTCCCTTTGCTTTCAGCTGTTTGCAGTACCAGCACAGCAAGGCTGTTTTGCTTAATGTTACAAGGCCAGATCATTCATTCATCTAGACTGTTGCCGATGCAACTACTGAAAAGGTTGCTGCCTGCTGCCCCTCTTCAGGAACCACACGTTTGTTGGGCCTCTCAACAGATATCCCTCCATTGTTGTTGCACCTGCGGTATGGCTATCTGTATTACTGAGGCAAGCAAGCCCTTCCACCAATGGCAAGATCTATGGTTAATGAAGGGGGGGGGGGGGGGCATGCTCCATACAGGAATGGAATGGGAAGAAATTCAAATATTTGGTATCAAGGGAAGTACTCAATGGCATGCACTTCACAAGTGTTAGCAGGGTATGGGTGTAGATGTAGAAATTAAACTCTACAAATAAATGTTTTCATGTGTGTACAAGGTAGTGTGTGCTAGAAGAAATTGCCTACTGAGGCACAAAAGCCTGTGCATAAAATATCACCTTAAGGTGTGCATTTATAACTTGACTCTTCCCCCCTCCCTGAAGACTGTACTTCAAGACAAAATTTATGGAACATGGTGTGTAAATGAAATAATGAATGAATTAACGTATGTAGAAGGCACACTGTACTGAATTAGGTATATGATGACTCCAAAGTACACTGCTCTGTAGAACTGAAGGACAAGATAAAATAACATAACGTATTAACAACTCTGAGGTGATGGTTTAAGTGGTCACTATAACAAATATCTACTGACACCAATATTGCTGGCCCCTGTTTTGATCACAAGTGAGGTAAATTATTCGTACATGCCTGTCAGGGGCCTGAAAATGGTGTAGTAAAACAATGAAACTCTGTGCCCAATAAAATAGGGTCGAAAATTGACAGCTTAAAGGTGTTTAATATGACTCCTGTATCCAACAGCCGAGTCATGCAACCATCACTAAAGAGATGGACATGCAGAGGCTATTAATAGCTTGGTGGGAATGAATAGAAGTGTGGGAACATGTTGACAGAGGTCTCCCAGTCATGCACAGAAAGCTGGATGTAACATCGTATAAGGACTGCATGATTATAGTGTTAAATTGAGCTGGCCCTGGAAGACAAAGTAATTGAATGAATGGGAATTTTACACTGTGTGTCTATTAGTGAGCAGTTATGGTGCACTGTGGTGATGTTCTTCATTACAACATGGTCCACAGACAACACTTGGATGACTTCACACGAGGTTAAATCATCTGGGAACTGTAAGTAGCGCAAAGTGTGGTGAGTGTAGCCCATGAGTTTGCTACTGTTCACAGCATTATTTCATGCATGTGCATTCTGAACCAGAGATGCTCTTACTCAAAGGAGAGGATATGGTTAACCATGGTTAACTACAACAGCAAATAACCACTGCATTGTGCAACAGGCAAGAAGGGGGGGGGGGGGGTGCAATTGCAACCACATTTAACAAGACAGCGAGGCATGAAACATCGCAATCCACATTGGTGCAGGAACTGCATATGGGTGGTCTCTTTGCTGTCTGACTAGTGGGCTGTGTTCTGTTGACACCAACACATCAACAGTACTGTTTGTAATTGTGCTGAGAGCATAAGGAATGGATCAGCAAAGGGAGGGGTTGCATGCTCTTCTCGGATGAGAGCAGATTCAGTCTGAGTAGTGATTCTTGATGCACCCTCACATGGTAAGAGATGTGAACACATTATGCCCCAGGGACATTCTCAAATATGAACATTTTGTTGGTTCAAGTGTTACTGTGTGGACAGGTATAATATTGTGTAGGCATACTGACCTCCAAAACTTTGATGATGGTATGCTCATCCATCAACATTAATGTGACACACTATTCCTTCCTCATGTGCATTTTTTCAGGGGTGACTTTAGTTTTATGGATGACAATGCACAAATATATCAAACTACAGAGGTGGAGGAGCTCTTTGAATGAGAGGATATTTGCTGCATCATTTGGCCTGTCCATTCCCCTGGCTTAAATATCACTGACTGCTGGGGGAGATGTGTAGCAGCAGGTTCACGTGCGACAGTGACCACCAAGTAGTTGTCAACCATGCTGGTGGAAGAGTGGAACACCTCACCACAAGAATTCCTTGTCAACATTGTGGCCAGCGTTCAGATTCAGATTCTTTATTGCCATTGACCACATTCAGTAGAACATGCTTTTACAGTGATAGTAAGATACGAACATTGATCACGTTACATGTAAAAATTAAATATCTTATATACAGCTGTAATCTTAATTATTAATATCAATATTGCCAATATCATAAAACTCTTTTGTATGATAACATGGTTTTCTTGTTGGCTAGTCATATAATTTTATTTTGAACTTTTTAAAAGGCAAGGATCGAGTGGAAAGAGGAAATTTGTTAAAAATTTTGAGGGCATTTACTTTATGGGAGTTTCCTGTTATTGCTAGCCTGTGCCTTGGAATGTCAATGTTTGCCTTATTTCTATGTGTTTGTGAATTGTTTCCCTGACGATACATTCTTTAATGTTGCTCGAACTATCCACAGGTGTACTGCCGGTCCATAGTGTCCAACGGGCATAATATTTCGGCGATCAGACGTGTTGCCATCATCCGAGTTCAGTTCATCAGCGTACCTGATGATGACGACATGTCTGATCACCGAAATATTGTGCCCGTTGGACACTATGGATCAAAAGTGCACTGTTCGAACAAGAAATACACCCGGAGAACTTGGAGAATCACTTCTTTAATGTTGTTCCTGACAAAGAGTGCAGCCTCATAGATGTACAGGTTCACCACTGTTAGTATCCTAAGCCTGATAAAAAGAGGGTGACAGTGTTCTACAGAACCAGCATTACACATTATACAAACAATTTTATTTTGACTTTTAAAATGTTACTGATGTGAGGAGAACACTCCCATATGAGTAGGCCATACGATATATGTGACTGAAAGAGTCCAAAATATGCTATACGGAGATAATTATTATTGACCATATCTCTCTGTTTCCACATGAGGTAGGTCAGTCTTAAGATTTTTTTTTTTTTTTTTTTTGCAGATTTGGCTTATATGCTCTTCCCAAGTTAGTCTGACACCAATATGTATTCCTAAGAGCTTGACACTTTTATTTTCTATATTCTTAGATGATCCTAACATAAGATTTTGGGTTTTTTCTGGATTACACACAAGTTTATTGGCTGCAAACCAATTTAGTTTTAGTCGAGAGTTTCTTGTGTAATCTTATCAAGGGTTACGATGTCATGGTGTGAAGTAAGCAGAGTTTTATTATCTGCATAGCAGATTTCAGAGTGTGATACAGAATGGGGCAGGTCATTGGTAGCCACAATGAAAAAGAAGGTGCCAAGGACAGAGCCCTGTGGTACACCTGTACCAATTTCTACTAAGCGGGAATGCTTATTTCTAATTGAGACAGATTGTCTTCTGTTGGTCAACTAGGAAGAAATTATTGCTAATGTAGATTTTTGTACACCATAATACTCCAGTTTTGTTAATAATAAGTTTAAAGGAATGCAATCAAGAGTCTTACTTAGATCACATAATACAAGTTATTTTCAAAAGCTGTTAAATTCTGATCAACAATTTCCAGAACAGCTGCAGTGGTATTTTTACCAGGTCTAAATCCATATTGATTGTTGCAAAAGCAGACCGTGCTATTGAAAATAATTGCTTAACTGAAAGTACATGAGTGATTCAATTACTTTTGAAAATATTGGCACAATAGATACTGCTTGGTAGTTCTGGGGAGTTGTTTATCACCCTTTTAGAATACGAGGGTAATTTTCGAGATTTTTAGCATTTCTGGAAAAACTCCATTCTCTAAACATCTGTTAAAAATAAAGCTTAGTGGCTTACTTATGAGGTGGACTGTTCTTTTAGCAACATAATTGGAATCTAGTAACAGTCCATACATTTGGAACTCGATAATTTAGCAACAGTTTTACAAACTTGATTGGGTGTGATATTATTCCAGTAAAACAAAGGTCCTTCAGACAGCTAGGGACCAAGCAGATCCCTTGCAGATGTGTCTGTGGCCTTAATTTTGTCTCCGAGTTCTCTGACTGATGTGACACTAATAATTCAGTTCTCCTGGATCAAGCAGAGTTTGACATACTTGGCTGGAAGAATTATCTTGTCTAATAACTTCCCATGCTGCCTTACACTTATTTCGAGCACCTTCTATATACCTTTCACAAGCTGCTTTTTTGGCTTCTCTGAGCTTAGCTTTGTAATAATTTTTATTTCTAAGGAAAGCATTATAGACCATATCCCTCTGTTCAGACCCTTGATTGTCCTTCCTTTTATATATTCGATACAGTGTGAGCATATTTTCTCTAATTTCTGACAGTTCTTTTGTATACCCGTTTATTTTTGTATTTTTACATTTAACTGAGGACCTAACTTTTATTAATGGTGAACAGGAGTACCATATGTCTCAATATCTTTTAAAGAAAGCTTCAAAATAATTTTCAACTCTGTTTTTCCTGGGTAACAGACATAAACAGAGTCCCAGTTTGTGTCCCTTAACTTGGTAATAAATTACATAATGTCCCCCTCTCTCTGACCTTTTACCCATGCCACATCAAATTCATTGGAATAAGATGGTTTATTATGATAAAGTGTTAAAGGCAATGGATCATGATCTGCATAAACACCATCAGCCAAGCTAACCACATATTCCTCTCTATGCAAATTAACAATAATATTGTCTAGGCATGCATCATTATGAGTAGGACACTTGTTCATGCAGTGCAAGTTTAAAGATCTTAATATATTAAAAATGTTCTGGAATCTTGTTTCCTTTTAAATATTAAAATCACCAAAAATAACAATCTTTGTGTTAAACATAAAAAAATTCATAACTACTAGTTCAAACTGTTCAAAGAAAACATTTATGCATGGGACCACATTGCAGAGCATACATTGTAATCCAGAATAATTGCACACCCTATTAAGAGCTATGTACCATCTTTTGTAATGCCCAAGGGACCACCACAAATTGTGGTAGCTTCAGTGTCATTTTGTCTTAAAATTAAAGTGTTTATCTGTTTGTCATATTGCATATTTGCTTCAGTTACCTTCTGTACTATACTGCAGCAGCTATTTCTGTGCATGGCCCAGTTTTGATTGAGCTATGTTACTTGAAGTAATGTCCCTGAGTTTTGTCTACTCTATCTTCCACATATTATCAATATGGGATGTTGTTAAAAGAGAGACATAGAAAGGAGCCACAGAGGATAGCATTATTTTTGTTGAAGAGAATTAGAGCATTGTAAAAGACTGTTCATGTGTAGAAGATATTTTTAATAATTACTTTTTAAAACTAGGTGAGAAATTGATGTAAACAGTTCAGAAGAGAGAGCAATACAGAGGACATTTAGTGAAATTAAAATTAAACTCATGTAAGCACCTGAAATCACTAAAAAACTGTGGCCCTGTGATGTGTAATGTTCTTGAACACTTATTTAATGCATAATTAGTTCAGGGTGTTTGTCGAAAAGAATTATGATATAAGAAGGGGTACTCTAGTGATTTCAATAACTACCAGTAGTATCACCCTTTAAATTATTTTGTAAAAATTTTGAGTAGGTAATGTGCTCCAGAGTTGTGTAGCAATGGATTACTTAGCTGATCACAATTTGGATTTCAGAAAGGTCACTTTATAAAGACAGCTATTCATACATTTACTGCACACATAATAAAAACTTTGAATGATAAAATATCATCGGCTGGGATATTTGGCGACTTATTGATTATGTTAATCATAATATCCTGTTACAGAAATATGTAATTCATCACATGTCTGACTTAGTTTTTATTCAAGAAACATAATTCAGAAGCTTACCCTAGGCTGTTAAAATAATATGTGAAGGGATATATCATCTGTATGGGGAGTAATTATAACAAGAGTCCCAACGCGTTCAATCACTTGCCGACTACTGTTCTTGCTTTATGTTAATGATTCACTATTTTATCTGAGTCAGAAGGCAGAATTAATTTCTGCAAATGATTCAAGCATTGTTCTAAGGCTGAGCAAAGAAGCATCAACAGATAAAATAGCAACTGATACTTTTTGTGAAAGTTCCTGTCAGGTTTTGTGGTACCTCTAATCCTTGGGGGAAAAAATGCAGTTCATCCAGTTTTGTAGTCATAGGTATCCTAGCACTGTAAACCTAGTCCACCAACAAGAAATAATAAAGAGGTTAGAAAGTGCTAAGTGCTCAGGTGTATACTGATGAAAACTAAAGCTGGAAAAACCATATAGCAGGCTTGCTAAAACATTTAGGTTCAGCTATTTCTGCCATAAGAATAACTGCCAACTTCAGGGATATAAAAGACAGTAAGTTAACACATTTAGTAATATTCTGGGGTAACTATTCACTCAGTCTAAAGGTATTCATTACACAAAAGGGAATAAATAAAATTAACTGTGTCGTTCACACACATACATCTTACATGCATCTCTTTAACAGCTTCACAACACATTCATTCATTTATGAAATTCGTTATCAACAGTCCACCTGAGTTTGAGAGTAACAGAGATATTCCACAAGTACCTTGTACTTGTGAAGGGCATGAAATATGCAGCTCTAAAACTCTTTGACAATCTATCCATGGAAATAAAATGTCTGATAGATAGCAGAAGTGTTTTCAAATGTAGATTAAAGGTGTTTCTCCTTAAGTATTCTTGACTAGAAATAAGTAGTCATTTATAAAGAAAAAACAGAAAACAAGAATTTTTCATCTTTTCTTAAAAAAATAAGTATCCTGTGTTTGCTCAGATGACATTTTCCACATCATAACATTTATAAATGGGTTGACCTATGGAAATGAGCACATTATATACTCAAATGAAGGTGACTAGCACATTAGTGCTAAAGATACCATTAGAATATGAAGAGAATTGAGACTGCTAACCTCATTTCCTCTCCCAACCCATCTGCTCAAACTTCATAATGAGGCTGACCTAGCACAGTGCCTTATAGTGGGGCAACCATATGTAGAAAGAGGTCCACTGAACATCGTCAGTTTCAGTGTTATTCACTAATGGCTTCTCTTACAAGAAATGCAGTAAGGCATGCAAAGAGCCATATGTGCCTATTGTGCATATTAGGGATGGATGACTAACAGTAAAAGCAATTGCAAAAAACAAATAAATGCTGAGGTGTGGAGAACTTCCAAAAATGAGCAAGGTTCTTGTACCATTAAGCGTTAGAAAACTACTAAGAGAAATCAGTGTAATTAAGATCTTTGGGGCAAAAGTAAATGTGTATTTAAAATATTGTGTAATTGGAGAGGAGGGGTAGTGTATTTGTTATGACACATTATAAATTAAGTCTACTCAGGCAGCAACTGGGTTTTCATGTGAGAAGACTTGGGGAAGATGGACTAGACAAGACTGACTGAATAATACCATTATTTCCACAAAGATTTCATCTTGTTTCCCCTTATTTCACCCACTCGGGCCACAAGGTAAAGATCCTTAAACAAAAATTTCATGAGGTATTCCCACTGAAACACAAAAAATGTACTAAAGACAAAAAGAGATGCAAAAAAATGTTAATGAAAAGTTGTTGTAACAAATAATGTATTGTTCGGATTCTGAATGATCAAGTAAAGGCAGCTATATATACTGATTCTGAGAATGCACTTTATTGCAGTTACCTAGAGGCTAAAAGGATCCACTGAAAGGACTAGAGTAAGAAAAGAAGGAAAACAATGTTAAATTCACTGACAAAGGTTACAAGATAGTATGGGAACTGGTCAATGAACACAGGACAAAACCCACTACTTGCTTAAATACATGTATTCCAGATGAATGTACTCAATATTCAAAAGTAGTTGTAGTAGCAGCAGTGGCAATAGTGGTGGTGGTGGTGGTAGTAGCAGTACTATTCATAGCAGATCACTCTTACAAGGAAACAAAACCTGTTGTGGTATTACAATTTAAGAATGACAAAAATAACATAATTCATCCATCCAGACATTTTCATGTACAGGTAGGTCTAGTTTGATGAGGATGAAACAGGTAGTCAGCCATGACTTTAATGTAGTAATAATCCTGGTATTTTCCTGAAGTAATTTTAGAAAATCATGCGAAACCTTAATCAGGATGGCTCGATGAAGACTGGAGCCTCCACATTCCCGTATACAAGACCAGCCTGGTTGAAACAGTGCTCCCTCACTTGGTTTATTCCTATTGTACAATACTGTTTTAGGGAGAAGTTACGGACAGATCCTCCAAGTTCGGTGAAGCCTAGATAGCATTACAGCACCAAAAATTGGAAGGAAGATCATCCAAATGGCATTGCAAAGATGTACAAGCCATTGGCGAGCCAAGATATTTGTAATATACCTTGTACTTTGCTAAAAAGGATAACTGATGAGACTACTCATCCCCTAACTGAACTAATTAATAAATTCTTAGACTTCTTAAAAATGGTATGCGCAGTACCAGTTTACAATAAAGGGGGCCCAGTGAAGTCTCAAGCTGCATGCCCATCTCCATAACACTAATGCTGGCTAAGATGATGAAATTTATAATGGAATGCCAAATTTTAACTCCTGAAGACATGCACAGCATGGATTTCAGAAGGGCAGCTTTCAATCTAGCTTCAAAGTTAAGTCAATCTTTTGAAAAAGGGTTTATGGCACTGGTAATCTGTACACTTAGTAAGGCTGTTTCTTTCATACGACGTAAGACACTGCCTACTAATTGTAAGTTAAAAACTGCAGATTTGAGGCAGCTGCCATGGCAAACCTTGAATCGTATACAGGGTGTTACAAAAAGGTATGGCCAAACTTTCAGGAAACATTCCTCACACACAAAGAAAGAAAATATGTTATGTGGACATGTGTCTGTAAACACTTACTTTCCATGTTAGAGCTCATTTTATTACTTCTCTTCAAATCACATTAATCATGGAATGGAAACACACAGCAACAGAACGTACCAGTGTGACTTCTAACACTTTGTTACAGGATACATGGATTCACCCTCCGTCGCATGTTAGCGAGGATACATGGATTCACCCTCCGTCGCATGGAATCCCTGATGCACTGATGCAGCCCTAGAGAATGGCGTATTGTATCACAGCCGTCCACAATACGAGCATGAAGAGTCTCTACATTTGGTACCGGGGCTGCGTAGACAAGAGCTTTCAAATGCCCCCATAAATGAAAGTCAAGAGGGTTGAGATCAGGAGAGCGTGGAGGCCATGGAATTGGTCCACCTCTACCAATCCATCGGGCACCGAATCTGTTGTTGTGAAGCGTACAAACACTTTGACTGAAATGTGCAGGAGCTCCATCATGCATAAACCACATGTTGTGTCATACTTATAAATGCACATGTTCTAGCAGCACAGGTAGAGTATCCCATATGAAATGATGGTAACGTGCTCCATTGAGCGTAGGTGGAAGAACATGGGGCCCAATCAAGACATCACCAACAATGCCTGCCCAAACGTTCACAGAAAATATGTGTTGATTACGTGATTGCACAATTGCGTGCGGATTCTCGTCAGCCCACACATTACCTTCCTTCAATTGGACCAACTGGCAGTGAATCGAGGAAGTACAGTACATAGTGACGAAACTAAAATGAGCTCTAACATGGAAATTAAGCATTTCTGGCACATGTCCACATAACATCTTTCCTTTATTTGTGTGTGAGGAATGTTTCCTGAAAGTTTGGCCGTACCTTTTTGTAACACCCTGTATAACTAACAGACATCAACTCCTGGTGCAATTGCCCTGGCAACCCTTGGATCATATCTAACAGATATCAACTCCTATCAGTCAAAGACGCAATTTCATGTGAATAGATGTTGTAACACTATGCTACAAGGATCTGTATCAGGACCTCTGCTGTTACTGATTTTTGTTAATGATCTAGATGACAAAACATTGTGTGCTGGTAGAAAGAGTAATGCAACTGCCATACAACAAGCAAATGGTTTGTTTGATGAGGCCAAGAGGTGGTATAACACAAATACAATGAAAAAAATTGAAAAAACCATATGGGATAATATGTTGCCTCAGTGACACTAGAGCTCTAGGAAACATTGGAGATTTTAAACTTCTGGGTTTCTACGCTAGCAACAAATTGCAAAGAGGAACAGTACAAGCATATGTGTCAGGCTTTCACGAGTCCTCTGCCTCCTGAGGAAACCAACAGCATTGTAACAGAAAAGTACAGGTACCTACTAACAATCTAATAAAACTTATTTCACAGCCACATCGGCTGTGGTCTACTGCTATGGGGTCACTCTGGACGAAGCGGAAGTAGTAGGAATGTAGTGTTACTTTTAGCAAAAACTGGACCACTGTGAACCCATCTTTCCTAAGCTAGGACATATGACTGTTTATGACCAAAATGTGTTCAGCTGTCTCATTTGTGTGAATCTTAATCATAACAAATACCAGTACAGCAAGAAACATCAAAGACACCACACAACACCTGGAATCAGGACAGACTACAGGCCAAGAATGTCAATGACCAAGACAAGGGAGTTTCAGTGCCCATGAGAAATGTTGAGTGCACTACCAAACAGCATTCAGTCCATACCAATGGAGCTGTAATAAAAGAATGTTGTGTTACTCATGAGAACATCTGTTATACTCTGTCAGTGAATTCTTTTCTAGTGATAGAACGATGTCTACCTAACTTGTTAAATTAGAAATGACACTTGTCTTATATATTTAATTTTGTTATAATATCCACTTCATTGTTTTATTATTACTGCTGATTAATATAATTATGACAGGATCAGAATCTTCACATGATTACTGCACACATGCTGTAGGGCCCACACACTCCTGGGAGGTGATCTATAGACGTAAATGTAACAGCTAAGAATGAAATAAAATTGTATGCATTACATCAAACAAAATTAAAAAGTATTGAAGAACTATGTAGCCAAGTTTACGTCTGGTGACAGGCAACTGAAGTAATGTAAATTCATGAAACTGCAATACCAGATATTGAAGAATTAGTTGTCCAACGAAGTTTTGTTATCTCAAAAATCAAATGTAGTTCAAAGGTGAATTACCATATGTACTGTATTGCAGTACCGTAATCACTACCTTCAGTATGTACTAAGCAGACAGTTAGTGCATTCAGACAATGACATAGTCAGTTACAGTTTTCTGGGAAATATTCTTCAAATTTCTTTCCTTTATTTGGTAGATCTTATAAAATTTTCTGAGGACATACATTCTTATAAAGTGATTGTTTTTTTATATTCTGAGTAGCTTATTGGGCAATGTGCATTTAAAATAGTACAGCCGAGTATTACATTTGCTTTGCCATTATTACAAAGTCTTTGTCATTCGCCAGCCATGGCTGGATATACTGTGTTGTAAATTACAAAATTGATATGTACAAATGGTATGTAACAGATCAAATATTTTAACATGTTAAGCATTTTACTTTATCTACATTTAATCTGCTGTTGTCACTTGAGTTATCTGAAAGATTCACTAGTTTTGGAGAAAGTTCAGTAAATCCACCCACTTTCTTCACAGTAAAAAAGTTCCTGGAAGGGGTAGATTAGATGCAGTTTTTAAGTCTCTTTAAATATTGTTCTTGAATCTCTCCAGTGGCAGGATCTGCACTTCCATGAGTAGTGATCTGAACATTTTTGGGGCAATGTTCAGAAAGCTGTCTCTTGTTTTACACTGTTGACAGGTTGATATGTTTCTGCTTTCTTTATTGCAGGTTTGTAGTCATTTCTGTCATACCTTCTGCTGAAGGAATCTTCATTTTCCTCAATGTGAAGTATGCACAAAAATGCATAACTGTCATATTTCCAGTGTGCAGTGCGGTCTTGCCAAGTGAGTTTGGTATCCAGCAAGAACCCAAAAGTTTCACAACCCCTACACAGTTCAGATATCCTTTGTCACTGAGGCCTCATATCAGTTTTAGCGTTTTTTTCCTTAGTTTCATTTTGTTTTTAACAAACCATTCTTTTGTCGCATCAAGCAAGACATCTGCTTCTTCTTGAGCCTTGCTCGCATTGATGTCTTCTGAGTACAAAGTTGTGTCATCCGCGAATTACAGTTGCTTCCTAACTTGACTTGCTAATTCAGTACCACACACTACAGTTAACTGCAATATCCAGTCTTTGTTTACGTTACTTTTCCTTTTGATTTTCCTTTTTTGATACATTGTTCTTACTTTTTTTTAGACCATCAACAGATGCAGGCTGCCTCTCTCACGTTACTGAACCAATTTTTTGTTGCTTTTCTGCTATTGTACTCTTTTTTCGAAGCTCTATTGCAGTTTCACTACGGTACAACAATGTGCAATCTTTCGCAATAGAGCAGACGTATGGTGCATGAAATTCGTATTGGAGAAAAAAAAGTCACTCTCGGATGGCTTACAGTAGAAATACGTTATCTCTAATCTGTTTGCATGTACAGTTCATCTCTTAGAGAGTAAGTAAGTTCGTTATCACAATCGTTTATTTCCCAAGATAATAAATACGATTAGAGTCAATTTTTTCAGGACAGAAAATTATGAGACTGGCAGTAAGACTCAGGTAAAATAATATTGTATTTCCACTTCTATTTCAGAACGCAGGTTAAACTAACTCCGTGTTGACTGAAATTTTCACACTGTACTTCTAACTGAAATTGTCATGCAGTCCATACAAGACTCGTGTTTGTAGTTGTTATTCTTCCAGGCGTTCAGCTTCTCCCATTTTTTAACAGATGGCGCGTTGATTCGCATGCGCTGAGGATAAGGCAGAAACGTTACTGGTGCAACCGATAGATGGCATTACAAGCGTTATAGCAACTACGATGAGCGCTACACACAGAGGTGAATCAGACAACAGATCCATGCGCAACCAGGGAGTTGCGAAGTGTCAACCGCTCAGCTTGTGTCAGTACTTTAAAATAAATCACTAAAACTGATATCGGCATCGATTTTGGTACCACATGTCATTTAAGAATTTTGTGCCGTTATTCTAAGGTCACAGATGATTCCAGTTTTCGAGCCCATCCACTAATCTGGTTTCTTTTTAGCACCTATGGTGTTTTCTGTTCTTTATTTTGGAAAGAATTTTAACGAAAGAAACATTTTATATGGAATGTGTTACTACTTATGGGGGCTGGGAGTCATAAACAGTACCTCGACAGCAAAGGTTGTATCAAAGCTTTTGAAAAGGTGTTGTGAAAGAGAGATAAGACTTTTGCACTAAGTGACTAATAAGGCGTAATCTGGTTGACATTCGTGCTTTAAACTGCAGATTACACAGCGGTGAATGTCGTTCGTCGGCGAAGTGGCTCAACTCCTAAATCGTGCTCTATTTTGGAAAGTCAACTCATTTCGCAGGAGTAAAATTTGGAGATGAGTTTTGACGTAGAGAACAATGCTTTTGGCAAGATAGTCGTATTCTGACTTTGTCACATTTATCCCTTTCAAGACCCATGGAATAAGTTAGCCTAAACACGCTGCTACGTCATAAAGAGTGCAGTGTATAATGAAAATAACCAGAAAACAGGCTCACAACAAGCGAGTAGCGAGAAGATGTCGTAAACTACTGAATGTCTCATGAGTTCAGAGAAACTGCCCAACCGCAGTGATGCACGCCTAACACGCAAGAATGAGTGTTACGCGGAAGTCTAAAACGATGAAACGAAGCCCATCAGTTGAAGATGTTGAAGTTGGACTGATGTATCCGGAGTATAAATCCGTCGATGACAGTCACTATTTTTTTATTTTTTTATTTGGCCTTTGAGTGTGTACTCAATTTAGCCATCGGCAACACATAGTGACAATGTACACATAATTGAATAAACGAATGAAGAAATGCATATTTACAAGAATAAAAAGCTTAACTGTTACAGTTTTGTACATAGTGTTTTAAAAATTGAATTGAATTGGAAAATAATTAAAAGTGTCTTGGCTTACAATTCACACCAATTCTGAAATATCTTCATCAGCAAGACATATTTATAATTTACGTACACCATTAAAACCTACAGATTGTAACCAGTACTCTTGATGAAGTTAACTATCATTTTATATAGACGAACGTCTTTAGTACACAAAAGAAAAGAAGCTGATTGAGGAATATGGTAGCCCATACTCAGCAATGTCTTCAGAAAGACCGACCGTTCACGGTCAAATTTGGGGCAAATAAATAAGATGTGGTTGACATCAGCTTCTGACTCAGGATCACACTCACATGCTGGTGAACTGTAAACGTTGATCAGATGTAGATGTCTTGGGAAAGAGGCATGATTGAAGCGGAGTCTTATGATGGTAGAAATCGTGGATCGGTCCAGATGCGTCCTCATGAACCACGGCTGTATTTGCGTTTCAGACGTTGCAATAACATAAAAAGTATATCTCAGATTTAGTTTCAAGCTGCGCATATGTGAAAAACTGACAATACATGACAAAAGTAATCTGGAATCTTCCGAGTATGCTTTATATTGCAACGAGTGATACTGCGGGCAATCTTGATCAAATTAGCTGACGAGAACTCCTAACTATTTGCATCAGACCTTCAAGTATGCTAATCAAAAATGAAAATATTAAATATTTTTTAAGTTATATATATATCATAAAAATATTATTAAATATTATACGTAAATTACTTTTCGTATTTACTGCCGCTTATTGCGAATCATTGAGTCCAATAACAGCTTGTTTCCATGTTAAAGTGACTATACGACTCACACTAAAAACGAGAAACACTTCTTCCACTTCGTCTTTCTTGTTAGAGGACTAGTTGTAATCTCATGGTTAGGATTCACTCTAGGATTTCAAACGCGAAAGCAACGAAGAGGACATGAGCAGCAAAAGGTGAGACATCGTGTCCGACCAGGAGAAAGAAGGGCACGAACTGTTGTTGGAACCCATATACCTATTTTTTTATAACTTCCTTTATTTAAAAAAAAAAATATAACATACACCAAAGATCGCAGAGAGCAAATTAGATATTTCTTTAAACTTAAAATTAGAAGAAATGTTTATTGAGATTCATACTGTAACAAGGACGAAGGGCGTTCTGAACGTAAAGAACGTTCGTTATTCCAGACATTTTAATTCAATATAATGAAATAAATCTTATAACGTATTTTGATATACACTGAAGCGCCAAAGAAACTGGTACAGTCATGTGCAATCAAATACAGAGATATGTAAATAGAATACCGCGCTGCAGTCGGCAACGCATGTCTATGACAATGTCTGCTGCTGCAATGCCAGATAATCAAGATTTAAGTGAGGTTGAACGCGGTCTTCGTCGGCGCGCGAGCGATGGGACACAGCATCTCCGAGGTAGCGATGAAATGCGGGTTTTCCCCGTACGACCATTTCACGAGTGTTCCGTGAATATCAGGAATCCGGTAAAACATCAAGTCTCCGACATTGCTGCGGCCGGAAAAAGATCCTGCGAGACGGGTTCAATGACGACTGATGAAAATCGTTCAACGTGACACAAGTGCAACCCTTCCGCAGATTGCTGCAGATTTCAATGCTGGGCTATCAGCAAGTGTCAGCGTGTCAACGAAACATCACCGCTATAGGCCCACTCGTGAACCCTTAATGACTGCACGACACAAAGCTTTACACCTCGCTGGGCCCGTCAACACCGACGTTGTAACGTTGATGATTAGAAACTTGTTGCCTGGTCGGACGAGTCTCATTTCAAACTGTATCGAGCGGATGGACGTGTACGGGTATGGAGACAACCTCATGAATCCATGGACCGTGCATGATAAATGGTTCAAATGGCTCTGAGCACTATGGGACTTAACTTCTGAGGTCATCAGTCCCCTAGAACTTAGAACTACTAACCTAAGGACATCACACACACCCATGCCCGAGGCAGGGTTCGAACCTGCGACCGTAGAGGTCGCGCGGTCCCGATGCAGCTGCGGAATCAGCGGTGGCCAGTGAAAATGTATGTTGGACTCGAACCCAGGATGTCCTGCTAACTAGGCAAACGCCACTGTGCCATCCAGACAAATGCGGGGACTACCTTGACACGCTCCCTGGCCGACTCACACCCCCTCCTATCACCATCTATCCGAACGTAAACGCGCACCTGCACTGATGGTGCCTCGATGGACAGTCAGTCCACAGGCTTAAGTCTGGACGCACATTTCGCTCGACCTTCAGCTGGGATATAAAATAAGCGAGCATGGAGGACATGGGTGAGGACTGCTAGGCGGCAGTGAGTCGAGTGGGGAGCGAGCCCAAATAGTCCGAGCATTTGCGATAAGAACTGCGTCTGGATGGAACAGTGGTTAACGCATCTGCCAAGTAAGCAGGAGATCCGGGGTTCGAGTCCCAGTTGCAAAAGCCCCTCACTCACTCATACTGAACCCCCAGAGATGTCTCAGTTCAACTGGTGAGTCTGTAGATGGTGGTGTAAGGGGGCGATAATTAAGCCAGTCTGTCCTCGAACTGACTTAGTAAGCCGCCGCTTAGTTTTATGTCCTCTTGCAGAGCCGCAGGAGCGCCGTCGGATTCTGAAAGTGCAACACTACTGTCTGTTTTACATATTGAGGTGGGAAGAAGTGTTTTTTTGCAAATAATTTTTACACGGGCTGCCATTATGACCTGTTTGTTTGAGCAACACTGTAAAATGAAGTTGTTCACACTCATTATAAACTAACTATGAACGGTACAAGGCCACGGTCTACCACGCGATCGGATCAAAACGCATACTGTCGATGACTGCCAACCATGGTGCACAGTCTGTAACTTGAGTGTACAATCGATATACACGGTGTCAATTCCCTCCAGCGCTACTTCAGACATTAGCAGAGTCCATGCCACGTCGTGTTGCGGCACTTCTGGATGCTCCTGCCCCACAGGATATTACGCAGCGGTACCAGTTTCTTTGGTTCTTTAGTGTATTATCGATTTTTACATAAATATAGTTGCTGTTCAGAATGAAACATTTGTGATAGCACTGCACAATGTTCTCAATGCATGCTCAGTTGCTGCTAGGTTGTTGAACCAGGTATTGACGTTCTCTTTCAGTTCATTGTCCTTTCCATAGTACTTTCCGCCCAAGAAACCTTCCAGTTTGGAAAAAAGATGGTGATCCCTCGGGGTAAAGTCCGTGCTATAAGAAGGGTTTTGAAAATTTCCCACTTAAACCACCGAAGCAAGAAAACCTTCGTCAACGCATCGCAACTGTGCATAAGCTCAATGCCACTGACTCACCAATGCACGCCGTTTGTTTTGGACGGCGCTGCGTAGTCGGTGAAGGACCTGACAGTAGACCGATGCGTTTGTGATCTCTCCTCTGCACACACACAAAGTCGATGAGTAGGACACCCTTTCGATCCCAAAAGACCGTGACCAAAACCCTTCTGGGCACAAGAATTTTTATTATGTTGGGAATCCTGAATCATGCCATTCCATTGGCTGTCGCTTTGTTTCAGGACTTCTGTGCTGTGCCCAGGTATCGCCACCAGTAAGAATGTGCTTCTACACTGAAGAGTCAAAGAAACTGATACACCTGCTTAATAGCGTTCAAACTCACTTGATAACCTACCATTGTAGCAGCAGTAGCCGATCTAACAACTGCGCCAGACCCTTGTTGTCTTAAATAGGCGTTTCCGACCACAGCACCGTATTCTGACTGTTTACATTTCATATCTCAGTAATTGAATACGCATGTCTATACCAGTTTCTTTGGCGCTTCTTAGCCATCCTTATACCATGTGAGGAAAGTCAATGTAGCTTACATCTGACGTTTCTTGTCATCTGTCAAATGTTGAGGAACCCACCTGACACACACTTTTCTGTAACCCAAATCGCCGCTAACAAATTGATAAAGAACTGATCGTAAAACTTCAGCAAAGGAAAGCTCAGTTCATCAATAGCGAAACGTCTATCATCTTGAATTTTTTTCCACAAGTCTTGATTTAAGTGCGTCAGTCGCAACTAAAGGTGGGCCTGATCTTTCTTTCTCATCAATATTCGTTCTCCCGCCATTAAACATGCTGAACCATTTTTTTTACTGCAGTTTCATTCATTATGTCTCTCTCCCTCTCCTTGTCACTTTGTCCCGCACTGTTGCAGGGTCGGTATGATTATGGGTAGATTTGGCAAGGTTAATTTACAGGCTGGCCCGATGCCCTACCTGTCACAACCCCGGTGGATGAGATGATGATGAAGACAACAACGGAGAAAAATCCCCTATTCAGCTGGGAATCGAACCCGGGCCCCTTTGCGCGGCATTCCGTCGCGCTGACCACTCAGCTATCGGGGCGGACTGCAGTTTTATTCATTATATTTCCATAAAATTCGGTTATCTCTCTGTAAATTTCAATATGGCACGCATAAAACTATTACACTACGAACCTCACACTTGGCGGGGTTGTTAGTTTTATCACACATTTCAAAATCATACAGATAAAAAATAACCGACGGTTTTGCTCGCTGTTAACAAGCTTCATACTCGTGCCGGCAGTTAGGAAGGTCTGTCTTGATGGCTGGGAGGTAGGGAGGGGGGGATTGAGGACCACATCAGATCAAATGTTCTTTAGTTTTAGAGTGGCCCTCGTGCCTCATTTGTCAATACGGCACACTAACGAACAGGAAATATCAGAAAAGAGTGTGCCTTCTACTTTTTAGGATTCTCATGGGAGACTTTAAGGGAGAGTTGAAACTCATTATGAACATTTGCAAACGAGTAGGAGAATTTACTTTCTCTATAAGAACAACCGACGTTTTATTGAAGATAGAAATAGATGAATTAAGGTGGCAGGGGTAAAATACAGGGAGCGAAAGGCTATTTACAATTTGTACACAAACCAGTGGCAATTATAAGAGTTGAGGGGCATGAAAGGGAAGCAGTGGTCGGGAAGGGAGTGAGACAGGGTTGTAGCCTATCCCCGATGTTATTTAATCGGTATATTGAGCAATCCCTAAAGGAAACAAAAAAAATCGTAGTGGGAATTAAAATCCATGGAGAAGAAATAAAAACTTTGAGGTTCGCCGATGTCATTGTAATTCTGTCAGAGACAGCAAAGGACCTGGAAGAGCAGCTGAACGGAATGGACAGTGTCTTGAAAGGAGGGTATAAGATGAACATCAACAAAAGCAAAACGAGGATAATGGAATGTAGTCGAATTAAATCGGGCGATGCTGTGGGAATTTAAATTACGAAATGAGACGCTTAAAGTAGTAAAGGAGTTTTGCTATTTGGGGAGCAGAATAACTCAGGATGGTCGAAGTAGAGGGGATATAAAATGTAGACTGGCAATGGCAAGGAAAACGTTTCTGAAGAAGAGAAATTTGTTAACATCGAGTATAGATTTAAGTGTCAGGAAGTCGTTTTTGAAAGTATTTGTATGGAGTGTAGCCATGTATGGAAGTGAAACGTGGACGATAAATAGTTGGGTCAAGAAGAGAATAGAAGCTTTCGAAATGTGGTGATACAGAAGAATGCTGAAGATTAGATGGGTAGATCACATAACTGTTGAGGAGGTATTGTATAGAATTGGGGAGAAGAGGAATATGTGGCACAACTTGACTAGAAGAAGGGATAGGTTTGTAGGACATATTCTGAGGCATCAAGGGATCACCAATTTAGTATTGGAGGGCAGCGTGGAGGGTAAAAACCGCAGAGGGAGACCAAGAGATGGATACACCAAGCAGATTCAGAAGGATGTAGGTTGCAGTAGATACTGGGAGATGAAGAAGCTTGCACAGGATAGTGTAGCATGGAGAGCTGCATCAAACCAGTCTCTGGACTGAAGACCACACCAACAACAAGGTATTTCCACATATTTTAATTAATTGGTGTTCTACAGGGTAATATTTCAGGATAGTTCTTCAGTCGAACAAACAATAAGAGTTGCTCTAAAGGAAATAAATAGCTGGGTGCAAGGACGACAAACTCATCACACAATTGAATTAAACTCCTGTTTAGAAATGGTTCTGTCAACAGTTGCAGTTATTATTAGGCGGCTAGTTTTTAGCACTTACAGGTTCAATTTCAAGCCTGGCACACTGAAGCTCCAGAAACAGTACGTAGTTGTAAATACAAAAGTGGTATTAGAATAAAAAGTTCAGCGACGGAAATTAATTATTTCAATGCAAACATGCCTGCTCTGACAGTGCCTGATCTTAATAACATGAAATGCATGGCTTGTGACGAATAATGTCACACTAGTATTTGTATTTGTGCAATACCCGTACATTTGTTGTTATCATTCACTCTTTTGATGTCAGACTTAGACGCATACCCATTTTAAACCGCGACACGCCCATTGGTTGCTGAAATGCGCTTGTACGTTACTCGCGACGCTGGTGGCATCGAAAGTTTCCTGGTGCTGTTGGTTATGTTGACCTCCAGTTTGATTTTGACTTGGTAAGAGGCATGTGTGGACTGTGGCACCCATCCTGCTAACATTTATAGAGCATGTGTTGCCATTCACATGTATTATAAAGATCAGGTACTGTCAGCGCAGGATGTTTGTATCCAAATAATTAATTTCTCTTACATTTGAACCTTTTATTGTAATACCATTTTTGTATACACAACTAGGTTCTGTTTTTGCAGCCTCAGTGAGCCAGGACTGAAAATGGACCTTTAAGTGTTAAAAACTAGTCGCCTAATAAATGACTGCAACTGTTGATAGACCCATTAATAAACGCTTTAAGGAATTGAAATAACGTTGCCGTTCCCTGTCAACGAAATGTTGAAACTGAAGAACTGAATGAAACATCTACGGATTACTCGATAAATAGTACAATTCTCAAGGCTGTCAATTCAACTAAGTACCTGGGTGTTAAAATTACGAACAACTTCAGTTGGAAGGACCACATAGATAATATTGTCGGGAAGGCGAGCCAAAGGTTGCGTTTCATTGGCAGGACACTTAGAAGATGCAACAAGTCCACTAAAGAGACAGCTTACACTACACTCGTTCGTCCTCTGTTAGAATATTGCTGCGCGGTGTGGGATCCTTACCAGGTGGGATTGACGGAGGACATGGAAAGGGCGCAAAAAAGGGCAGCTCGTTTTGTATTATCACGTTATAGGGGAGAGAGTGTGGCAGATATGATACACGAGTTGGAATGGAAGTCATTACAGCATAGACGTTTTTCGTCGCGGCGAGACCTTTTTACGAAATTGCAGTCACCAACTTTCTCTTCCGAATGCGAAAATATTTTGTTGAGCCCAACCTACATAGGTAGGAATGATCATCAAAATAAAATAAGAGAAATCAGAGCTCGAACAGAAAGGTTTAGGTGTTCGTTTTTCCCGCTCGCTGTTCGGGAGTGGAATAGTAGAGAGATAGTATGATTGTGGTTCGATGAACCCTCTGCCAAGCACTTAAATGTGAATTGCAGAGAAGTCATGTAGATGTAGATGTTATCCAGTGGATTTATTCTCTGATGAAATTTCTCGTCAACAAAACGTTCCAGTTTGAGAGCTACAGGTGAGGCAAACGTGATGCCAAAATGATAAATAGCGTGCACCTTCCCACAGTCCATCTAATGTTCGGCCAGAAAAGAGTGAAGCACAAAGCTTGAGAAGAACTCTTTGGTAATTTTCCTTTTGCGCAAACCGCGTGGGGCGGCGCAGTGCAAACGTATTCTGGAAACCGTGGTTCCAATCTGTAACCCATCCTATAGATCAGGCCTTCAGTGGCCACACATACAGCGTGTAATGCATTTAAGTGCAGATATTTTTATATACGATACCTTAATAAGCACACACATCAGTGTGTTAGTTATTTCTTCTCTGCATCGATCAGTTTCCCAGAAACACATCACTAACTTTATGACCTGATGTTTCCTGCACAGTGGTAACAGCATCTCTGAGTGGACTACACCTGTCAGCACACACTGACCGTTTTGCATTGCACGCGTCAGCACTAGACTATATTAGACTACTAACGGGATGTATGTGTCCTATGGTAGGTTATAAGAGGAAATACTGGAATTTGTTGCATGTTATTGCTATGTATCAGTGTCTCACTAGTAAAGGGAAACCTACTTATGGTTAGCAGAATTCTTATAATTACAAACTGCATCTAGAGGCTGAACTGCCTTCAGCTTTCATTTTTAATCCTCGTCGCCATATATTACACCGAAGAGCCAAAGAAACTGATACTGCCTACAGGAAAATTAAAGAGACCTTTCGAGATAAGAGAACCACTTGTACGAATATCAAGAGCTCAGATGGAAACCCAGTTCTAAGCAAAGAAGGGAAAGCAGAAAGGTGGAAGGAGGATATACAGGGTGTTACAAAAAGGTACGGCCAAACTTTCAGGAAACATTCCTCACACACAAATAAAGAAAAGATGTGATGCGGATATGTGTCCGTAAACGCTTAATTTCCACGTTAGACCTCATTTTAGATTCGTCAGTATGTACTGTACTTCCTCGATTCACCGCCAATTGGCCCAATTGAAGGAAGGTAATGTTGACTTCGGTGCTTGTGTTGACTTGCGACTTATTGCTCTACAGTACTAGCATCAAGCACATCAGTACGTAGCATCAACAGGTTGTGTTCATCACGAACGTGGTTTTGCAGTCAGTGCAATGTTTACACATGCGGATTTGGCAGATGCCCATTTGATGTATGGATTAGCACGGGACAATAGCCGTGGCGCGGTACTTTTGTATCGAGACAGATTTCCAGAACGAAGGTGTCCCGACAGGAAGACATTCGAAGCAACTGATCGGCCTCTTAGGGAGCACGGAAAATTCCAACCTATGACTCGCGACTGGGGAAGACCTAGAACGACGAGGACACCTGCAATGGACGTGGCAATTCTTCGTGCAGTTGACGATAACCCTAATGTCAGCGTCAGAGAAGTTGCCGCTGTACAAGGTAACGTTGACCACGTCACTGTATGGAGAGTGCTACGGGAGAACCAGTTGTTTCCGTACAATGTACAGCGTGTGCAGGCACTATCAGCAGCTGATTGGCCTCCAAGTGTACACTTTTGCGAATGGTTCATCCAACAATGTGTCAATCCTCATTTCAGTGCAAATGTTCTCTTTACGGATGAGGCTTCATTCCAACGTGATCAAATTGTGAATTTTCACAATCAACATGTGTGGGCTGACGAGAATCAGCACCCAATCGTGCAATCACGTCATCAACACAGATTTTCTGTGAACGTTTGGGAAGGCATTGTTGGTGATGTCTTGATTGGGCCACATATTCTTCCACCTACGCTCAATGGAGCACGTTATCGTTATTTCATACGGGATAGTCTTCCTGTGCTGCTAGAACACGTGCCTTTACAAGTACGACACAACATGTGGTTCATGCACGATGGAGCTCCTGCACATTTCAGTCGAAGTGTTCGTACGCTTCTCAACAACAGATTCGGTGACCGATGGATTGGTAGAGGCGGACCAATTCCATGGCCTCCACGCTCAGCGCATCAGGGATTTCATGCGACGGAGGGTGGATGCATGTATCCTCGCTAACGGAGGACATTTTGAACATTTCCTGTAACAAAGTGTTTGAAGTCACGCTGGTACGTTCTGTTGCTGTGTGTTTCCATTCCATGATTAATGTCATTTGAAGAGAAGTAATAAAATGAGCTCTAACATGGAAAGTAAGCGTTTCCGGACACATGTCCACATAACATATTTTCTCTCTTGGTGTGTGAGGAATGTTTCCTGAAAGTTTGGCCGTACCTTTTTGTAACACCCTGTAGAGGGTCTATACAAGATCGATGTATTTGAGGACAATATTATGGAAATGGAAGATGATGTAGATGAAGATGAAATGTGAGATATGATGCTGCGTGAAGAGTTTGACAGAGCACTGAAAGACCTGAGTCGAAGCAAAGTCCCGGGAGTAGATAACATTCCATTAGAACTACTGAAAGCCTTGGGAGAGCCAGTTCTGACAAAACTCTACCATCTGGTGAATAAGATGGATGAGACAGGAAAAATACCCTCAGACTTCAAGAAGAATATAATAATTCCATTCCCAAAGAAAGAAGGTGTTGACAGATGTGAAAATTACCGAACTATCAGTTTAATAAGTCTCGACTGCAAAATACTAACGCGAATTCTTTACAGACGAATGGAAAAACTACTAGAAGCGACCTCGTGGGAAGATCAGTTTGGATTCCGTAGAAATATTGGAACACGTGAGGCAATACAGACTGTATGACTTATCTTAGAAGCTAGATTAAGGAAAGGCAAACCTACATTTCAAGCATTGGTAGACTTAGAGAAAGCTTTTGACAATGTTGACTGGAATACTCTCTTTCATATTCTAAAGGTGGCAGGGGTAAAATACAGGTAACGGAAGGCTATTCACAATTTGTACAGAAACCAAATGCCAGTTACAAGAGTTGAGGGGCATGAAAGGGAAGCAGTGGTTGGGAAGGGAGTTGGACAGGGTTGTAGCCTCTCCTAGATGTTATTCAATCTGTATATTGCGGAAGCAGTGAAGGAAACAAAAGAAAAATTCGGAGTAGGAATTAAAATCCATGGAGAAGAAACAAAGACCTTGAGATTCGCCGATGACATTGTAATTCTGTCAGAGACAGCAAAGGTCTTGGAAGAGCAGTTGAACGGAATGGATAGCGCCTTGAAAGGAGGATATAAGATGAACATCAACAAAAGCAAAACGAGGATAATTGAATGTAGTCGAATTAAGTCGGGAGATGTTGAGGGTATCAGATTAGGAAATGAGACACTTAAAGTAGTAAAGCAGTTTTGCTATTTGTGGAGCAAAATAACTGATGATGGTCGAAGTAGAGAGGATATAAAATGTAGACTGGAATGGCAAGGAAAGCGTTTCTGGAGAAGAGAAATTTGTTAACATGGAGTATAGATTTAAGTGTTAGAAAGTCCTTTTTGAAAGTATTTGTATGGAGTGTAGCCATGTATGGAAGTGAAACATGGACAATAAATAGTTTGGACAAGAAGAGGATAGAAGCTTTCCAAATGTGGTGCTACAGAAGAATGCTGAAGATTAGATGGTTCGAACTAATGAGGAGGTATTGAATAGGATTAGGGAGAAGAGAAGTTTGTCACACAACTTGACTAGAACAAGGGATCGATTGGTAGGACATATCTGAGGCATCAAGGGATCACCAATTTAGCATTGGAGGGCAGCGTGGAGTGTAAAAATCGTACAGGGAGACCAAGACATGAATACACTAAGCAGATTCAGAAGGATGTAGGTTGCAGTAGATACTGGGAGATGAAGAAGCTTGCACAGGATAGGGTAGCATGGAGAGCTGCATCAAACCAGTCTCAGGACTGAAGACCACAACAACAACATGAATGGATGCAGGTGATCAGACAGGACACTGTGTCACCTGTCAGAGTCATGTCAGGGGTCTCATATCACTCCAATTGCGTATGCACCACACCATTACACAGCTTCTACCAGCTTAATTTTGCAGAAGTGCTGCACTTCTGTCACGTTGAACGATTCTCTTTACTCGTCGTTGGTCCCATCCTTGCAGGATCTTTTTCCGACCGCAGCGATGTCGGAGATTCGATGTTTCACCAGATTCCTGATATTCACGGTACCCTCCTGATGTGGTCGTACTGGGAAAGTCCCCACTTCATCGTTACCTCGGAGATGCCGTGTCCCATCGCTCGCACGCCGACTTAAAGCGTGATAATCGTCCATTGTGGCAGTAATAACCGAGATAACAACAACGCCACGCACTTGTCTTACACAGGCGTTGCCGACCGCAGCGCCGTATTCTGCCTGTTTAGATATGTCTGTATTTGAATACGCATGCCTATGCCAGTTTTTTTGGCGCTTCAGTGTAAATGGCAATGTCGTTGAGTCAAAATGGAAACATGTAAGGGTCATCTGCTACGGAGCGCCACGTTCAGCAAAGTATGCTCCTAAGTAGACGGTTGATATATTTAAAAATATTTGGTATCCGATATATCGATTTTTAATAAGTTTCCGTGTTGGTCGTTGATATATGGAAAGAAGTATGGATAGTCGACGAAAAATTTGTCTGTGTAACGACCTATAAAAATATCGGCTGAACACTGTAAATATACTGCCGGTTTTAGATCTGTATACTTAAGTATTGATTTCTAATGAGATATTCTGTACATCAGCTAGCTATCAGCTTCCTTATCCTCTTTATAGCAAGAATCGAAAGGAAAACGATGCACTCTTGGCGCTAACCAGTTTGCTAACAATGAATAGTAACTGCATGTAAGTGGCACAATAAGAGGTGTCCGATGGGTTCGTCGTTTGTTTTCGCTACATATCGATTTTGTCTGGAACACCTCATGCCGACTGCCCTGTTTTTTCGTTTCTACAAACGCCAGGGATCTAGCAGTTGTAGTGTCAAAACTGCGTGGTGAAGCTAAACGTTGCAGTTTCTGTTGGAAGCTCCGATCACGTCAGCATATCCCCTCGCAATCCTCCGCCCACCGCAAAAACAAATAATGTCATTTACATTATGGTCTTCTGCTTCAGGAACTGTTTTTGAACAATGCGATGTGAAAAAATTGCGTAAAATATTTTTTTTTAAACGGGAATGGTGTGCTATTTCTTCACATCGATAATCTTGTTATTCTATTCACACCGCCATCCCCCCTCCCCCCCCCCCCCCCTCTACCCAGTGCAATCGGACTTCTTTGTGCCACCTATACTTGCTTCACACAGTCAAAGAGGAAGACTGAACGGACGTGGTGTAAGCTCAAAAAACAGTAAGACTCCTTAATACAGTGAATGTAAAATTACTTTCATTACAATTTCAAAGAATTGATTCACATATTTACCGAAAATTAAAATTAAAATTAAAATTAAAAAAAAAAAGTAACATAAAGTAAAAATAACAGCACTCGATATTCTCATTTCGATATCGGTATTATGATATATCGATATTATAGTATTTCGGGGAAAATGTATCTCCGATGTGTATCCATATTTACTGACAAAAATATTGATATATCGATATTGTACCAACAGCCTTACTCCGAAGCACTTTTCCCTGCTCTAGCACTATACTCTGTTGTAAGATCGTCCACAAATCCCCTCGTATACTACTTTACACAGCGCGCAAACTTCCGATCTCCAAGTTTTATGACAACGCGTGGACTTCCAAAAACTTGTCGCTTACTCGTGGTTTCACACTGTCCTTCAGCCACCTTCCAAAGAGGCTCGTGACAATAGCACACGAACAGCGTACCAACTTCGCTATTTCTGAGATGTTCGTTGCCAGACGACGCCCGACAACAATCTGCCCCTTGTCGAAGGCGCTTGCTTCAGAGGATTTTCTCATTTGCGACCCAAATCGTCGCTAGAATAACCCTCCCCCCCCCCCCCCCATATCTCTCTGTTCCACTTGTTGAGGGTGTAGAAAAATTACGTATATAAGTCTGTCGTGTTATTACTCTACAGCGTTAGTGTCACAGGTGAACCGTTTCTCCGCGAAGGATCGTTAAACTGTTTGACCATGGACTTCCCTTAGACTGAGGTTGACAGTTGTTTTGACTGCTTCATATGCAACACTTGTCACCTTGACACTGGAATCTGGCAGGCAACACAACTGCGTCTTACTTTAGGAAGAATAAGTTTTCATTACTGTTCTTGGTGTCCAGGTCTCTGGAGAAAAAGTTACATTAATTTTGTTTATGACGTGTCTAAATGAAAATTTCCGCTGATGTTTACATATTCTTGATTGCTGATTACACTCTAACTGAGGTAGGTGACATCGATCTCGTTTATGGTGAGGCACGATGCAACAGTCGAGCAGTCACCAAATCATGTCACATTTCAAAGACTCGATAGCTGTTTTCATGAAACAGGATCGCTTAGATCAGACTGACGGAAAACTGGTAGCCCTCGTAGCGTGCGATCTGTTCAGTTCGAGCAAGCTGGTTACTGCAAAGTGAGGACAACCCCAGTATCAACACACGACCCGTATCTACCGAAATGAGTAAGTCCTGCACGAGATGGGAATGCACCCATTCTATCACCAGAAGGTACAAGACCTACAATCTGAAGATTCTCCCCAGCGTGTGGAATTCTAACAATGGTATCTACACGGAACTGTAAGCATCCCTGACATCCAGATGCGGGTTTGGTCAGTGACGACGCTGCCTTCACAAGAGAAGGGGTATTCAAGAGCTACAGTAGCCGTGTTTGGGAGCTGGAAAATCCTAAGATAACTCTTGTGTTTTACGAACAGAGATTTACCATAAATGTGTGGGCTGGTATTGTTCACGACCATCTGATTGGGATTTATCGTCTGCCTAATATGCACAGTGGAGGAAATTACTGCATCTTTCTGCGTGAAGTACTAGCGGGAATGTTGGAAATGTTCCACTAGCAGCCAGGCGACGATTATTGTTCCATCATGACGACTTCCAACCGCACTTTGCCGTTGATGCCAAGAGAATATTTGGGCAACGTTTTCCCTAACTGCTGGATTGGGATGGATGTGCCACTACCAAGGCTACCATGTCTTCACAAGTACACTCCTACGGGTTTGTTATCGTGGGGACAGATGAAACGTTTGGTGCGCGAGACATTGGTAGACACACCAGAAGAGGTGGTTTCCGTTTGGCTGAAGCTGCAGCCAATATTCGTGAGACACATGGTTTGATTTCAGCATGTTAGACAATCATTATCGCACAGACTCCAGCTGTGCATTAATGTAACCAGACGATTTTTTCGGCAACATCTCTAAAACAATATTAATCACATGGCCGTCTGAAGGCATCTCTGAACGTCACTAATGTCAAAATATTCATGGACCCCTAATGGGGAAATGGTGCACCTGCGATTTTTTAAAGAAAATACTCTGTAGTTTCACATATGTAGTTTTTTTTTACTCCGAGTATACTTTCCTTACCTTTAACAGCCTTTCCGCAATGGTAGCACCGGTTCCCGTCAGCTCACCAAAGTTAAGCACTGTCGGGATTGGCTACTACTTGGATGAGTGACCGTCCGGGTCTGCAGAGCGCTGTTGGCAAGCGGGGTGCACTCAGCCCTTGTGAGACCAACTAAGGAGCTACTTGGCTGAGAAGTAGCGGCTCTGGTCATGAACGCTGACAACGGCCAGGAGAGCAGTGTGCTGACCACACGACCCTTCATATTTGTACCCAGTGACAGCTACGGGATGAGGACGACACGGCGGTCGGACGGTATCGTTGCGCCTTCCGGCGCCTGTTCGTACGGAATTCTTATGCTTCCCTTACCACGTCACATGCCTGCAACTCAAACACTGCATTCATTCTCACAGTGCACAGTGGTCATTATTTTTTCACTCATCAGTATATTGATGGCCAGGGTGGCCGAGCGGTTCTAGGCACTTCAGTCCGGAACCGCGCTGCTACTACGGTCGCAGGTTCGAATCCTGCCTCGGACATGGATGTGTGTGATGTTCTTACGTCAGTTAGGTTTAAGGAGTTCTAAGTTCTAGGGTACGGATGGCCTCAGATGTTAAGTCCCCTTATGCTTAGAGCCATTTGAACCATCTACATCTACATCCATACTCCGCAAGCCACCTGACGGTGTGTGACCATCATCTGTATATTTAATGTGTGGGTTAACTGTTGCGGAAATGACACGTTCCAACAACATAAGCTGTAATCGTGAATGTAATTTACGAGACCTGTAACTAAATAAATGATTAATCACAGGAAATATGGTCGTTACATCTATTCTCTGTATGTCTTTTTCTGTAGTGTTGAACCCTGCGGTTGATTCGGAGCACTACGCCATTTCCTTCTTCCAACTGCCATCCTCTTCATTTCTGCGTATGTAGTGAATCCCACATCATTTGTAATCTGCTGCATGTGTGACAGCCTCGCTCGTCCAGACAATTCCTTGCTTCAATAGCTCCTTCCCCTATCGTCCCAATGATGTTATTGTCTTTTAAAATGTGTCGTACGAGTTTCTCTCTTCTTGTTTTGACGTGTCTGCACAGAGATATGGTTTCCTGCACTCTTCTCAGCACCTCTTTATGAGTAACTCTGTCTCTCCAGCTGATCTTCATCATTCTTCTGTACCACGAAGTCTCTTGGGCTTCTGGTCTTCTTTCTTCCTTGCTTTCCTACTCTCCAAGTTTCACACCCGTATAGCATCAAACTCCAAACAAATGCTTTCATGGTCAATTTCTTTATTTTCAGACTAACGTTCTTGCTGGTGAGTAAGTCCTTTTTTAAATTTAATGCAATTTTGGCATGCTGTAATCTGCTCACAATTTATTTGTGGCTTCTACCATCCGTTGTAATCCTGCTTCACAAAGAGGTAATTTCCTCTCTCAGTTATAGCTCGTCTCTTCCAATACTTACTCTTAAAGGTTCATATTTTTCTTCACTACTGCAGACCATCACTTTAACCTTTCTCTTGTTTATTCTTATATCGTACTGATTACAGAAAAACCTTTCCATCGCTCTGAGTACTTTCTGTAAGTCTTCTTTCGTCTCTGCGACCACAGCAGTATCACCTGCGTAACGCAACATGTCTATCTTCTGGACATTAATTTGATTCCAACCTCAGCAGTATCACAAACTTGGTGTACAGCTTACTGGATGTAAGCAGTGAATATGAGAGAAGAAAGAGCACATCCTTTTTCAACCCCTTCTTTAATTTTTCCTTCTTATTCCTGATGAAAATTTCTAATCACAGCCACTTCGTTCTTACAGAGTTTTATAGAATTCTTGTGGAATCCATTAATCGCCGGATTGGTAGTACTTGGAGCCGAGAGCTAAGACAGAAACAGACACAGTGATTCGAGAAGAACAACAACGTAGAGGCTAATAGAAAATAATGAATAAAGGATCTACTGCAAAGACCTTGGACATTGCAGTTACGACAGTGAAAAAGAAAAGAAGGTAGTGAGTTTAACGTCCTGTCGACGAACGAGGCATCGGGGACGACGCAACTGGGATGACCCGGCCTTCATGTAACGCCATTGGATGTTACAGGTACCACGCAGATAACTGCTCAACAGCTGTATTAGAGAGCTCACAGCTCTTATAGCGACTGGAAGCGTTCAAGGTGCATAGAATGAAGTAGAACAGACACAAAATCTTTATTAAGCTTTTTACCTCTACTGTTTAACATAGAATACCACAAATTATATTTCAATTCTAACTAAATACATAGCAATGAGCAAGCGAAGTTTAGGCATCTATCTATCTGCAAGAATAACTTTCCTGAAAAAGTGGTACATGTTAACATCGTATAGGGTCATCGTAGCAGGTCAGCAACTGGAAGCAGTTAATTCCATAAATTATCTGGGAGTACGCATTAGGAGTGATTTAAAATGGAATGATCATATAAAGTTGATCGTCGGTAAAGCAGATGCCAGACTGAGATTCATTGGAAGAATCCTAAGGAAATGCAATCCGACAACAAAGGAAGTAGGTTACAGTACGCTTGTTCGCCCACTGCTTGAATACTGCTCAGCAGTGTGGGATCCGCACCAGATAGGGCTGATAGAAGAGATAGAGAAGATCCAACGGAGAGCAGCGCGCTTCGTTACAGGATCATTTAGTAATCGCGAAAGCGTTACGGAGATGATAGATAAACTCCAGTGGAAGACTCTGCAGGAGAGACGCTCAGTAGCTCGGTACGGGCTTTTGTTAAAGCTCCGAGAACATACCTTCACCGAAGAGTCAAGCAGTATATTGCTCCCTCCTACGTATATCTCGCGAAGAGACCATGAGGATAAAATCAGAGAGATTAGAGCCCACACAGAGGCATACCGACAATCCTTCTTTCCACGTACAATACGAGACTGGAATAGAAGGGAGAACCGATAGAGGTACTCAGGGTACCCTCCGCCACACACAGTCAAGTGGCTTGCGGAGTATGGATGTAGATGTAGATGTAATTTGAAAATCTATTTTGATATTATTATCCTGAAATATTGTTTTATGTGCCGTACTTTCATCTTCATCACCAAGAAAGTTGAGCGTCCGTGGAGAAAGTCTAAGAACATTTGTTCAGTACGGTGACCCGCCCATGGTTCGAAAGCCATGATAGAAGGGTACGACGAAAGAAAAGAAAGCTTCACTGCAAATTTAAACGTAGCCAAAGCCTCGCAGACAAATAAAAACTAAGTGAAACCAAGATCAGTGTAAGCAGAGCCATGTGTGATGTGTTCAACCAGTTCAAAAGTACTTGTAAAATTCTACCTACTGACGTGACAGAAAATCCTAAGAAATTTTGGTCTTATATAAATCAGTAAACGGAATGAAGTTATCTGTCCAGCCACTGTATGGCCACAATGGCGCTGAAACGGATGATACAAAAAGGGCCGAAAGACTAAACGACTTTTACCAAAACTATTTCACATAGTACGATCAGACTCTAGTACTTCCTTTAAATCGTCGTATGAACGACTGAATGACAGATATTGAAAGAATTGATCATGGGACAGAAAAGTGACGGATGTTGCTCAACAGTGGAAGGGCCGAAGGAACTTATTGGATACTAATACGGTACTACTTCGAGTATGTGAAGGTAGGAGTGTGCCATAGGTCTCTCTAGACGAGCGAAGAGTCCCTAATCACCGGAAAAAAACAAAACAAATGTCATTCTCGTTTTCAAGAAGGGTCGTCGAACAGACGCACAAAACTGTAGCCCTCTATCTCTGACGTCGGTCTTCTGTAGAATTTTGGAACATGTTTTATTCTCGCGTATTACGACATTTTAATTTTATCCATATTTCGCAGCTTGATGATACGTTGCTGCTATTTGAGGGAACAACACATGAGATAGAAAAACTAGTCCGCCTCCGTAGCGTAGCGGTAGCGTAACCGCCTACCACGCAGGGGGCCCGGGTTCGATTCTCGGCAGGTGACTGGGTGTTGTGTGTCCTTCATCATTATTTCATCATCATTGACTCGCAAGTCGCCGGAGTGGCGTCAACTAAAAAGGACTTGCAATACGGTGCCCGAACACTCCGAATAGTCCCTCCCGACCAACAATGCCATTAGATCATTTCATTCCATCGAACTACTAGCAGTATTCAATTCTTTCCACAAACACATAAAACTCACAATAGAACTTGAGGACACCAAAAGCATAGCCGCGCGGGATTAGCCGAGCATCTAAGGCGCTGCAGTCATGGACTATGCGGCTGATCCCGGCGGAGGTTCGAGTCCTCCCTCGGGCATGTGTGTGTGTGTTTGTCCGTAGGTTGATTTAGGTTAATTAGTGTGTAAGCTTAGAGACTGATGACCTTAGCAGTTAAGTCCCATAAGATTTTACACATAAAAAAATCATAAATTTCCTGGATCTTAAAATCACCACCCACCAACAAAAACATAAGTTCAGCATACACAGAAAACACACATACACAGACGTAACACTGGATAATTCATCATGCCATACTAGCACACAGAAACATGCTGATTTAGGTCCATGCTATACAGAGTACACTCTCTTGATTTAGACGAAAACAGCCTCAGAAATGTGAATAGATAAAATAAAGAGCATTGCCATAAGAATGGCTACACAGCGAAAACAACTGACAATTTAGCCAGACAAAATACACAAAAGTAAGACAACGAATGGTCACACTGTCAAAGAAGAGAAAGTATTTGCCAGTATCCCACACCTCGACTCGATGTCACAAAACATCGCTATCCATTTCGAAAAACAAATGTAACAGTTGCATTTTCAACTATAATAAGATAGGAAACTTACTCGCCCATAACATAAAATTAAATACCCAAACAAACAACAACAGTAGACGGCGCCCCTGTTGTCCTGCCTACTACTTAGGGAAAACAGACAGAAACTTAAAAAACCCGCTTTCAAGAACACAAGTGCTTTCAGGCTGAACCACTTCGAAAAATCAGTTATCGCACAACATATGTTGGGAACGAAACATGCCATCAAAGGTCTAGAAAACAATCTCTTAGAACAACGGGAAATATACCTCCACAAAATCAATAAACCAGAATCTTTGTTAAATGAGCAAATAGATTTCGCAAACCACAGTTATTTCAGTAATTTTAAAAATCTATTCTAAAGTTAGTTCTTGCATATGTCATTTGTTTAATAGTTATATCTTTAGCACTAAGAATAAATTCGTCTTTGATCACACTATGTACAAAAAGATCTGTGAAGTGTTTATAAACATGTGTATGCAAATGTGGCTCATGAATGAAGTGATATGTACGAAGCGATGCAGAAAAGAATGTATGCTGGTACTAAAACATTAAAAATTCTTTTCTTGGATTATGTGGTAAGTTCACACAGTTCATCTTTTCCGGTATTTCGCATATATTTTCCGCGTTTGACTTACGAAGTTCATAACCTGACTTGACGTTACGGTATGACCTTTTCATGACAGGATATGCATTTCAGCTCACTGAAGGGAAAAAATAAAGCATGTGTCAAGATTAGATTGGATTAGATTAGATTAGATTATATTATATTAATACTTGTTCCGTAGATCATGGATACGACACTTCGTAATGATGTGGAACGTGTCAGGTTAATGAAAGATGTCTGTACAAGATATTACATTACACAAAATATTGCATGACACTAATGCTTAAGTTAGTTTTTTCCCTCCCTTAATTTATATCTAAAAATTCAGCCAATGAGTAGAAGGAGTTGTCATCTAGAAATTCTTTTAATTTATTTTTAAATGTTGCTTGACTATCTGTCAGGCTTTTGATGCTGTTTGGTAGGTAACCAAAGACTTTTGTGGCAGCATAATTTACCCCCTTCTGTGCCAAAGTCAGATTTAACCCTGCATAGTGCAGATCATTCTTTCTCCTGGTGTTATAGCTGTGCACACTGCTATTACTTTTGAACTGGGCTGGATTATTAACAACAAATTTCATAAGTGAATATATATACTGTGAGGTTACTGTGAGGATCCCTAGATCCTTAAATAGATGTCTGCAAGATGACCGTGGTTGAGCTCCAGAAATTATTCTGATTACACGTTTTTGAGCAATGAATACTTTTTTACTCAACGATGAATTACCCCAGAATATGATACCATACGAAAGCAGTGAATTAAAGTAGGCATAGTAAGCTAATTTACTGAGATTCTTATCACCAAAATTTGCAATAACCCTAATAGCAAACGTAGCCGAACTCAGACGTTTCAGCAGACCATCAATGTGTTGCTTCCAGTTTAACCTCTCATCAATGGACACACCTAAAAATTTTGAAAATTCTACCTTAGCTACAGACTTCTGTTCAAAATATATATTTTTTACTGGAGTTGTGCCATTTACTGTATGGAACTGTATATACTGTGTTTTATCAAAATTTAAAGAGAGTCCGTTTGCTGAGAACCACTTAATAATTTTGTGAAAAACATCATTTACAATTACATCACTTAGTTCTTGGTTTTTGGATGTTATTACTATACTTGTATCATCAGCAAAAAGAACTAACTTTGCATCCTCATCAATATGGAATGGTAAGTCATTAATGTATATCAAGAACAGTAAAGGACCTAAGACCGAACCCTGTGGGACCCCGTGCTTGATAGCCCCCCAGTTTGAGGAATCAGCTGTTGTATTAACATTACATGAACCACTTATTTCAACTTTTTGCATTCTTCCAGTTAAGTATGAATTAAACCATTTGTGCACTGCCCCCCTCAAACCATAATGATTTAGCTTATCTAAAAGAATTCCATGATTTACACAGACAAATTGCACCTAATGATGGATCCACAGGGTACTTAATAAAACACGAAAAGTTGTGACTGAAGACATTTTCAATTCATGCATCCAGTACTATGACATTGCTGGAGAAAATCTCCTGTGTAATAACCAACATGGATTCGGAAACAGCGATTGTGTGAAACTCAGCTCTCTCTGCCCGCCCACGAGACCCAGAAAGCAGTAGATACATGTGCGCAGGCAAACGACGTATCCCTGATTTCCGGAAGGCGTTCGATACAGTTGCGCACTGCCACCTAATGAACAAAATACGAGCTTGCGGAATACTAGACCAGCTGTGTGATTCGACTGAATAGTTTATAGCAAACAGAACACAGCATGTCGTTCTCAATGGAGAGAAGCCTTTAGACGTAGAAGTTAACTTCGAACGTGTTATAGTACTACTTTTCATAATAAGTATAAATGACCTAGTAGACAACGTCGGAAGTTCCATGAGGCTTTTCAGGGTGATGCTGTTATATACAGAGAAGTTGCAATGTTAGAAAATTGTAGCGAAATGGAGCGAGATCGACGTTTGGTGCAGGGAGTGGCAACTGACGCTCATCATAGACAAATGCAACATATTGCGTACACATAGACAGAAAGGCGCGATACTGTATGGTTACGCGATTGTAGTACAATCACTGGAAGCAGTTACTTCCGTAACATACCTAGGAGTATCAGTTGTAAGGAGTGTGTCAGAACTCTTCCTCATATTGATTAAATATTACATTGAGTATCGAAAACAGTATAGCCAATTTAAGACTATTCTTTGAATTATGTAAGATTCTGCGATTCTCCATGGAAATAAATAAGCACTCAGATATCGATAGCAACAATCGGAGGGCGAAACATGGTAGCGCGGTTCCAAGCATTGTTGTGAGACGAGGTCTATCTGCGAGAGTAAAATTTAAGTAGTGTTGCTCGAGAGCTCGGAGACAGAAGACGCGTCACGTTGCCCCCACGTCGGTGATGGCAGATCCTAACCACACTCAAGGCCTCATTTCATTTATATTTCCAGAAGAGATTTTGATGGCTTAACTACGCTTGAAAATGGAAATCAAGGTAAAATCACAAGCCTAGTGTAAAGCGCACTTGCAGGGGAAGCCTCCTTATCCTTTAAATAATAATAATTATTATTATTATCCACATCTAATTCATAAATTTGCTGTTATTAATAATGTAACTTTGAAATAGAAATAATTTGTTAATCTGAGCTCCTGTGAACGTGCTGGTACGGAGATCAGTACGCTATGGCTGCTCAGGGAGAACTGGCTTCGGTTGTGGCTTGATCATGTGCATGCACTGTTAACTGCCGATAACCAATTGTTAAATCACATACTGAAAAAAATTCGACATCTGCCCAAGTAATCCGAGGTTTCCACTAAATTTGGTAAGGGGTAAATGTCGGGTGTGGTCACAGCATTCAGAGATCGGTAATCAACACAAAAACGGATCTCTGGTTCTCCAGAAATTGATTTCTTCTTTACAATTACAACAGGCGAACCCCACGATGGGTCTGAAGGATCTCTTAATTTTATAATTTGGCTTCTAATTGTTCTTTAACAGTGTTTTCTGCCAACTCTCTTTGACTAAATGGTATTTGGTAAGGTATCTGTGTGATTAGAGCTGCTTTCCCTGTATCAATACGATGATGAAGTAAATGAGTGACGGTTAAATTTGCACGTTCTCGGAATAAATCTGCATACTCCAACAAAAAAGGCGCTAAAATTTTTGTCCATCAGCTGTCAAGTGTTCTATCTTCTTCCAAATCTTGCACTTCAGTTCATTATTAATTTCATCTTCTCATTGCAATTTTGCGGTACTGTTACCAAAATCTGTGTTTATAACTGCATCGTTTGTTACTTCATCTGGAATCTGTATTGCGTCACTTTTGCTTACGCTCGACACTTCAGCAACTTTCGTTCCTCGTAGCAAAACAACATCCTCATTGCTCATATTCGTTATTGTAACCGGGACTTTTGCGACATTCTGTCTCACCATTGTAGTGACACCTACACTTCTAGCAACAAAACAATGCATTGTATCCAGTAACTCACTTTTCTCGGATCGCTCAATTAATAACAGGGCTCCTTCCTTGCACGAGGTGACTTAACCTCAACGTAGATTGTCTTTCCTGCTCCCTTGGGAATCTGCTGAGGCTGATCAATTTGAGCATCGATCGGACGGTTTGAACTGATGCTTCGTTTGGGCGGTCCATTCCCACGACGTCAGTATTTCTGTTCCTTCGAGTATGATCTCAAGAACGATTTCCTAGGCTGCAGTTGCTACGGCCTAGTCTGATCTTTGTTTCTGCAACAAATATCTCTGCCTCGTTAACGGACAAGAAACCAAATCCAAGTACACTATCATAACACGTTTCGCTATTTGAAACTACTTGCACAGTTGCTGTGTATTTATCTTTATCTTTATTTTCACCTTCATCTTGGCCTTGCCCAAGAATTAATTCTATGCCAACTTCTCCATAGTTACGTAGTTTTAACAGCGGGGGTTTCAATTTATCCCGTTTATCTATGCAACACCACATTAATGTGGTCTGTGCTCCTGTGTCAATAAGTAGTTTGATGTTTCTCCCACGATATACAGCACCTATCACGAAGTCATTTTCGGTCTGATTTTCGCTGGAACTAACAGGAACCACTGACTCTGGCAGAGGAAGGATGGAGTGGTGGCCCATACGTCCCCGTACTCGTTTAAACATCTGGTAGATTGTCTGTTGTTCACATTACCTTTCTTCTTGTTGCGACAGTCTCTCGAAACATGACTCTGCATCCCGCAATGATAGCAGATTCGATTCTCCTTACAATCGTTACGCTTGTGACCCAACTTATTGCATCTGTAGCATTGTACAATTGTGTTGAAAACTCTGCGTTCTTGTTTCTGAATCTCATTCGGTCGTCTTAGTCTTCAACGAAACCAACAGCTGATTCTACTGCTTCCTGAAACGTTATACATTGTGCCAATCTAACAGATTTTCTTACTTCGTCTCCGTAAACCCATTAACAAATGCGTCCAAGGCTCTCTGTTCGGCTTCGAGCAACTGAATGCGATTTTCATTTTCATCCTCTACTTACTCGTACGTTTGAGCGTTGATGTTTCTGATTCTGTCGGCAAGCTGCTCGATAGATTCGTCTCGTCGGATTTGCAAACTGTAAAGCTGCTCTCTGTAAAATCTGTTCGCGTTTTTACGTTTAAATCTCTGAACAACAACCGTTCTAAACTCATTGTAATTTTCTGTTTTCTCGCGAGTAAGCTCCGCGCTAATGAAATCTTGTGCTGATCCCTGAATTTTTAATTCTGCAACCACTAGCTTATCGGAATCTGTCCACGATCCTAACAGGGCGGCACCTTCAAGTTTACGAAGAAACACTTTCACATCATCTTCGGGTTTCCGCTAAACACTGGTACTGGTGGCAATAATGAAAAAAATTCTTTATTGTACTTGTACTTGCGCTGCATGAACTATCATTTGAAAAGTCTTTCGGAATGTTACGCTCGCTTCTTTCTGCTTTTAACTGCCGAATCTCTTCTTGCAGTTCATTAATAACAAGTAATCTGTTGTAAGATCGTCCACAAATCGCCTCGTATACTAATTTACACAGCGCGCAAACTTCCGATCTCCAAGTTTTATGACAACGCGTGGACTTCCAAAAACTTGTCGCTTACTCGTGGTTTCACACTGTCCTTCAGCCACCTTCCAAAGAAGCTCGTGACAATAGCACACGAACAGCGTACCAACTTCGCTATTTCTGAGATGTTCGTTGCCAGACGACGCCCGATAACAATCTGCCCCTTGTCGAAGGCGCTTGCTTCTGATGATTTTCTCATTTGCGACCCAAATCGTTGCTAGAATAACCCCCCCCCCTTTTCTCTCTGTTCCACTTGTTGAGGGTGTAGAAAAATTACGTATATAAGTCTGTCGTGTTATTAGTCTACAGCGTTAGTGTCACAGGTGCACTGTTTCTCCGCGAAGGATCGTTAAGCTGTTTGACCATGGACTTCCCCTTAGACTGAGGTTGACAGTTGTTTTGACTGCTTCATATACAACACTTGTCACCTTGACACTGGAATCTGGCAGGCAACACAACTGCGTCTTACTTTAGGAAGAATAAGTTTTCATTACTGTTCTTGGTGTCCAGGTCTCTGGAGGAACAGTTACATTAATTTTGTTTATGACGTGTCTAAATGAAAATTTCCGCTGATGTTTACATATTATTGATGGCTGATTACACTCTAACAGAGGTAGGTGACATCGATCTCGTTTATGGTGAGGCACGATGCAACAGTCGAGCAGTCACCAAATCATGTCACATTTCAAAGACTCGATAGCTGTTTTCATGAAACAGGATCGCTTAGATCAGACTGACGGAAAACTGGTAGCCCTCGTAGCGTGCGATCTGTTCAGTTCTGGTTACTGCAAAGTGATTACAACCCCAGTATCAACACACGACCCGTATCTACCGAAATGAGTAAGTCCTGCACGAGATGGGCATGCACCCATTCTATCACCAGCAGGTACAAGACCTACAATCTGAAGATTCTCCCGAGCGTGTGGAATTCTAACAATGGTATCTACACGGAACTGTAAGCATCCCTGACATCCAGATGCGGGTTTGGTCAGTGACGACGCTGCCTTCACAAGAGAAGGGGTATTCAAGAGCTACAGTAGCCGTGTTTGGGAGCTGGAAAATCCTAAGATAACTCTTGTGTTTTACGAACAGAGATTTACCATAAATGTGTGGGCTGGTATTGTTCACGACCATCTGATTGGGATTTATCGTCTGCCTAATATGCACAGTGGAGGAAATTACTGCATCTTTCTGCGTGAAGTACTAGCGGGAATGTTGGAAATGTTCCACTAGCAGCCAGGCGACGATTATTGTTCCATCATGACGACTTCCAACCGCACTTTGCCGTTGATGCCAAGAGAATATTTGGGCAACGTTTTCCCTAACTGCTGGATTGGGATGGATGTGCCACTACCAAGGCTACCATGTCCTCACAAGTACACTCCTACGGGTTTGTTATCGTGGGGACAGATGAAACGTTTGGTGCGCGAGACATTGGTAGACACACCAGAAGAGATGGTTTCCGTTTGGCTGAAGCTGCAGCCAATATTCGTGAGACACATGGTTTGATTTCAGCATGTTAGACAATTATTATCACACAGACGCCAGCTGCGCATTAATGTAACCAGACGATTTTTTCGGCAACATCTCTAAAACAATATTAATCACATGGCCGTCTGAAGGCGTCTCTGAACGTCACTAATGTCAAAATATTCATGGACCCCTAGTGGGGAAATGGTGCACCTGCGATTTTTTTAAAGAAAATACTCTATAGTTTCACAAATGTAGTTTTTTTTTACTCCAAGTATACTTTCCTTACCTTTAACAGCCTTTCCGCAGTGGTAGCACCGGTTCCCGTCAGCTCACCAAAGTTAAGCACTGTCGGGATTGGCTACTACTTGGATGAGTGACCGTCCGGGTCTGCAGAGCGCTGTTGGCAAGCGGCGTGCACTCAGCCCTTGTGAGACCAACTGAGGAGCTACTTGACTGAGAAGTAGCGGCTTTGGTCATGAACGCTGACAACGGCCGGGAGAGCAGTGTGCTGACCACACGACCCTTCATATTTGTACCCAGTGACAGCTACGGGATGAGGACGACACGGCGGTCGGACGGTATCGTTGCGCCTTCCGGCGCCTGTTCGTACGGAATTCTTATGCTTCCCTTACCACGTCACATGCCTGCAACTCAAACACTGCGTTCATTCTCACAGTGCACAGTGGTCATTATTTTTTCACTCATCAGTATATTGATGGCCAGGGTGGCCGAGCGGTTCTAGGCACTTCAGTCCGGAACCGCGCTGCTACTACGGTCGCAGGTTCGAATCCTGCCTCGGACACGGATGTGTGTGATGTTCTTACGTCAGTTAGGTTTAAGGAGTTCTAAGTTCGAGGATACGGATGGTCTCAGATGTTAAGTCCCCTTGTGCTTAGAGCCATTTGAACCATCATCTGTATATTTAATGTGTGGGTTAACTGTTGCGGAAATGACACGTTCCAACAACATATGCCGTAATCGTGAATGTAATTTACGTAACTGTAACTAAATAAATGATTAATCAAAGGACATATGGTCGTTAAATCTATTCTCTGTATGTCTTTTTCTGTAGTGTTGAACCCTGCGGTTGATTCGGAGCACTACGCCATTTCCTTCTTCCAACTGCCATCCTCTTCATTTCTGCGTATGTAGTGAATCCCACATCATTTGTAATCTGCTGCATGTGTGACAGCCTCGCTCGTCCAGACAATTCCTTGCTTCAATAGCTCCTTCCCCTATCGTCCCAATGATGTTATTGTCTTTTAAAATGTGTCGTACGAGTTTCTCTCTTCTTGTTTTGACGTGTCTGCACAGAGATATGGTTTCCTGCACTCTTCTCAGCACCTCTTTATGAGTAACTCTGTCTCTCCAGCTGATCTTCATCATTCTTCTGTACCACGAAGTCTCTTGGGCTTCTGGTCTTCTTTCTTCCTTGCTTTCCTACTCTCCAAGTTTCACACCCGTATAGCATCAAACTCCAAACAAATGCTTTCATGGTCAATTTCTTTATTTTCAGACTAACGTTCTTGCTGGTGAGTAAGTCCTTTTTTAAATTTAATGCAATTTTGGCATGCTGTAATCTGCTCACAATTTATTTGTGGCTTCTACCATCCGTTGTAATCCTGCTTCACAAAGAGGTAATTTCCTCTCTCAGTTATAGCTCGTCTCTTCCAATACTTACTCTTAAAGGTTCATATTTTTCTTCACTACTGCAGACCATCACTTTAACCTTTCTCTTGTTTATTCTTATATCGTACTGATTACAGAAAAACCTTTCCATCGCTCTGAGTACTTTCTGTAAGTCTTCTTTCGTCTCTGCGACCACAGCAGTATCACCTGCGTAACGCAACATGTCTATCTTCTGGACATTAATTTGATTCCAACCTCAGCAGTATCACAAACTTGGTGTACAGCTTACTGGATGTAAGCAGTGAATATGAGAGAAGAAAGAGCACATCCTTTTTCAACCCCTTCTTTAATTTTTCCTTCTTATTCCTGATGAAAATTTCTAATCACAGCCACTTCGTTCTTACAGAGTTTTATAGAATTCTTGTGGAATCCATTAATCGCCGGATTGGTAGTACTTGGAGCCGAGAGCTAAGACAGAAACAGACACAGTGATTCGAGAAGAACAACAACGTAGAGGCTAATAGAAAATAATGAATAAAGGATCTACTGCAAAGACCTTGGACATTGCAGTTACGACAGTGAAAAAGAAAAGAAGGTAGTGAGTTTAACGTCCTGTCGACGAACGAGGCATCGGGGACGACGCAACTGGGATGACCCGGCCTTCATGTAACGCCATTGGATGTTACAGGTACCACGCAGATAACTGCTCAACAGCTGTATTAGAGAGCTCACAGCTCTTATAGCGACTGGAAGCGTTCAAGGTGCATAGAATGAAGTAGAACAGACACAAAATCTTTATTAAGCTTTTTACCTCTACTGTTTAACATAGAATACCACAAATTATATTTCAATTCTAACTAAATACATAGCAATGAGCAAGCGAAGTTTAGGCATCTATCTATCTGCAAGAATAACTTTCCTGAAAAAGTGGTACATGTTAACATCGTATAGGGTCATCGTAGCAGGTCAGCAACTGGAAGCAGTTAATTCCATAAATTATCTGGGAGTACGCATTAGGAGTGATTTAAAATGGAATGATCATATAAAGTTGATCGTCGGTAAAGCAGATGCCAGACTGAGATTCATTGGAAGAATCCTAAGGAAATGCAATCCGACAACAAAGGAAGTAGGTTACAGTACGCTTGTTCGCCCACTGCTTGAATACTGCTCAGCAGTGTGGGATCCGCACCAGATAGGGCTGATAGAAGAGATAGAGAAGATCCAACGGAGAGCAGCGCGCTTCGTTACAGGATCATTTAGTAATCGCGAAAGCGTTACGGAGATGATAGATAAACTCCAGTGGAAGACTCTGCAGGAGAGACGCTCAGTAGCTCGGTACGGGCTTTTGTTAAAGCTCCGAGAACATACCTTCACCGAAGAGTCAAGCAGTATATTGCTCCCTCCTACGTATATCTCGCGAAGAGACCATGAGGATAAAATCAGAGAGATTAGAGCCCACACAGAGGCATACCGACAATCCTTCTTTCCACGTACAATACGAGACTGGAATAGAAGGGAGAACCGATAGAGGTACTCAGGGTACCCTCCGCCACACACAGTCAAGTGGCTTGCGGAGTATGGATGTAGATGTAGATGTAATTTGAAAATCTATTTTGATATTATTATCCTGAAATATTGTTTTATGTGCCGTACTTTCATCTTCATCACCAAGAAAGTTGAGCGTCCGTGGAGAAAGTCTAAGAACATTTGTTCAGTACGGTGACCCGCCCATGGTTCGAAAGCCATGATAGAAGGGTACGACGAAAGAAAAGAAAGCTTCACTGCAAATTTAAACGTAGCCAAAGCCTCGCAGACAAATAAAAACTAAGTGAAACCAAGATCAGTGTAAGCAGAGCCATGTGTGATGTGTTCAACCAGTTCAAAAGTACTTGTAAAATTCTACCTACTGACGTGACAGAAAATCCTAAGAAATTTTGGTCTTATATAAATCAGTAAACGGAATGAAGTTATCTGTCCAGCCACTGTATGGCCACAATGGCGCTGAAACGGATGATACAAAAAGGGCCGAAAGACTAAACGACTTTTACCAAAACTATTTCACATAGTACGATCAGACTCTAGTACTTCCTTTAAATCGTCGTATGAACGACTGAATGACAGATATTGAAAGAATTGATCATGGGACAGAAAAGTGACGGATGTTGCTCAACAGTGGAAGGGCCGAAGGAACTTATTGGATACTAATACGGTACTACTTCGAGTATGTGAAGGTAGGAGTGTGCCATAGGTCTCTCTAGACGAGCGAAGAGTCCCTAATCACCGGAAAAAAACAAAACAAATGTCATTCTCGTTTTCAAGAAGGGTCGTCGAACAGACGCACAAAACTGTAGCCCTCTATCTCTGACGTCGGTCTTCTGTAGAATTTTGGAACATGTTTTATTCTCGCGTATTACGACATTTTAATTTTATCCATATTTCGCAGCTTGATGATACGTTGCTGCTATTTGAGGGAACAACACATGAGATAGAAAAACTAGTCCGCCTCCGTAGCGTAGCGGTAGCGTAACCGCCTACCACGCAGGGGGCCCGGGTTCGATTCTCGGCAGGTGACTGGGTGTTGTGTGTCCTTCATCATTATTTCATCATCATTGACTCGCAAGTCGCCGGAGTGGCGTCAACTAAAAAGGACTTGCAATACGGTGCCCGAACACTCCGAATAGTCCCTCCCGACCAACAATGCCATTAGATCATTTCATTCCATCGAACTACTAGCAGTATTCAATTCTTTCCACAAACACATAAAACTCACAATAGAACTTGAGGACACCAAAAGCATAGCCGCGCGGGATTAGCCGAGCATCTAAGGCGCTGCAGTCATGGACTATGCGGCTGATCCCGGCGGAGGTTCGAGTCCTCCCTCGGGCATGTGTGTGTGTGTTTGTCCGTAGGTTGATTTAGGTTAATTAGTGTGTAAGCTTAGAGACTGATGACCTTAGCAGTTAAGTCCCATAAGATTTTACACATAAAAAAATCATAAATTTCCTGGATCTTAAAATCACCACCCACCAACAAAAACATAAGTTCAGCATACACAGAAAACACACATACACAGACGTAACACTGGATAATTCATCATGCCATACTAGCACACAGAAACATGCTGATTTAGGTCCATGCTATACAGAGTACACTCTCTTGATTTAGACGAAAACAGCCTCAGAAATGTGAATAGATAAAATAAAGAGCATTGCCATAAGAATGGCTACACAGCGAAAACAACTGACAATTTAGCCAGACAAAATACACAAAAGTAAGACAACGAATGGTCACACTGTCAAAGAAGAGAAAGTATTTGCCAGTATCCCACACCTCGACTCGATGTCACAAAACATCGCTATCCATTTCGAAAAACAAATGTAACAGTTGCATTTTCAACTATAATAAGATAGGAAACTTACTCGCCCATAACATAAAATTAAATACCCAAACAAACAACAACAGTAGACGGCGCCCCTGTTGTCCTGCCTACTACTTAGGGAAAACAGACAGAAACTTAAAAAACCCGCTTTCAAGAACACAAGTGCTTTCAGGCTGAACCACTTCGAAAAATCAGTTATCGCACAACATATGTTGGGAACGAAACATGCCATCAAAGGTCTAGAAAACAATCTCTTAGAACAACGGGAAATATACCTCCACAAAATCAATAAACCAGAATCTTTGTTAAATGAGCAAATAGATTTCGCAAACCACAGTTATTTCAGTAATTTTAAAAATCTATTCTAAAGTTAGTTCTTGCATATGTCATTTGTTTAATAGTTATATCTTTAGCACTAAGAATAAATTCGTCTTTGATCACACTATGTACAAAAAGATCTGTGAAGTGTTTATAAACATGTGTATGCAAATGTGGCTCATGAATGAAGTGATATGTACGAAGCGATGCAGAAAAGAATGTATGCTGGTACTAAAACATTAAAAATTCTTTTCTTGGATTATGTGGTAAGTTCACACAGTTCATCTTTTCCGGTATTTCGCATATATTTTCCGCGTTTGACTTACGAAGTTCATAACCTGACTTGACGTTACGTTATGACCTTTTCATGACAGGATATGCATTTCAGCTCACTGAAGGGAAAAAATAAAGCATGTGTCAAGATTAGATTGGATTAGATTAGATTAGATTATATTATATTAATACTTGTTCCGTAGATCATGGATACGACACTTCGTAATGATGTGGAACGTGTCAGGTTAATGAAAGATGTCTGTACAAGATATTACATTACACAAAATATTGCATGACACTAATGCTTAAGTTAGTTTTTTCCCTCCCTTAATTTATATCTAAAAATTCAGCCAATGAGTAGAAGGAGTTGTCATCTAGAAATTCTTTTAATTTATTTTTAAATGTTGCTTGACTATCTGTCAGGCTTTTGATGCTGTTTGGTAGGTAACCAAAGACTTTTGTGGCAGCATAATTTACCCCCTTCTGTGCCAAAGTCAGATTTAACCCTGCATAGTGCAGATCATTCTTTCTCCTGGTGTTATAGCTGTGCACACTGCTATTACTTTTGAACTGGGCTGGATTATTAACAACAAATTTCATAAGTGAATATATATACTGTGAGGTTACTGTGAGGATCCCTAGATCCTTAAATAGATGTCTGCAAGATGACCGTGGTTGAGCTCCAGAAATTATTCTGATTACACGTTTTTGAGCAATGAATACTTTTTTACTCAACGATGAATTACCCCAGAATATGATACCATACGAAAGCAGTGAATTAAAGTAGGCATAGTAAGCTAATTTACTGAGATTCTTATCACCAAAATTTGCAATAACCCTAATAGCAAACGTAGCCGAACTCAGACGTTTCAGCAGACCATCAATGTGTTGCTTCCAGTTTAACCTCTCATCAATGGACACACCTAAAAATTTTGAAAATTCTACCTTAGCTACAGACTTCTGTTCAAAATATATATTTTTTACTGGAGTTGTGCCATTTACTGTATGGAACTGTATATACTGTGTTTTATCAAAATTTAAAGAGAGTCCGTTTGCTGAGAACCACTTAATAATTTTGTGAAAAACATCATTTACAATTACATCACTTAGTTCTTGGTTTTTGGATGTTATTACTATACTTGTATCATCAGCAAAAAGAACTAACTTTGCATCCTCATCAATATGGAGTGGTAAGTCATTAATGTATATCAAGAACAGTAAAGGACCTAAGACCGAACCCTGTGGGACCCCGTGCTTGATAGCCCCCCAGTTTGAGGAATCAGCTGTTGTATTAACATTACATGAACCACTTATTTCAACTTTTTGCATTCTTCCAGTTAAGTATGAATTAAACCATTTGTGCACTGCCCCCCTCAAACCATAATGATTTAGCTTATCTAAAAGAATTCCATGATTTACACAGACAAATTGCACCTAATGATGGATCCACAGGGTACTTAATAAAACACGAAAAGTTGTGACTGAAGACATTTTCAATTCATGCATCCAGTACTATGACATTGCTGGAGAAAATCTCCTGTGTAATAACCAACATGGATTCGGAAACAGCGATTGTGTGAAACTCAGCTCTCTCTGCCCGCCCACGAGACCCAGAAAGCAGTAGATACATGTGCGCAGGCAAACGACGTATCCCTGATTTCCGGAAGGCGTTCGATACAGTTGCGCACTGCCACCTAATGAACAAAATACGAGCTTGCGGAATACTAGACCAGCTGTGTGATTCGACTGAATAGTTTATAGCAAACAGAACACAGCATGTCGTTCTCAATGGAGAGAAGCCTTTAGACGTAGAAGTTAACTTCGAACGTGTTATAGTACTACTTTTCATAATAAGTATAAATGACCTAGTAGACAACGTCGGAAGTTCCATGAGGCTTTTCAGGGTGATGCTGTTATATACAGAGAAGTTGCAATGTTAGAAAATTGTAGCGAAATGGAGCGAGATCGACGTTTGGTGCAGGGAGTGGCAACTGACGCTCATCATAGACAAATGCAACATATTGCGTACACATAGACAGAAAGGCGCGATACTGTATGGTTACGCGATTGTAGTACAATCACTGGAAGCAGTTACTTCCGTAACATACCTAGGAGTATCAGTTGTAAGGAGTGTGTCAGAACTCTTCCTCATATTGATTAAATATTACATTGAGTATCGAAAACAATATAGCCAATTTAAGACTATTCTTTGAATTATGTAAGATTCTGCGATTCTCCATGGAAATAAATAAGCACTCAGATATCGATAGCAACAATCGGAGGGCGAAACATGGTAGCGCGGTTCCAAGCATTGTTGTGAGACGAGGTCTATCTGCGAGAGTAAAATTTAAGTAGTGTTGCTCGAGAGCTCGGAGACAGAAGACGCGTCACGTTGCCCCCACGTCGGTGATGGCAGATCCTAACCACACTCAAGGCCTCATTTCATTTATATTTCCAGAAGAGATTTTGATGGCTTAACTACGCTTGAAAATGGAAATCAAGGTAAAATCACAAGCCTAGTGTAAAGCGCACTTGCAGGGGAAGCCTCCTTATCCTTTAAATAATAATAATTATTATTATTATCCACATCTAATTCATAAATTTGCTGTTATTAATAATGTAACTTTGAAATAGAAATAATTTGTTAATCTGAGCTCCTGTGAACGTGCTGGTACGGAGATCAGTACGCTATGGCTGCTCAGGGAGAACTGGCTTCGGTTGTGGCTTGATCATGTGCATGCACTGTTAACTGCCGATAACCAATTGTTAAATCACATACTGAAAAAAATTCGACATCTGCCCAAGTAATCCGAGGTTTCCACTAAATTTGGTAAGGGGTAAATGTCGGGTGTGGTCACAGCATTCAGAGATCGGTAATCAACACAAAAACGGATCTCTGGTTCTCCAGAAATTGATTTCTTCTTTACAATTACAACAGGCGAACCCCACGATGGGTCTGAAGGATCTCTTAATTTTATAATTTGGCTTCTAATTGTTCTTTAACAGTGTTTTCTGCCAACTCTCTTTGACTAAATGGTATTTGGTAAGGTATCTGTGTGATTAGAGCTGCTTTCCCTGTATCAATACGATGATGAAGTAAATGAGTGACGGTTAAATTTGCACGTTCTCGGAATAAATCTGCATACTCCAACAAAAAAGGCGCTAAAATTTTTGTCCATCAGCTGTCAAGTGTTCTATCTTCTTCCAAATCTTGCACTTCAGTTCATTATTAATTTCATCTTCTCATTGCAATTTTGCGGTACTGTTACCAAAATCTGTGTTTATAACTGCATCGTTTGTTACTTCATCTGGAATCTGTATTGCGTCACTTTTGCTTACGCTCGACACTTCAGCAACTTTCGTTCCTCGTAGCAAAACAACATCCTCATTGCTCATATTCGTTATTGTAACCGGGACTTTTGCGACATTCTGTCTCACCATTGTAGTGACACCTACACTTCTAGCAACAAAACAATGCATTGTATCCAGTAACTCACTTTTCTCGGATCGCTCAATTAATAACAGGGCTCCTTCCTTGCACGAGGTGACTTAACCTCAACGTAGATTGTCTTTCCTGCTCCCTTGGGAATCTGCTGAGGCTGATCAATTTGAGCATCGATCGGACGGTTTGAACTGATGCTTCGTTTGGGCGGTCCATTCCCACGACGTCAGTATTTCTGTTCCTTCGAGTATGATCTCAAGAACGATTTCCTAGGCTGCAGTTGCTACGGCCTAGTCTGATCTTTGTTTCTGCAACAAATATCTCTGCCTCGTTAACGGACAAGAAACCAAATCCAAGTACACTATCATAACGCGTTTCGCTATTTGAAACTACTTGCACAGTTGCTGTGTATTTATCTTTATCTTTATTTTCACCTTCATCTTGGCCTTGCCCAAGAATTAATTCTATGCCAACTTCTCCATAGTTACGTAGTTTTAACAGCGGGGGTTTCAATTTATCCCGTTTATCTATGCAACACCACATTAATGTGGTCTGTGCTCCTGTGTCAATAAGTAGTTTGATGTTTCTCCCACGATATACAGCACCTATCACGAAGTCATTTTCGGTCTGATTTTCGCTGGAACTAACAGGAACCACTGACTCTGGCAGAGGAAGGATGGAGTGGTGGCCCATACGTCCCCGTACTCGTTTAAACATCTGGTAGATTGTCTGTTGTTCACATTACCTTTCTTCTTGTTGCGACAGTCTCTCGAAACATGACTCTGCATCCCGCAATGATAGCAGATTCGATTCTCCTTACAATCGTTACGCTTGTGACCCAACTTATTGCATCTGTAGCATTGTACAATTGTGTTGAAAACTCTGCGTTCTTGTTTCTGAATCTCATTCGGTCGTCTTAGTCTTCAACGAAACCAACAGCTGATTCTACTGCTTCCTGAAACGTTATACATTGTGCCAATCTAACAGATTTTCTTACTTCGTCTCCGTAAACCCATTAACAAATGCGTCCAAGGCTCTCTGTTCGGCTTCGAGCAACTGAATGCGATTTTCATTTTCATCCTCTACTTACTCGTACGTTTGAGCGTTGATGTTTCTGATTCTGTCGGCAAGCTGCTCGATAGATTCGTCTCGTCGGATTTGCAAACTGTAAAGCTGCTCTCTGTAAAATCTGTTCGCGTTTTTACGTTTAAATCTCTGAACAACAACCGTTCTAAACTCATTGTAATTTTCTGTTTTCTCGCGAGTAAGCTCCGCGCTAATGAAATCTTGTGCTGATCCCTGAATTTTTAATTCTGCAACCACTAGCTTATCGGAATCTGTCCACGATCCTAACAGGGCGGCACCTTCAAGTTTACGAAGAAACACTTTCACATCATCTTCGGGTTTCCGCTAAACACTGGTACTGGTGGCAATAATGAAAAAAATTCTTTATTGTACTTGTACTTGCGCTGCATGAACTATCATTTGAAAAGTCTTTCGGAATGTTACGCTCGCTTCTTTCTGCTTTTAACTGCCGAATCTCTTCTTGCAGTTCATTAATAACAAGTAATCTTAATAGCGCATCGGAAATTAATAAGTTCAGATTGCCTCCTATTCTGCTCGATGGAACTGCAATACCATATCAGAAAAAAGTTAAGAAGTTGGGTGTAACTTAGGATGAGCATCGCGACTGGGCGGAGAATACAGACGCAGTGTGCCGGAAGACGTCCGCTTGTCTCCATGCTCTCAAAAAGTTTCGGGACGTATTTCCACAGGACTTGAAACGCCAGCTCGTGCAAGCACTCGTTCTACCGAACCTCCACTATTGTGATGTAATTCAACAAGGCATGAGTAGTGAAAACAAGCCAACGGCTAGAACTAACTATAAATGCCTGTGTGCGTTACACCTGCAATACTCGCCGATATGATCATGCTAGTGCTTCATGCTCCCAGCTAGGGTGGCTGCGGCCGGACAAATTGCGTGACTACCACACTCTTATGTCTACTTCACCGACTCCTCGTCGCGCAAGCACCCCAGTATCTTGCTTCAGAGATTAAACACCTTTCATGCTATCATAATCAAAACACGAGGTCACTCTTATTTGGTATCCTAACTGTGCCCACTCACAAAACAAAAACTTTTGCAAACTCCTTCTCAGGTACCGATGTCCGCCTCTGGAACAAACTGCCCCTTACCTTGCGCAAAATTCAATCCCGTGCTGTTTTTGAAGAAGAAGTTGAAGCATTTCGTACTATCATCCTCGTATCGTTTTCTACAAAATTAATGTACATAGCCAATCCTCTCCTCTGTCAAATAGCAAAGCTAGTTTCCAGAATGAGATTTTCACTCTGCAGCGGAGTGTGCGCTGATATGAAACTTCCTGGCAGATTAAAACTGTGTGAGCGACCGAGACTCGAACTCGGGACCTTTGCCTTTCGCGGGCAAGTGCTCTCCCATCTGAGCTACCGAAGCACGACTCAGGCCCGGTACTCACAGCTTTACTTCAGCCAGTATCTCGTCTCCTACCTTCCCAACTTTACAGAAGCTCTTCTGCGAACCTCCCAGAACTAGGACTCCTGAAAGAAAGGATATAGCGGAGACATGGCTTAGCCACAGCCTGGGGGATGTTTCCAGAATGAGATTTTCACTCTGCAGCGGAGTGTGCGCTGATATGAAACTTCCTGGCAGATTAAAATCCCCCATTCTTGTCTGAATCTGCTTAGTGTATTCACCTCTTGGTCTCCCTCTACGATTTTTACCCTCCACGCTGCCCTCCAATGCTAAATTGGTGATCCCTTGATGCCTCAAAACATGTTCTACCAACCGATCCCTTCTTCTAGTCAAGTTGTGCCACAAACTTCTCTTCTCCCCAATCCTATTCAATACCTCCTCATTAGTTACGTGATCTATCCACCTTATCTTCAGCATTCTTCTGTAGCACCACATTTCGAAAGTTTCTATTCTCTTCTTGTCCAAACTAGTTATCGTCCATGTTTCACTTCCATACGTGACTACACTCCAAACAAATACTTTCAGAAACGACTTCCTGATACATAAATCTATATTCGATGTTAACAAATTTCTCTTCTTCAGAAACGCTTTCCTTGCCATTGCCAGTCTACATCCCTGCTTAGCCATTTTGCACTTCCTGTCGATCTCATTTTTGAGACGTTTGTATTCCTTTTTGCCTGCTTCATTTACTGCATTTTTATATTTTCTCCTTTCATCAATTAAATTCAATATTTCTTCTGTTACCCAAGGATTTTTAGCAGCCCTCGTCTTTTTACCTACTTTATCCTCTGCTGCTTTCACTGCTTCATCCCTCAGAGCTACCCATTCTTCTTCTACTGTGTTTCTTTCCCCCATTCTTGTCAATTGTTCCCTTATGCTCTCCTTGAAACTCTGTACAACCTCTGGTTCTTTCAGCTTATCCAGATTCCATGTCGTTAAATTCCCACCTTTTTGCAGTTTCTTCAGTTTTAACCTACAGGTCATAACCAATAGATTGTGGTCAGAGTCCACATCTGCCCCTGGAAATGTCCTACAGTTTAAAACCTGATTCCTAAATCTCTGTCTTACCATTATATAATCTACCTGATACGTTTTAGTATCTCCAGGATTCTTCCATGTATACAACCTTCTTTTATGATTCTTGAACCAAGTGTTAGCTATGATTAAGTTATGCTCTGTGCAAAATTCTACCACACGGCTTCCTCTTTCATTTCTTAGCCCCAATCCATAATCGCCTACTATGTTTCCTTCTCTCCCTTTTCCTACTGACGAATTCCAGTCACCCATGACTATTAAATTTTCGTCTCCCTTCACTACCTGAATAATTTCTTTTCTCTCATCATACATTTAATCAATTTCTTCATCATCTGCAGAGCTAGTTACCAAAACATATGCATGTAAAATAAGTAGAATGCCTGGTTAGATGTATGAGAGGGCCTGATGGCCCTAATCTTGCCAGGTTAAATAAATCAATAAATAAAAAAATAAAGATAATAGCAGTTTGTAGATCGACAAAGTTACTCTGGATTGCGCCATTTCGTCTAATTTCGTCTAATTGTGTACGAGACTCAGAGGGCCATAGACACGGGTTCACAGATAAATGCCGTGTTTCTTGACTTCCGCAAGGCGTTCGATACAGTTCCCCACAGTCGTTTAATGAACAAAGGAAGGGCATATGGACTATCAGATCAATTGTGTGATTGGATTGAGGAGTTCCTAGATAACAGAACGCAGCATGTCATTCTCAATGGAAAGAAGTCTTCCGAAGTAAGAGTGATTTCAGGTGTGCCGCAGGGGAGTGACGTAGGGCCGTTGCTATTCACAATATACATAAATGACCTTGTGGATAACATCGTATTTTCACTGAGGCTTTTTGCAGATGATGCTGTGGTGTATCGAGAGGTTGTAACAATGGAAAATTGTACTGAAATGCAGGAGGATCTGCAGCGAATTGACGCATGGTTCAGGGAATGGCAATTGAATCTAAATGTAGACAAGTGTAATGTGCTGCGAATACATAGAAAGATAGATCCCTTATCATTTAGCTACATAATAGCAGGTCAGCAACTGGAAGCAGTTAATTCCAGAAGTTATCTGGGAGTACGGATGAGGAGTGATTTAAAATGGAATGATCATATAAAATTGATTGTCGGTAAAGCAGATGCCAGACAGAGATTCATTGGAAGAATCCTAAGGAAATGCAATCCGAAAACAAAGGAAGTCGGTTACAGTACGCTTGTTCGCCCACTGCTTGAATACTGCTCAGGAGTGTGGGATCCGTACCAGATAGGGTTGATAGAAGAGATAGAGAAGATCCAACGGAGAGCAGCGCGCTTCTTTACAGGATCATTTAGTAATCGCGAAAGCGTTACGGAGATGATAGATAAACTCCAGTGGAAGACTCTGCAGGAGAGACGCTCAGTAGCTCGGTACGGGCTTTTGTTAAAGTTTCGAGAAAATACCTTCACCGAAGAGTCAAGCAGTATATTGCTCCCTCCTACGTATATCTCGCGAAGAGAGCATGAGGATAAAATCAGAGAGATTAGAGCCCACACAGAGGCATACCGACAATCCTTCTTTCCACGAACAATACGAGACTGGAATAGAAGGGAGAACCGATAGAGGTACTCAGGGTACCCTACGACACACTTGCTGAGTATGGATGTAGATGTAGATGTAGAATTTAACGCCAATGAGTCACTCAAGTGTAAAATAAAAAACTATCACTGCCTTTCGTATTCTAGTCAAACTGGAGTAGACCAAAGTGAATTGCAGCGTTGTATGTTCCCGCATAGTCGGGAGATGTTCACGCTGCGCTGCTCCAAGTTCAGGTTGTGCCGCACTTCTTCAGGACTGCAGGTTTTCCACGATTATCCTGATGCTCACACCACTTCTATAAGGAGGCTTCTTCTGTTGTTACCCCCGGATGATAATCACACGAAATATTTGGCAGGATTCGTAAGCACTGGGTCCCTGAGGCACAGAATACGCAAACACCGAGAAGTAAGTTTAAACAATTTATTAACAAAAGACTGATAATAAAACACACACGCTACATGCACCCATCATCACTGTGTCTGACATCCTAACACCGGCTAACTACGGTCGTATCGAAAGGCTCCCTGGTGAGCTAAGAAAAGAGACATATTTAGTTAACACTGCCCGCTGCGGACGGCGGCCAATGGCGTACTCCCTGTCGCAGTGCGGGCGGACGCATGTTTACTAACCAAGCAAATTGTCAGCATTCCAAGATAGGACGGCTGGCGAGCGCGTGTTACGTACATGCAAATCAGTAGGCTCTTACAGAGGCTTAAAATACCCTGACTGGGCTATGAATCAAACAGAATCCAATGTGTGCGTGATGTTTGCTGCTATGAATGGAATATTCCAGAATTTGAAACGCGAACATCTGCTAGCATGAGTTTCTTAGAAGTAGATACCTTAGGGGTTGAGAAGCAACTCAAATCGCTTGATACGGGCAAGTCTTCAGGTCCAGATTGTATACCGATTAGGTTCCTTTCAGATTACGCTGATACTATAGCTCCCTACTTAGCACTCATATACAACCGCTCGCTCACCGATAGATCTGTACCTACAGATTGGAAAATTGCGCAGGTCGCACCAGTGTTCAAGAAGGGTAGTAGGAGTAATCCATCGAACTACAGACCTATATCATTGACGTCGGTTTGCAAAGCGATTTAGAAAAGATTGCTGTATGGTGTGTCAGGTGGCAGTTGACGCTAAATAACGAAAAGTGTGAGATGATCCACATGAGTTCCAAAAGAAATCCGTTGGAATTCGATTACTCGATAAATAGTAAAATTCTCAAGGCTGTCAATTCAACTAAGTACCTGGGTGTTAAAATTACGAACAACTTCAGTTGGAAGGACCACATAGATAATATTGTCGGGAAGGCGAGCCAAAGGTTGCGTTTCATTGGCAGGACACTTAGCAGATGCAACAAGTCCACTAAAGAGACAGCTTACACTACACTCGTTCGTCCTCTGTTAGAATATTGCTGCGCGGTGTGGGATCCTTACCAGGTGGGATTGACGGAGGACATCGAAAGGGTGCAAAAAAGGGCAGCTCGTTTTGTATTATCGCGTTATAGGGGAGAGAGTGTGGCAGATATGATACACGAGTTGGGATGGAAGTCATTACAGCATAGACGTTCTTCGTCGCGGCGAGACCTTTTTACGAAATTTCAGTCACCAACTTTCTCTTCCGAATGCGAAAATATTTTGTTGAGCCCAACCTACATAGGTAGGAATGATCATCAAAATAAAATAAGAGAAATCAGAGCTCGAACAGAAAGGTTTAGGTGTTCGTTTTTCCCGCTCGCTGTTCGGGAGTGGAATAGTAGAGAGATAGTATGATTGTGGTTCGATGAACCCTCTGCCAAGCACTTAAATGTGAATTGCAGAGTAGTCATGTAGATGTAGATGTAGATGTACCAGCGATGGCACACTATTGCTACCTTACTTAATATACAGGGTGTTACAAAAAAGTACGGCCAAACTTTCAGGAAACATTCCTCACACACAAAGAAAGAAAATATGTTATGTGGACATGTGTCCGGAAACGTTCACTTTCCATGTTAGAGCTCATTTTATTACTTCTCTTCAAAGCACATTAATCATGGAATGGAAACACACAGCAACAGAACGTACCAGCATGACTTCAAACACTTTGTTACAGCAAATGTTCAAAATGTCCTCCGTTAGCGAGGATACATGCATCCACCCTCCGTCGCATGGAATCCCTGATGCGCTGATGCAGGCCTGGAGAATAGCGTATTGTATCACAGCCGTCCACAATACGTGCACGAAGAGTCTCTACATTTGGTACCGGGGTTGCGTAGACAAGCGATTCCAAATGCCCCCATAAATGAAAGTCAAGAGGGTTGAGGTCAGGAGAGCGTGGGGACCATGTAATTGGTCCGCCTCTACCAATCCATCGATCACCTAATCTGTTGTTGAGAAGCGTACGAACACTTCGACTGAAATGTGCAGGAGCTCCATCGTGCATGAACCACATGTTGTGTCGTACTTGTAAAGGCACGTGTTCTAGCAGCACAGGAAGACTATCCCGTATGAAATAACGATAACGTGCTCCATTGAGCGTAGGTGGAAGAATATGTGGCCCAATCAAGACATCACCAACAATGCCTTCCCAAACGTTCACAGAAAATCTGTGTTGATGACGTGATTGCACGATTGGGTGCTGATTCTCGTCAGCCCACACATGTTGATTGTGAAAATTCACAATTTGATCACGTTGGAATGAAGCCTCATCCGTAAAGAGAACATTTGCACTGAAATGAGGATTGACACATTGTTGGATGAACCATTCGCAAAAGTGTACACTTGGAGGCCAATCAGCTGCTGATAGTGCCTGCACACGCTGTACATTGTACGGAAACAACTGGTTCTCCCGTAGCACTCTCCATACAGTGACGTGGTCAACGTTACCTTGTACAGCGGCAACTTCTCTGACGCTGACATTAGGGTTATCGTCAACTGCACGAAGAATTGCCACGTCCATTGCAGGTGTCCTCGTCGTTCTAGGTCTTCCCCAGTCGCGAGTCATAGGTTGGAATTTTCCGTGCTCCCTAAGAGGCCGATCAGTTGCTTCGAATGTCTTCCTGTCGGGACACCTTCGTTCTGGAAATCTGTCTCGATACAAAAGTACCGCGCCACGGCTATTGTCCCGTGCTAATCCATACATCAAATGGGCATCTGCCAAATCCGCATGTGTAAACATTGCACTGACTGCAAAACCACGTTCGTGATGAACACAACCTGTTGATGCTACGTACTGATGTGCTTGATGCTAGTACTGTAGAGCAATAAGTCGCAAGTCAACACAAGCACCGAAGTCAACATTACCTTCCTTCAATTGGGCCAACTGGCGGTGAATCGAGGAAGTTCAGTACACACTGACGAAACTAAAATGGGCTCTAACATGGAAATTAAGCGTTTCCGGACACATGTCCACATAATATCTTTTCTTTATTTGTGTGTGAGGAATGTTTCCTGAAAGTTTGGCCGTACCTTTTTGTAACACCCTGTATAAAGCTAAACACCTATACCATCTACGAAAGAACGTGGTCCTGCTGGGGGAGGGTTAACAGACGTAAATCTGGTTGCATGAATGGTAGCAGTTTTGTAGATTGTTTTAAGTCTATAGTGATACCTTATTTTCAGTTCTTTGAGAGAAGAAAAGTCATTATTCGCGACACCTTGAGCTCTCACCTGTTTCCAGTTGTCATTGATTTGTGTGAAAAACTATGACATTGAGTGTGTTTTCTTACCAACGAACTCAACACATGTTATAGAACCCCTTGTTGTCGCTATTGAGGCATGCGTGGCCAAACGTCTTGGAGAATTGGGGAAATAGAATTAACAACGAATCTCCAGGAATTGATAAGAAGTACTTCTTCTCGATTTTTGCAACAAGCTCCTGGCATTTTACACCAACCCTGGTCAAAAACATTTGTTCGGGTTACAAGATAACTGGTACTTGCAATGTTGCAATCTGAACAAAACAGGGAAGGCAGTTCTGTTAATGACAGCCTGATTGATTTCTTAACGAATCAAAGGTGACCTGGTGATAATTTACCCAAACGATGTAGAATAAGAAAATTGAATACCACATGGCAGGAGTGTCTAGGCGCATGACCTGGTGAATCCAGTGGATGAATCAGAAGATGAAGATGAAGATAGTGGTGGCGACAGCAGTTTGGTAACGTTAAGGGGGATTTAAAATATTTTTTTACGAGAATTCCCGCAGTTGTGCATTGAGGAAAAATATATGTGGCATCATTTTTAAGACATACCTCAACAAGTGATGGTGTTTATGTTTCCCCAAATGTAGAGGATATACCTGAATTTGATTTCTTTATGTGATTCAGATCGTGAAAGAATCATTATTAAGATGAGGCAAATATACGTTTGAATGACGTGTTTATAGTCTGAAGTTAATTTGTATCTTAAGAAAGCGTTTTTGTGTCCCTGTTGACCCCAGTGCCTGTTACAATAGGGTTGTGTGTTTAAACGTATGACCCCATTCTTGGGGTGAATAGGGACATATTCACTTGCTAATTAGTACAAATTACATTAAGCAATACCAAATATACTTGGTTTCGAGGGTGAGTAACAGTACCACCTTCCAACTGAATGATTGAAAAATCTGTTAATGTTTATACACTCCTGGAAATGGAAAAAAGAACACATTGACACCGGTGTGTCAGACCCACCATACTTGCTCCGGACACTGCTAGAGGGCTGTACAAGCAACGATCACACGCACGGCACAGCGGACATACCAGGAACCGCGGTGTTGGCCGTCGAATGGCGCTAGCTGCACAGCATTTGTGCACCGCCGCCTTCAGTGGCAGCCAGTTTGCCGTGGCATACGGAGCTCCATCACAGTCTTTAACACTGGTAGCATGCCGTGACAGTGTGGACGTGAACCGTATGTGCAGTTGAAGGACTTTGAGCGAAGGCGTATAGTGGGCATGCGGGAGGCCGGGTGGACATACCGCCAAATTGCTCAACACGTGGGGCGTGAGGTCTCCACAGTACATCGATGTTGTCGCCAGTGGTCGGCGGAAGGTGCACGTGCCCGTCGACCTGGGACCTGACAGCAGCGACACACGGATGCACGCCAAGACCGTAGGATCCTACGCAGTGCCGTAGGGGACCGCACCGCCACTTCCCAGCAAATTAGGGACACTGTTGCTCCTGGGGTATCGGCAAGGACCATTCGCAACCGTCTCCATGAAGCTGGGCTACGGTCCCGCACACCGTTAGGCCGTCTTCCGCTCACGCCCCAACATCGTGCAGCCCGCCTCCTGTGGTGTCGCGACAGGCGTGAATGGAGGGACGAATGGAGACGTGTCGTCTTCAGCGATGAGAGTCGCTTCTGCATGGCAAGTCGTTCCACAGGACTACATCCAGCATCTCTACGATCGTCTCCATGGGAGAATAGCAGCCTGCATTGCTGCGAAAGGTGGATATACACTGTACTAGTGCCGACATTGTGCATGCTCTGTTGCCTGTGTCTATGTGCCTGTGGTTCTGTCAGTGTGATCATGTGATGTATCTGACCCGAGGAATGTGTCAATAAAGTTTCCCCTTCCTGGGACAATGAATTCACGGTGTTCTTATTTCAATTTCCAAGAGTGTATTTCTTAAAAATGTCTCTATTCACGCCTGTTTACGATGATGAAAGGTACAGTACTGAGAGAAAATCTAAATGTGAAGGTTCTCGTTGGGTGATTTTTACGGTTTTCATAAAAGCCTAACACAACAATAAGGCCTCGTATCTCTTCGTCCAACCTTTGGTTATGGATAACTTTCAGAAACGCCTGCTTACAGTCCGTTTGAACAATTTCGATGTGGTGGTCCTTCCATCAGTGATGAATTTCTTTCGAAAACCAGACGACATTGTGCGCAACCTAACAGAAGAGGTTCGGCATGTAACTTAAACCTGAGACGGGGGCATTATTAGCAGTGTAGAAATCGGCACTACATTCCACGTTTAGTTGCGAAAAAAATCTGTTTCCTATAGAGTCCGCACAATTAGTCTAAAGGTGCAAAACGGCTTGTGTAAATTGATGTAAGAACAAAATGGTTCAAATAGATGTGAGCACTATGGGACTTAACATCTGAGGTCATCAGTCCCCTAGAACTTAGAACTACGTAAACGTAACTAACCTAAGGACATCACACACATCCATGCCCGAGGCAGGATTCGAACCTGCGACCGTAGCGCCTAGAACCGCTTGGCCACACCAGGCGGCTGATGTAAGAAAATGTTCATAAAGCTATAATGATGAAGTGATACATACATACATACATAACATCACAACAGGAGACGAAATTTGGATGGATTCGTCCGAATCGTAAACTGGGTGTTGTGCAATGAACCGGAATGAACAAAAATCGTTCGTTGGCGAAGAACTTCTTCGAAAATTGAACACCACAAAAACATAGTCGATGAAAAACAGAGTTATTGTAATGTTATTTTATCGTGGCTGGGTGCGTCATTCACCAACTATAGAGTTACAATACATGAAACATGATGCGTGATGTCATTCATATTAGTTGATAGTTCCGTGATAAACGGAGAAATGGCAGCTCCATCTCTAATTCCAGAGTCTCACTTACGGCAACTTCGTCAGGATGAGCACACATAAATATTGGTAAGTGTCTAAAACAGGGATGCCAGCAGTAGTAACGTGTGTGCACTATTTGTGCCAGGAAAATACATTTCATGGACGATTTGTACAAATCCGAGCATGACGTGGATGATGACGATTCAGATAAAGATCCTGAATATTTTCCTGAGCGCAAATGCGCTTCAAAGATTGCTGCTATAAGGCAAATGTGAATACTTATTTAAGAAAGTAAACGTTGCTGTGACCCTTACCATAGTTTACGTGAATTTACGTGACAGTGTGATGGCAGAAATATTAAAGACCAGCCTTAACATTGTTTATGTTGTGTACTAAGGCGATAAAAATGAATTTTATGTTGTGCACAAGCATAGACTTATTTTTGAGATCATTATGTTTTATGGTTGCAGAAACTGGTAATGCAAATCTTAGTACCACAAACTGAAACGACACGGACTTTTTACAGAGTTTCTCAAACAAATACATCATAACGTCAGCCTCTGTAAAAAGTATTTGCACAAAAAATTTCTTCCTACCTCAATACGTAAAACATAGATTGCACTTTCAGAACCCGACGGCGTTCCTGAGGCTCTACAAGGGGACATAAAACTAAGCGGCGGCTTACTAAGTCAGTTCGAGGACAGACTGGCTTAATTATCGCTAAACTTGGCTGGGAATGCGTAGCCAGTTATACTGTACGCTCCTTATACCACCATCTACAGACTCACCAGTTGAACTGAGGCATCTCTGGAGGTTCAGTATGAGTGAGTGATGGGATTTTGCAACTGGGACTCGAACCCAGGATCTCCTGCTTACTTGGCAGATGCGTTAACCACTGTTCCATCCAGACGCAGGAGGGTAGGCTGGGTATGGTTGTGACAATTTTCATTTGATTCCCTATATTGTTGTTACTATGCGAGTTAGATGGAGTAAAAATGTTTTTTATAGTACAGTGTACATTTGTCTAAATGAGAATATTAAAATTTTGTCGCTAGTTACAATGGTTACCTCATAGGAGCAAATTAGAAAAAAATGAAAAATGTCACAACCGACCACACCCCAGGGGCGCTTGTGACAGTACCTGGGGTCGGTAGTGACACGTTAAATATTGCATCAAAATAATATAAAATCAGTTTTATTGCAACTAATATCTAACATAATAGCGACATAATCTTCTGTAAAAATTTAACGTTTATGCAACAAAAGAAATATAGCCTTGGAACACTTTAATAGCTTGTAATTAATAAGGAATTCTAGCATCTATAGCTGTTATTATAACAGTCATCATATTACAATCACCAAAAGAATTAACTAAAATATCGAACTATACAATATAATAAGTATGTTGAAATACAAAACATATAAATAAATAGGCATTATAAAAACCAGTGAAACAAAAATCTTAAATTGTCTTATTCAAGGAAGATCTAAGCATTTGTGTAAATATGATCACAAAAAAACAAAGAACATTAGAAATATAAGGTTGATTCTTAGTTCTAAAAGTGCAAAAGTACGACACTGAGATCTAGTCTGACTCATCACAATTATGACAAATGTAAAACCGACTGCCACCTGCGCACTTCAAGTGGTACCAGAGCTCACATTTTCCTTGACATTTTATCCATTTTTCGCCAGGCCTACTTTTTGAATATGGGCCTAAGCAAACCAGACATAAATAATCTTCTTCATCCGATGACGATGGTGGTATCTTCCTTTTCTTTGCTTTGTTTTTTCCTTTTCCTTTATTTATTCCTCTTGATTCAGTAAGATGTTTCTTTACCTGCTGAGCCTTCAATGGTTTTTCTTTTTCGTCACATTCTTGCCTAACTGCCTCTTTTTCAGGCGTGTCTGTATAAATGGTTGACTTTTTATTTCTGGAACATCTTGTTTTACTTTGCGGAGTCTTAAGAAAAGGCCGAACAATTTCAGGCGAGAAATCAGGTGGAGTGGCTGAGGATGACGTAGTTAGCTCAGTACTACTAGAACTTGGGATTGAAGGTTCGCAGAGTAAAGAAGCTGAAAGTGGCTCCAATTCATCATTGCGTTCAGGATTGTTCTCTCCAGAGTCAGGTCTTTCTATTTCAGACGATGGTGAAAAGCCTAATTCTTGTGTTAAAAACTGTGGTATTTCATTGTTAACGCCAGCATTGTTTTTCCCAGTCTCGGGGATCGGTGTGTGCATTTCAAGAGATGGTGTTGCACAAGTGTTCTTTTCTGTGTCAGGGTTTGCTCTGTCCGTAACAAAGGAAGATGCAAAGTCAATTACTTGAAATACATTACGATTATAGGGGTGAATACCAGTTTTGCAAAAACCAGCCTGAATGTTCGATTGTGTGAAAGCCAGAGGCATAGCAGTTTTGATAATACCTGGTATATCGTAGATTGTCATTGTTTTTTCAAGGTGACTCCGCATCCAGCCATCACAAGCAGTATTTATAGCTTTCTTGAAGGGTCCGAACACAGATCTATCCAAGGGTTGAAGTTTGTGCGAACAGTGTGGAGGAAATGAAAGCAACGTGATTCCATTTTCTTTACAAAAATCCAGTGTGTTGATGTGGATGTGTGAGGAAAGGTAATCCAGCAATAGAAACACTTTATGCGTTTGAGAAGCATTAGAGAATTTCTTAAAATGTTGGAGAAATACTAAGAACGATTCATCTTGCATCCATCCTGAAGGATTTGCAGTCCCAATTGATCCTACAGGCCCATCCCTAACAAAATGATCACGATAACAAACCCATGGAAATATAATTAGAGGAGGCGTAGTATTCCCCAAGGCATTTGCTGCAAAAGCAACTGTGACTAATGTGCCTCGCTCAGCTGAAGTAAGAGCTCACACTTGGCGTACCCCACGTCTTGTTACTACCTTGTCAGGTTTTTGGACAGTAGTGACGCCTGCTTCGTCAACATTGTATATATCCTGTGGTTCATATTTCTGTCTGTCCATAACAGTTTGCAAATTGTCATCTAAAGCTTTTACATTTGTTTTATTAAAGCTCGTTGCTCTTGAAAGGCTAGTTGCTTGAGCTACGCGAACAGAGAGTGAAGGATTTCTATTCATGAATGAACGAAACTATTCCTCGCCAGCCATTTCATTCTCGAGCCCAGTAGCAGGGCGCTTCAGATTAGTGCTAAGTTCGAAAGCTAGCTTCCGCACCTCTTTCGGAGAAAGGCCAAAATACATTTCTGCGCTTCGTGTTATATAAAGTGCCAGCTGCTGTTCCTGCTCCTCAGAGAACACTTTATTATGTGCGACATATCCCATGCTGACGCTGTCTTCATTCTGGCCTGCAGTGACTCCATCGCGTTTACGAATGTATCGTAGCAAAGACATGCGATTAACTTCGTGCATTTCTGCGGCTCTGCGTATAGAACTCCCGTTTTTCACTTCTTTATCAGCGTCTTAATATTTTGCAATGCCACACTGCCCTCTGTCAGTCTTCCTCAACGTCTTTCTGGGCATCTAGAAAAAAAATAATTATCTTTGTGTCCACAACGGTACCCAGAAAATATGTTACAACCGTACGCTTAAAACATGTCACAACCGTACTCAGGACATATGTCACAACCGTATCCAACGCACTCCTCCACGAGAAGAACATCGCAATAATACAAAATTTTCTACGTGCGAAGTAATCACTGATATTAAACTACTAATGTTTAACGTTTAACGAGAAGAAACTCTCATTACGTTATCAGTAAACATATAGCAACAATCATTAAAAGAAATGGAATCAAGAAACTTACTTTTGAATGTTGAAAAGTAATGTAGACCGCTGCTAGCGTTATTGTCGCGCGACGACTGACTCAGTGCTGTGACACAAGTCCAGACAGGCACGCCGCTTTTGTCTCCCTCCCACTCTGCACGTTATTCTTTTTTGTTTGGCTAACAACCGTACCCTGGCACAACCGTACCCAGTCTACCCTACTTACCGCAAATGTGCGAACTATCTGCGCACGCTCCCCACTCAACTCACTCCCGCCTAGCACCACCTATCTGCAGTCCTCACCCATGTCCTCCATGCTCGCTAATTTTAGATCCTAGCTGAAGGTCCAGTGTCCGCAGCTCGTGGCCGTGCGGTAGCGTTCTCGCTTCCCATGTCCGGGGTCCCGGGTTCGATTCCCGGCGGGGTCAGGGATTTTCTCTTCCTCGTGATGACTGGGTGTTGTGTGATGTCGTTAGGTTAGTTTGGTTTAAGTACTTCTAGGTTCTACGGGACTGATGACCATAGATGTTAAGTCCCATAGTGCTCAGAGCCATTTGAATTTTTTTGTAGGCCCAGTGAAATGTGCATCCACACTTATGGCTGTGGATTCACAGTCCATCGAGGTACCTTCAGTGTTGGTGCGCATTTACGTTCTACCTACTGTGTGAATCCCAAAGTGGGGAGCATGGAGGAGATGGATGGGGACTGCGTATTGGTGGCGATATGTGGGAGTATGCGCCGGCCAGGGAGGTAGTCCGCGCATTTGTGATAAACATTGGTCTGGATGGCACAGTGGCGTTTGCCTAGACAGCAGGAGATCCTGGGTTCGAGTCCAACATACATTTTCACTCACCGCCACTGATTCCGCACGAACTCCCGATGCATCTGATCTCATTGTTTCCTTCCCTTTCCTTTCCTTTCTCTCGTCCCCCTTCAGTTTACATAATATGTATCACAGCTGCGGGTCCCACAGGTGTGATACCACGCATTTATACAATCTGCCACTTGTCAAAGTCGTTTATGACTGATTTCCCCATTTGGGAACCATCTCTCCTCTGCAAATGACTGACCATTCGTCTGTGCTCCACTTACATACTTTTCTTACTGTGTCACATGTCATTCAGTGTTACAGTAGGCAGTGGTTATCAAGTTTCGGCTCAGCATTGCACAGGTCTTAATTTGAGGTTATTCATTTTTCCTTTAGGACTTGTGTGTCACTTGAAACTGTCCGTCTGATACTCTCCTGCTCTCAAAATTTTTGGGATCCCATCTTCTACCGAGGGTAAGATTGTTGGCCGATTGTCCCTCAGGAGCTCTTATGGTTAGAAGGGGTTTACTCCTCCTCTCATATCTTGTAGAATGGGCTCTTGGCTTGGTACTGGCAGTGGGGGAATTACGTCTTAGTAAGCAAAAGGGATCAGAACCGAAATTCCTGAAATCCGCGAAACGCTCCACCAGACAGGGCGGTTGTAGCAACAACGATGTGCATAGAGAATTTAATAGTTTAAAAATACACCGAGGTGACGAAAGCCAAGGGATTGCTCCTAATATCGTGTCGAACCTCCTTTTGCCTGGTGTAGTGCAGCAGCTCGACGTGGCACGTTCTCAAGTCGTTAGAAGTCCCCTGCAGACATATCGAGCCATGATGCCTCTCTAGCCATACACAACTGCAAATGTGCTGCTGGTGTAGGATTTTGTCCTCGAAATGACCTCTCGATAATGCCCCATGAATGTTCGAGGGGATCCACGTTGAAGGAGTGGACAAATTATTCGCTCGAATTGTCCAGAACGTCCTTCGAAACACTCGTGAAAATTGTGGTCCAGTGAAATGGCGCATTGTCAACCATAAAAATTCCATCATTGTTTGGGAACATGAAGTCCACGAATGGCTGAAAACAGTCTCCAAGTAGGTGAACATCACCATTTTCCAGTGTATGATCGGTTGAGTTCGACCAGAGGACAAAGTCCATTCCGTGCAATCACAGCCCACACCATTATGGAGCCACCACCAGCTTGCACAGTGCCCTGTTGACAACTTCGGTCCATGAAACGATAATTAAATCAAGACTCTACGCTGTAAACAGGCGTTGATATACATCAACAGTGACAGTTGAAAATGTGTGCCCCGATCAGGACTCGAACCCGGGATCTCCTGCTTACATGGCAGACGTTCCATCCATCTGAGCCACCGAGAGCACAGAGGATAGTGCGACTGCAGGGATTTATCACTTGGACGCTCCCCGTGAGACCAACATTCCCAACTTAATGTCGACACACTACATTCGTAGTGTCTGTGCCGATTACACTTATTATTCGCGGCAGACAATCTTACCGAGTCACGTAAGAGTTCGGGAGTACTTGTTCATCCGCACAGAAGAAGGTAAATGGCCGGTTAGCCTTAGCTATATCATGATGGTATCTGTTCTTTTGGACATGTCCGAGAGAACAGGTACATCTTCATATAGTTCAGTCTATGGCTTTGTGGGTTTGGTATCTGATCTTTCGGACATGTCCGAAAAAACAGGTACCATTTTCAGTCCATGGCTTTGTGGGTTTGTGCCTCACTCGAACCCTAACATTAGATCCTTACAACTGAAATCGGGGTCATCTGACCAGGCCATAGTTTTCGAGTCGTGTAGAGCCCAACTGATATTTTTACAAGCCTAGGAGAGACGCTGCAGGTGATGTCTTGCTGTTAGCACCGGTCGTCTGCTGCCATAGAGCATTAACGCCAAATTTCGCCGCACTGCCATACCGGATACGTTCGTCGTACGTCCCACATTGACTTCCGCTGTTATTTCACGCAGTGTTGCTTGTCTGCTAGCACTGACAACTCTGCACAAACGCCGGACGTCAAGTGAAGACCGTTGGCCAGTGCGTTGTCTATGGTGAGAGGTAACTCCTGAACTTTGGTTAAAAATGGTTGAAATGGCTCTAAGCACTATGGGACTTAACATATGAGGTCATCAGTACCCCTAGACTTAGAACTACTTAAATCTAAGGACATCACACACATCCATGCTCGAGGAAGGATTCAAACGTGCGACCGTAGCAGCCGCGTGGTTGTGGACTGAAGTGTCTAGAACCGCTCGGCCTGAAATATGGTATTCTAGGCGCACTCTTGACATTATGGACCTCAGAATACTGAACTTATTCACGATTTTCGAAATGGAATGTCCCTTGCGTCTAGCTGCAACTACCATTCCGCATTCAAAGTCTGTTAATTCCCGTCGTCCGGCCGTAATCACGTCGGAACCCTTTTGACGTGAATCACGTGAGTACAAATGGCAGCTCCGCAAATGCATTCCCGTTTTATAACTTGTGTACGCGATACTACCGTCATCTGTATATGTTCGCATCAGTATCCCATGACTTCTGTCACCTTGCTGTCAGGCAACAATCGCTGTGGGGGTAAGAACCATCTATCTGTGAAAGGGGTGCGGATGAAAAGGAGGCGTATCCCGTGACACGTGAATTACCAGAGTTTATTCATACAGTGTTTGAGAATGAGAGCACTTTCTACATAATTTAAAGCCTTAACGAATTTTTTTTCCTCGCCGACAACATCTAGGAAATGATGAAGAGAAAAAAGTTTATCGCTTACTTTTTTCCGCTGTTCATGCAATATAAGTACAGAGTGTTTGTAAATGAATATAGTGGTTTTAAAGCTTTATAATATTTGTTATATTAAACTTACAGTTGTAAATGATATGTCAAATGAAAGAGCAACTCAAACAGTTTTACCAAGAACCTTACAAATGTTGAATGTGAAGACCATTCGTCACACAGCACACATCAAGTGTATAGCTGAGTTCTTACCAAACGTTGATAAGAGTGTCTTCAGTGATTGTAGCAACAGCTGCTTCAGTCCGGTGGCTCTTCCTTCAGTTGGAAGAAGATGAGCCAGAGAACTTCATTTTCCAGCAAGATGGTGCACCACCTCACCAGCATAGCAAAGTATGCGATTGGTTGAACTTCGCTGTACCCTTGCTTTGCGTGGCCTCCACGTTCACCCGACCTAACGCCATGCGGTTTTTTCCTTTGGGGCTTCATCAAGGATCGTGTGTACGTGCCTCCGCTACCAGCAGACCTCTCTGAATTAAGAAACCGGATTGAAGCAGCTGTTGCTACAATCACTGAAGACACACTTATCAACGTTTGGGAAGAACTCAGCTATAGACTTGATGCGTGCCGTGTGAGGAATGGTGCTCACATTGACCATTTATAAGGTTCTTGGTAAAACAATTTGAGTTACTCTTCCATTTGACATATCATTTATAACTGTAAGTTTAATGTAATAAATATTATAAAACGTTACAACCCCGATATTCATTTATAAACATCCTGTATTACATGAGCCATAACGTTATAGTTTATTAGTTCTTTTCTACTAACTGCATTCGCGACGCATTCTGCAGACTGTATGTGTTAAAACTAAAAGGTAGGCACAGAAAAATTTTGTGGACAAAGTTCCGGAATTTTTTGAACGCACCCCGTACAGTGCTTTGCTCCAAACGAACTTTATCAGAAATTTCTTCCACAAATTAAGGACGATGTTTGATACTAGTTGGTTTATTTTGGTCAGCAATGCTTTTTTGCCAGCACTAGTCTGCTTTTTTGTCTTCTACGATGGAAGTTATTCGCTGATGTCTTGATCAATGTCCTATCATCCCGTCCCTTTATTTAATCCGTTGGTGGTCACTGACCACATGCAGGGCGAATGATATGTCTGAGTGGCCCATGGCTCTCAGCCATTTACTTATACCTGTGCCTCCACGCCCATATCACACAAAGTCTGGCCTTGTGCTTAATGTTTAAGACGTCATATCTCCTGCTCTACATGTCGTAACATGACATAATTTTGTAGGTGCATTCGGCGGAATATGTGCATAGTGTCTGCGAAATTTATTGCGAATTGAGTTAGTAGCACCGGAGTAATAAATTTAAACGTCCTGCATGATGCGACAGTGTTTCACGCATCTGTAGTTGCAGTCACGAACGACGACGGCCGAGTTTGGGCTCGTTCTGTGCACCTGCGTCACGCGTTTTCCGACAGCCAATGAGCGTTCAGAAACGTTCTGAGCACTCTGCTGTTAACATCGTACCTAATTCGAGCAGTAAACGTGGTCGTAGCGAGCTAGTTAGTGAAGTATTATTCCATTTGTTGCGAGTTGTCATCTCTGATGGTCGTAATAAGCCACAAATTCTATGCAAGCAAGTCAGAGATATAAGTAGCAGGACACACGCCTTCGTCAGGCGCAAAGCACGTACACAACTGGCCATTAAAATTGCTACAGCAAGAAGAAATACAGATGATAAACGGGTATTCATTGGACAAATATATTATACTAGAACTAAGATGTGATTACATTTTTACGCAATTTGGGTGCATAGATACTGAGAAATCAGTAAGCAGAACAACCACCTCTGGCCGTAATAATGGCCTTTTTACGCCTGGGCATTGAGTCAAACAGACGTTGGATGGCGTGTACAGCTACAGCTACCCATGCAGCTTCAACACGATACCACAGTTAATCAAGAGTAGTGACTGGCGTATTGTGACGAGCCAGTTGCTCTGCCGCCATTGACCAGACGTTTTCAATTGGTGAGAAAGATCTGGAGAATGTGCTGGCCAGGGCAGCAATCGAATATTTTCTGTATCCAGAAAGGTCCGTACAGGACCTGCAACATGCGGTCGTGCATTATCCTGCTGAAATGTAGGGTTTCGCAGGGATCGAATGAAGGATAGAGCTACGGGTCGCAAAACGTCTGAAATGTAACGTCCACTGTTCAAAGCGCCGTAAATCGCGAACAAGAGGTGACCGAGACGTGTAACTAATGGCACCCCATACCATCACGCCGGGTAATACGCCAGTATGGCGATGACGAATACATGCTTCCAATGTGCGTTCACCGCGATGTCGCCAAACACAGAAGCGAGCATCATGATGATGTAAACAGAACCTGGATGTATCCGAAAACATGACGTTTTGCCATTAGTGCACCCAGGTTCGTCGTTGAGTACATCATCGCAGGCGCTCCTGTCTGTGATGCAGCGTCAAGGATAACCGCAGCCATGGTTTCCTAGCTGATAGTCCATGCTGCTGCAAACGTCGTCGAACTGTTCGTGCTATCTCGCAAACGTTGCCATCTGTTGACTCAGGGATCGAGACGTGGCTGCACGATCCGTTACAGCGATTCGGATAAGATGCCTGTCATCTTGACTGCTAGTGTTACGAGGCCGTTGGGATCCAGCACGGCGTTCCGTATTACCCTCCTGAACCCACCGATTCCATATTCTGCTAACAGTCATTGGACCAACGCGAGCAGCAATGTCGTGATACGATAAACCGCAATAGCGATAGACTACAATCCAATCTTTATCAAAGTCGGAAACGTGATGGTAATCATTTCTTCACCTTACACGAGGCATCACAACAACGTTTCACCAGGCAAGGCCGGTCAACTGCTGTTTGTGTATGAGAAATCGGTTGGAAACTATCCTCATGTCAGCATGTTGTAGGAGTCGCAACCGGCGCCAACCTTGTGTGAATGCTCTGAAAAGCTAATCATTTGCATATCACAGCATCTGGGGTGTAGTGGTTCATGGTGTGGGTTTCTGTAGTCATGTCCTAGTTCATGAACCACGGGCAACGTATGAGTGGCCAAGAAAGTGGTCCCGACAGTCGGGATACCAGTTACTTTGGAATAAGGCAGGGCATGTCGGACATATTCTGAGTCGTGGTCACCTTTGTGCTCATGCGGCAAAGACTACCAAATCCACCGGTTAGTCCCTCAACCGTTAGGGGTAATACCCAATGGGACTCGGGGCTAGTAAGGCTAGCAACCTGTTTCCCTGGTACGATAAATATGATGCTGGCATCAATCAGAGCAAAATGCCTCGGACCTTTGGAGGTGACGGAGTCCCACCTCTAACTGACAAACCAGGGACTCCTAAGATACGACTTGGCAAACAAATGGTAATGAGATGGGGAGCTATTAATATCAATGGGGGCTACTCTGGGAAGAAGGTAGAGCTGGCAGAGGCTGCAAGGAAGATGGGGCTGGACATTTTAGCTGTTAGTGACATTCGGGTAAGGGGTGAGAAAGAAGAGAAAGTGGGAGAATACAAGGTCTACCTGTCAGGAGTCAAAGCAGGAATAGCATAATGGGGTGTAGGGCTTTACATCAGGAAAGAAATGGAACCTAGCGTAGTTGCAATAAGGTATGTAAACGAACGACTGATGTGGATAGATTTGACAGTGTCTAGCAAGAAAATTAGGACTGTGTCAGTATATTCGCATTGTGAAGGGACAGATCAAGATAAGATGGATAGTTTTTATGAGGCACTCAGTGATGTAGTTGTTAGAGTAAAGGACAAGGACAGTGTTCTGCTCATGGGTGATTTTAACGCCAGGATTGGAAATCGAACAGAAGGGCATGAAAAAGTTATGGGTAAATTTGGAGTGGATACGGAGGCCAACAGGAATGGGAAACAACTCTTGGATTTCTGTGCCAGTATGGGCTTAGTAATCACAAACTCCTCTTTTAAACATAAGAACATTCACCAGTATACTTGGGAAGGCAGGGGAACCAGATCTGTCATTGACTATATAATAACAGATCAGCAATTCAGGAAGGCTGTGAGGGACACACGTGTATTCAGGGGCTTCTTTGATGACACTGATCATTATTTAATCTGCAGTGAAATTGGGATTGTGAGGCCAAAAGTGCAGGTGGTCAGGTCCATATGTAGGAGGATAAGAGTGGAGAAACTTCAGGATAAAGAAATCAGGCACAAGTACATAACAGCGATCTCAGGAAGGTACCAGTTGGTTGAATGTAGTCAATTACAGTCATTGGAAAAGGAATGGACAAGGTACAGGGACACAGTACTAGAAGTGGCTAAAGAATGTCTTGGAACAGTAGTGTGTAAAAGCAGGAAGAAGCAAACAGCTTGGTGGAATGACACAGTCAAGGCAGCCTGTAAAAGGAAAAAGAAGGCGTATCAAAAATGGCTACATACTAGAACTCAGGTAGACAGAAAATGTTATGTTGAGGAAAGAAACAAAGCCAAACAGATAATTGCAGCATCCAAGAAGAAATCTTGGGAAGACTTTGAAAACAGGTTGGAGACTATGGGTCAAGCTGCTGGAAAACCATTCTGGAGTGTAATTAGCAGTCTTCGAAAGGGAGGTAAAAAGGAAATGACAAGTATTTTGGACAGGTCAGGAAAACTGCTGGTGAATCCTGTGGATGCCTTGGGCAGATGGAGGGAATATTTTGAAGAGTTGCTCAATGTAGGTGAAAATACGATCAGTAATGTTTCAGATTTCGAGGTAGAATGGGATAGGAATGATGACAGAAATAGGATCACATTTGAGGAAGTGGAGAAAATGGTCAATAGATTGCAGTGCAATAAAGCAGCTGGGGTGGATGAAATTAAATCGGAACTCATCAAATACAGTGGAATATCAGGTCTTAAATGGCTACACAGGATAATTGAAATGGCCTGGGAGTCGGGACAGGTTCCATCAGACTGGACAAAAGCAGTAATCACACCAATCTTTAAACATGGAAACAGAAGAGATTGTAACAACTACAGAGGTATCTCTTTAATCAGCGTTGTGGGTAAAATCTTCTCAGGTATTGTTGAAAGGAAAGTGCGAGTATTAGTTGAGGACCAATTGGATGAAAATCAGTGTGGGTTTAGGCCTCTTAGAGGTTGTCAGGACCAGATCTTTAGCTTACGGCAAATAATGGAGAAGTGTCATGAGTGGAACAGGGAACTGTATCTATGCTTTATAGATCTAGAAAAGGCATAGGACGGCTTCCTAGGAGAAAGTTATTGTCTGTTTTACGAGATTATGGAATAGGAGGCAAACTTTTGCAAGCAATTAAAGGTCTTTACATGGATAGTCAGGCAGCAGTTAGAGTTGACGGTAAATTGAGTTCATGGTTCAGAGTAGTTTCAGGGGTAAGAGAAGGCTGCAACCTGTCGCCACTGTTGTTCATATTATTTATGGATCATATGTTGAAAACAATAGACTGGCTGGGTGATATTAAGATATGTGAACACTAAATAAGCAGTCTTGCATATGCGGATGACTTAGTTGTGATGACAGATTTGATTGAAAGTTTGCAAAGTAATATTTCAGAGCTAGATCAGAAATGTAAGGACTATGGTATGAAGATTAGCATCTCCAAAACGAAAGTAATGTCAGTGGGAAAGAAATATAAAAGGATTGAGTGCCAAATAGGAGGAACAAAGTTAGAACAGGTGAGCGGTTTCAAGTGCTTAGGATGCATATTCTCACAGGATGGCAACATAGTGAAAGAACTGGAAGCGAGGTGTAGCAAAGCTAATGCAGTGAGCGCTCAGCTACGATCTGCTCTCTTCTGCATGAAGAAAGTCAGTGTCAAGACTAAGTTATCTGTGCACCGTTCAATCTTTCGACCAACTTTGTTGTATGGGAGCGAAAGCTGGGTGGATTCAGGTTACCTTATCAACAAGGTTGAGGTTACGGATATGAAAGTAGCTAGGATGAATGCAGGTACTAGTAGATGGGAACAATGGCAGGAGGGTGTCCACAATAAGGAAATCAAAGAAAAACTGGGAATGAACTCTATAGATGTAGCAGTCAGGGCGAACAGGCTTAGATGGTGGGGTCATGTTACACGCATGGGAGAAGCAAGGTTACCCAAGAGACTCATGGGTTCAGCAGTAGAAGGTAGGAGGAGTCGGGGCAGACCAAGGAGAAGGTACCTGGGTTCGGTTAAGAAGGATTTTGAAGTAATAGGTTTAACATCAGAAGGGGTACCAATGTTAGCACTGAATAGGGGATCATGGAGGAATTTTATAAGGGGGCTATGCTCCAGACTGAACGCTGAAAGGCATAATCAGTCTTAAATGATGATGAGCATCTTCTTCCTTTCGGTTAAATTTCACGTCTGCAGCACGTCATCTTCGTGGTGTAGCAATTTTAATGGCCAGTAGTGTAGCTCGTCTCCGTGGCAGTAATTCATGATGAACTAATGCTTCAAAGTGAAAGAAAACTATCATCATGGCTTTGACATTTGGCCTGACCTGACGAGCTTTTTTGGTCTTGGAAAGTCTTTCCCGATCCATTGCGAAGATTGAACCTTGGTCTCAACATCATAACCGTAGACCCACGTCTCGTCACCAGTTATGATTCTCTTAAGGAACATCTCGTTCTCATTTTCGCGGTCCCAAAGCTCTTCACTGATTGCGAGGCCAAGGTGTTTCTCGTCTTAAGTCATGAGCCGTGGGACGAACTTGTCGGCAACACGATGCATTCCAAGATACTGAGTCAGGATTTCGCGACATGTTCCAACTGAAATGTTACATTCTTTTGCAATCTATCGGACAGTCAGCCTTCTATTGGCATGCACAGTTTCGTTGACTTTCGTGACATGAGGGTCATCTTTCACTTCCGTCCGGCTATTTTCAGACCATGTGAACTAATCGTAACACCGAATGCGGCTTAAGCACTCATCACCATAGGCTTCCTGCACCATTTGATGTGTCTCTGTAGCGGTTTCCTTGAATTTCACGGAAAATTTAATGCAGGCGCGTTGTTCTTTTCATTCTACCATCTCGAAATCCGCAACATTAGATTAGATTAGTACTTGTTCCATAGATCATGAATGCGACACTTCGTAATTATGTGGAACGTGTCAGGTTAATAAAAGGTGTCTATACAAGATTTTACACAAAATATTACATGACAGTAAATATTTTAAATTTTTTTTTCAATGGGGGAGGGGGGGGGGGGAATTACCCACTCACTATATCCAAAAATTCATCTAATGAGTAGAAAGAGTTGCCATTCAGAAATTCTTTTAATTTACTTTTAAATGCTGTAAAGCTATCTGTCAGACTTTGGTGCTATTAGGTAAGTGACCAAAGACTTTTGTGGCAGCATAATTTACCCCCTTCCGAGCCAAAGTTAGATTTAACCTTGAGTAGTGAAGATTATCCTTTCTCCTAGTGTTGTAGCCATGTACTCTGCTATTACTTTTGAATTCGTTCGTATTGTTAATAACAAATTTCCTAAGTGAATATATATACAGTGAAGATCTCTAGCTCTTTAAATAAGTGTCTGCAGGATGATCTTGGATGAGCTCCAGCAATTATTCTGATTACACGCTTTTGTGCAATGAACACTCGTCAACTCAGTGATGAGTTACCGCAGAATATGATGCCATGCGAAAGCAGAGAATGAAAATAGGCGTGGTAAGCTAATTTACTGAGATGTAGTTCGCCAAAATTGGCAATGACCCTAGTAGTATAAGTAGCTGAACTCAAACGTTTCAGCAGATCTTCAGTTTGTTTTTTACAGTTCAACCCCTCATCAATGCATGCACCTAGAAATTTTGAATATTCTATCTTAGCTACCGATTTCTGATCTCAGTCTATATTTATTAAAGGTGTCATTTCATTTACTGTGTGGAATTGTATATACTGTGTTTTGCCAGAGTTTAATGAGAGCCCATTTGCAGACAACCACTTAATGATTTTGTGAAAAACATCGTTTACAATTTAATCAGTTAATTCTTGTCTGCTGGGTGTGATAACTATACTTGTATCATCGGCAAAAAGTACCAGCTTTGCATCTTCGTGAATATAGAATGGCTAGTCATTAATATATATGCTCTATACAGCGGTGAACAATAACCAACAGACGTACAGCAGTGAAACTTCCGGCAGTTACACATTAAATACAGGCCTGCGCAGGGATGCCAACCCCGTTTTGCTCCAACTCACGTTTGGCACGAAATTACGAAATTTTCCGGAATTTTTTGAACAGATCTCGTATGGAAGTGAGCTATGGACTGTGGCAATACCTCAAGAGAAGAGAATCGAAACGTCTGAGATGTTAAAAATTTGGTGGACAGAGAAGATAAGGAATGAAGAGGTTCTCTGCAGAATCGGTGAGGAAAGGAACGTAGGGGAAACACTGATAAGAAGGAACCGAATGGACAGGTGTTAAGGCATCACGAAATGACGTCTGTGGTACTAGAAGAAGCCGCAGAGGGTAATAACTGCAGGGGAAAACAGAGTGTGGAACACAACCAATAAATAATTAAGGACGTGCGGTGAGAATACGTTCACCACCTGTCCAGGGGGGAGCCGGCTGGTTGTGAATGCATCGCCTCGTTTTCGCCATACTCCTAGCCTCCCGTCTGAGTATCGCGTTTCGTTTTCCACGCGTCCATTGATTGCGTCCAAGCTAATCTCGCCCTACGTTTACACGGCATTCCAAATACTGCGTTCGGTAAACCGATTTCCAAATACCGCTTCGTGTTGTCCGTGTAAACAACCCAGTATCGATTCTGGAAATGCGAGTTTAGCTGTCGGATTCAGCTTCCACCATCAGCATTCGCCCCATATAAACACGTCATCGAAGGTGACTAGTGATGTCGTTGTCAGGATGGTAATTGTTTCGTAAAATACTGGTTAAATAAATAAATGTCATGTGGTTCCCAATGCAGGCATAATATTTCTTTATTTTCCTCACTCTTCATATGCGGCTGTTATAATAAAAGTACACTGTTCACAAACGTCCCGTGTGAGCTGCAATAATCGTATGGCAGCGAAAATTGTTAGATATTCTAGTGCGTTAATGCAGAAACGATTAACGCTGGGAAAAATTAGTTCCAGTTTTGGCCACCAGATGCAAAAACGGTGCTGTGAATGCAAGAAAGACGGACAGAAATGTTTCCGTATGTAATGGATTAGGAACACGACGTCTACAGAAAAGGTCAAACAAGTGAGAAACGCATCGCGTCGATTTTGTTACTCATCGCCGTTTACACAATTTCTATATCTACATCCGTACTCCACAAGCCACCTGACGGTGTGTGGCGGAGGGTACCTTGAGTACCTCTATCGGTTCTCCCTTCTATTCCAGTCTCTTATTGTTCGTGGATAGCATGATCGTCGGTATGCCTCTGTGTGGGCTCTAATCTCTCTGATTTTATCCTCATTGTCTGTTCGCGAGATATACGTAGTAGGGAGCAATATTCTGCTTGACTCCTCGGTGAAGGTATGTTCTCTAAACTCCAACAAAAGCCCTTACCGAGCTTCTGAGCGTCTCTCCTGCAGAGTCTTCCACTGGAGTCTATCTATCATCTCCGTAACGCTTTCACGGTTAAATGATCCTGTAACGAAGCGCGCTGCTCTCCGTTGGATCTTCCATCAACCCTACGGATCCCACACCAGTGAGCAGTATTCAAGCACTGGGCGAACAAGTGTACTGTAACTTCCTTCCTTTGTTTTCGGACTGCATTTTCCCAGGATACTTCCAATTAATCTCAATCTGACATCTGCTTTACCGACTATTAATTTTATATGGTCATTCCATTTTAAATCATTCCTAATGCCTACTCACAGATAATTTATGGAATTAACTGCTTCCAGTTGCTGACCTGCGATATTGTAGTTAAATGATAAAGGATCTTTCTTTCCATGTATTCGCGGCACATTACACTTGTCTACGTTGAGATTTAATTGCCATTCCCTGCACCATGTGTCAATTCGTTGCAGAGCCTCCTGCATTTCAGTACAATTATCCATTGTTACAACCTCTCGATATACTACAGCGACATCCGCAAAAAGCCTCAGTGAACTTCCGATTTTATCCACTAGGTCGTTTATATACACTACCGGCCATTAAAATTGCTACACCACGAAGATGAGGTGCTACAGACGCGGAATTTAACCGACATTAAGAACATGCTGTGATATGCAAATAATTACCTTTTCAGAGCATTCACACAAGGTTGGCGCCGGTTGCGACACCTACAACGTGCTGACATGACGAAAGTTTCCAACCGCTTCCTCATACACGAACAGCAGTTGACTGGCGTTGTGTGGTGAAACGTTCTTGTGATGCCTCGTGCAAGGAGGAGAAATGCGTACCATCATGTTTCCGACTTTGATAAAGGTCGGATTGTAGTCTATCGCGGTTGCGGTTTATCGTATCACGACATTGCTGCTCGCGTTGGTCCAATGACTGTTAGCAGAATATGGAATCGGTGGGTTCAGGAGGGTAATACGGAACGCCGTGCTGGAACCCAACGGCCTCGTATCACTAGCAGTCGAGATGACAGGCATCTTATCCGAATCGCTGTAACGGATCGTGCAGCCACGTCTCGATCCCTGAGTCAACAGATGGCAACGTCTGCAAGACAGCAACCATCTGCACGAACAGTTCGACGACGTTTTCAGCAGCAAGAAGTATCAGCTCGGGGACCATAGCTGTGGCTACCCATGACGCCGCATCGCAAACAGGAGTGCCTGCGATGGTGTACTTAGCGACGGGACCTGGGTGCACGAATAGCAAAACATCATTTTTTTATTCGGATGAATCCAGGTTCTGTTTACAGCATCATGATGGTTGTATCCGTGTTTGGCGACATCGAGGTGAAAGCACATTGGAAGCGTGTATTCGTCAACGCCATACTGGCGTATCACCCGGCATGATGGTATGGGGTGCCATTGGTTACACGTCTCGGTGACCTCTTGTTAGCATTGACGGGACTTTGAACAGTGCACATTACATTTCAGATGTGCTACGACCCGTGGCTCTACCTTTCATTCCATTCCTCCGAAATCCTACATTTCAACAGGATAATGCACGAGCGCATGTTGCAGACCCTGTATGGGCCTTTCTGGATACAGAAAATGTTCGATTGCTGCCCTGGCCAGCACATTCTCCAGATCTCTCACCAACTGAAAACGTCTGGTCAATTGTGACCGAGCAACTGGCTCGTCACAATACGCCAGTCACTACTCTTGATGAACTGTGGTATCGTGTTGAAGCTGCATGGGCAGCTGTACCTGTGCTCGCCATCCAAGGTCTGTCTGACTCAATGCGCAATCGTATCAAGGCCATTATTACGGCCAAAGGTGGTTGTTCTGGGTACTGATTTCTCAGGATCTATGCACCCAAATTGCGTGGAAGTGTAATGAAATGTCAGTTCTAGTATAATATATTTGTCCAATGAATACCCGTTTATCATCTGCATTTCTTCTTGGTGTAGCAATTTTAATGGCCAGTAGTGTAAATTGTGAATAGCACCGGTCCTGCGACACTCTCCTGCGGCACGCCTGATATCACTCTGACTTCGGAAGCCTCCTCTCCATTGAGTAGCGGAGACGTCGACGGGGTGCTGCATCCCTGAAACGACGTGACCAACAGTTGTTCACAGCAGTTCCGGTGGCATCTGAGTAACAGAACATTTGCCATCATATCAGATAGAGACCGAACGTGTCCCTGGTAAACGACTTCTTTTAGATATACCAGAGTCAGAACTAATATGGATTTAGATCAGATGATCTTGCACACCAGGCATCTGGAAAAATTCTGGAGCTAACACCTTTTGTGGAAGGTTGCATTAAGCAGATCTTTCACTAGCTGAACAACTGGAGGTGTTGCCCCTTCTTGCATGAAAGCAATGGTTGCCACAGACTTGCGCTCTTCCAAAGCAGGAATCACTGTACAAGGAGGACTCGACAACGTAGAGACGCCACGGTACACCTGATAGGTCCTCTGGGTGTATTCTCAAAGAAGAACGAACCGAGAATGAAGCTGCTTGTGAATCCACACCACACAAGTCACACACAGCAAGTGAATTTGCTTTTCGTGCCACACGGTTTAAAAGTACGGAAAATTCGGCAGTTCCGTGTATTCATTGCACCCTGTAATGTAAAATATGTGACTCATCGCTTGATGAAACCCAACTCGCTTTATTTGTTCATGAGACCCAGAAAATATTAGATACAGGCTCCCAGGTAGATGCCATTTTCCTTGACTTCCTGGAAGGCGTTCGATACAGTTCCGCGCTGTCGCCTGATAAACAAAGTAAGAGCCTACGGAATATCAGACCAGCTGTGTGGCTGGATTTTTAGCAAACAGAACACAGTATATTGTTCTCATTGGAGATCTACAGGCGTTAAAGTAGCCTCTGTCGTGCCACGGGGGAGCTTATGGATGAAACTGTACGTAATACACATATATAAACATATATATAAATGACCTAGTAGATGGTGTCGGAAGTTCCATGCGGCTTTTCGCGGATGATGCTGTAGTATACAGAGAAGTTGCAGCATTAGAAAATTGCAGCGAAATGCAGGAAGATCTGCAGTGGATAGGCACTTGGTGCAGGGAGTGGAAAGTGACCCTTAACATAGACAAATGTAATGTATTGCGAATATATAGAATCAAGGATGCTTTATTGTATGATTATATGATATGTTGCTTCTGTAAAATATCGGGGAGTATGCGTACGGAACGATTTGAAGTGGAATGGTCATATAAAATTAATTGTTGATAAGGCGGGTACCAGGTTGAGATTCATTGGGAGAGTCCTTAGAAAATGTATTCCATCAACAAAGGAGGTGGCTTACAAAACACTCGTTCGACCTGTACTTGGGCATTGCTCATCAGTGTGGGATCCGTACCAGGTCGGGTTGACAGAGGAGATAGAGAAGATGCAAAGAAGAGCGGCGCGTTTCGTCACATGGTTATTTGGTAAGCGTGATAGCATTCCGGAGATGTTTAGCAAACTCACGTGGCAGACTCTGCAAGAGAGGCGCTTTGCATCGCGGTGTAGCTTGCTGTCCAGGTTTCGAGAGGGTGCGTTTTTGGATGAGGTATCGAATATATTGCTTCCCCCTACTTATACCTCCAGAGGAGATCACGAATGTAAAATTACAGAGATTCGAACGCGCACGGAGGCTTTCTGGCAGTCGTTCTTCCCGCGAACCATACGCGACTGGAGCATGAAAGGGAGGTAATGACAGTAGCACGTAAAGTGCCCTCCGCCACACACCGTTCGGTGGCTTGCGGAGTATAAATGTCGATGTAGATGTAGATAGAATTGTGCCCAGTCACATGCCATCAACCCCGATCCGTGCCAGAAACCGAAGCGTTGCTGCAGATCATGATGTTCAGTTGCTGCACCGTCTGGATCTTGTACGAGTACCACTGTAAAACAGACAGCGAAACCTTCAGCACTATTGACCGTGGGATGGGCAATTCTCGTGAAACTGCACGAATACTAACAGTACCTGCTGCCCGATCAGTTACAGCGACGGCAACCTCGTCAGTAACTTCCACCACGATAAGACACCCCTCCCTCTTCCAGTTGCCACATCAAGGTCACCCGTGTTTTAGAATTTCATTACCATCTTCTAAAAACAGTTAATGACATCGGGCCTCTTTTCATATCTTCCAGTGGGCGATACTCTCTCAACGCAGCACTGTAACTTCTGCCGTTCACATAAAACAGTTTCACTAACAGCGCACAGTCTCTCTTTTCGATAACTGCGCTGTTCACTTACGCTATGGTTTGTGAAATGACATCAGCATGGATTTCATAGCGTCGTACGGACAGTGTATAGAACAAGATTTGCACCTAGTGGCCGAAATTGGAACTAATTTTTTTTCCAGTGTAATCGGTCGCGTATTAACGCATGACCGTATCCACCAAGTTACGCAGCTATACGATAATTAGAGCCCGTACTGGACCTCCGTGGGTACCTGCACTTTAATTATAACCACCCGATAACTAGGAATTACGGTATACCGGCAGTTTTTCAATAACTACTAAAGAGAATATAAGTGAGTAATTTCGGCGTAAGATTACGTAGATCACAGATTATGGCGATAAACCACCTTTGCGTTCCTTCCTTTATCTCCGCATTTACAAAGAAGGAGGCGATGAAAAAACAGTGCAGTTTAAGTTTGCCATTGAAGTAGATCAGATGCATCCTTTTTCGTGTCCTCCATTAGCCCTATTCTAATGTACAGAACCTTCAATACACCATTACATACAAGTCTATATACAGGGGGTCAGTGTAATTATAACGTAAAAACGATGAAGGGGGGTAATTAACATTCAAAGTCGCATATCACTGAGTTAGTGTGAAGGAAAAAAGGTATAAAATAAGCTTTCTGTTCTCAGATCTCTATCGTGGGTGAAGTGAATTATTTTACATCATTACAAGTCCCGAAGCAGAGAGAGTGGGAGACAGAGAGAGAGGGAGGGGTGGGGGCTGCAAAGTCGAAGAAGTAGGACTGTCATCCGCGTCTGGTGCAAGTCTTTCGCGTCAATTTTGTTGCTTGTTTCATGAAGAAGCTTCTCATGTGGCCTCAGGATGCTCAGTGGATCTCGTTCCAGACTGTTCCATCACACGATGACCTGAAGTGTGCACCAGGTATCGAACGCAGGATCTCCACCTTACAAGTCAGAGACGCCAACGGCTAGACCACAGAGGCAGCCAAAATATTCGTAAATGTGGACGAATAGAATTTGTGTAGAGTGAAGGACGGAAGAAGAACTGGACTGACTAGCAAGTTACCTAATTACTCTCTTTATAGAAGAAAAGCACATTTTGTCTTTATTACAAGAAAAGAGATGCGTAAATGATCATGGGATGGGCACCACACTCTTTTAGATGCTTTTCTGGTGTGCTTACACGTACACTACTGGCCATTAAAATTGCTACACCATGAAGATGACGTGCTAAAGACGCGAAATGTAACCGACAGGAAGAAGATACTGTGATATGCGAATAATTAGCGTTTCAGAGCATTCACACGAGGTTGGCGCCGGTGGCGACTCCTACAACATGCTGACACGAGGAAAGTTTCCGACCGATTTCTGCCGGCCAGGATGGCCGAGCGGTTCTAGGCGCTACAGTCTGGAACCGCGAGACCACTACGGTCGCAGGTTCGATCCTGCCTCGGACATGGATGTGCGTGATGTCCTTAGGTTAGTTTGGTTTAAGTAGTTCTAAGTTCTAGGGGACTGATGACCTCAGCTGTTAAGTCCCATAGTCCTCAGAGCCATTTGAATCAACCGATTTCTCGTACACAAACAGCAACTGAACGGCGTTTCCTGGTGAAACGTTGTTGTGATGCCTCGAGTAAGGAGGAGAAATGCATACCATCACGTTTCCGCCTTTGATAAAAGTCGGATTGTAGCCTATCGCGTTTATCGTATCGCGGCATTGCTGCTCGCGTTGGTCTAGATCCAATGACTGTTAGCAGAATATGGAATCGGTGGTTTCAGAAGGCTAATAGGGAACGCCGTGCTGGATCCCAACAGCCTCGTATCACTAGCAGTGGAGATGACAGACATCTTACCCGCATGATTATAACGGATCGTGCAGCCACGTCTCGATCACTGAGTCAACAGATGGGGACGTATGCAAGATAACAACCATCTGCACGAACAATTCGACGACGTTTTCAGCAGCATGGACTATCAGCTCGGAGACCGTGGCTGCGGTTTCCCTTGACGCTGCATCACAGACAGGAGCGCCTGCGATGGTGTAGTCAACGACGAACCTGGGTGCACCAATGGCAAAACGTCATGTTTTCGGATGAATTCAGGTTCTGTTTACGGCATCCTGATGGTCGCATCCGTGTTTGGCGACATCGCGGTGAAACCACATTGGAAGCGTGTATTCGTCAACGCCATACTGGCGTATCACCCGGCGTTATGGTATGGGGTGCCATTGGTTACACGTCTCGGTCACCTCTTTTCCGCATTGACGGGACTTTGAACAGTGCACGTTACATTTCAGATGTGTTACGACCTGTGGCTCTACTCTTCATTCGATCCCTGCGAAACCCTACATTTCAGCAGGATAATGCACGACCGCATGTTTCAGGTCCTGTACGGGCCTTTCTGGATACAGAAAATGTTCGACTGCTGTCCTGGCCAGTACATTCTCCAGATCTCTCACCAATTGAAAACGCCTGGTCCAAGGTGGCCGAGCTACTGGCTCGTCACTATATGCCAATCACTACTCTTGATGAACTGTGGTATCGTGTTGAAGCTGCATGGGTAGCTGTACCTGTACACGCCATCCAAGCTCTGTTTGACTCAATGCCCAGGCGTATCAAGACCGTTATTACGGCCAGAGGTGGTTGTTCTGGGTACTGATTTCTCAGGATCTATTCACGCAAATTGCGTGAAAATGTAATCACATGTCAGTTCTAATATAACATATTTGTCTAATGAATACCCGTTTATCATCTGCATTTCTTCTTGGTGTAGCAATTTTAATGGCCAGTAGTATAGGAAGAGCTTTGTACACTCCGTTCATGACCCGTAGTTTGTATGAATTGTGTGATTTGCTCGTAGATATTTGTTACTGCATACTACTGGAAATCTATCAAGGATTTTCTACGTTGTGCTCTATAGCTTTCCAAAGGTGTAAATAAGCGTTGTTAAGCTGGTGGCAGGATAGGCCCCAATGATTTTGTCGCCTCGTGAGGAATTTTCAAGCAGCACTTTCTTCATCGCCCCTCCCCATCACCGGTAGCCCCATCCTTGCATTTTCAGACATAGTCAACTGTGGCGTCACCGCCAGACACCACACTTGCTAGGTGGTAGCCTTTAAATCGGCCGCGGTCCGTTAGTATACGTCGGAACCGCGTGTCGCCACTATCAGTGATTGCAGACCGAGCGCCGCCACGCGGCAGGTCTAGTCTAGAGAGACTACCTAGCACTCGCCCCAGTTGTACAGCCGACTTTGCTAGCGATGGTTCACTGTCTACGTACGCTCTCATTTGCCGAGACAACAGTTTAGCATAGCCTTCCGCTACGTCATTTGCTACGATCTAGCAAGGTGCCTTATTCAGTTACTATAATTACTACCTTCAAGAATGTATTCTGAACAGATAATATTGTGAATTATGTACCGTCAAGAGCGACGTTCATCATTAATGGATAAAAGTTAAGTATCAAACTAATTACGTCCGCTTTCTGAATTCTCATTCCTTGTCATGTTCCAGACCTCAAATCAGTATAGTTCTTCCCTCATCACGCCAGCGTGCGTTAGCTAAAACGCGTGCATTTCGGCCTCCACTCGTAACACGGTGTTGGCTCTTCTGCTAACACAAAATCAACCTTCTTCACAATGTCATGCTTCCATGACGTCTTATTTTACGTATGACACTTACTCATACATCTTCTTCACGTGAATATGCCTTTTAAGATTAGAGCCAGGTATGAGGCACTAATCAGTGGAACAGAAGTGAAATTTTTACAGTAGAATACATTTTGAATTATAACCCCCAAATTGATTATGCAACCAAAGTTAAGTTAATTCACTAGCAGAGTATAGAATTTAAATATGTTATCTTTTTCTAGCTTCCTGAGTGGAGATGAACTCGTGGTGCGAGATCTGTAGCAACCAGCGCAGCTGAGTGCTACGTTGTTGGCGGTATCGTTGTCGCTTCTGGAGGATCACTTTGGGGGCCCCGTTGTGGCTCTGTGGTACCCAGAGGCCACTGGCACAGGCCTCGACTGGCCGCCATGTTATCCGGATCTGAACACACGCGACTTCTTTTTGTGTGGCTGCATTAAAGGCTTGCCGAGATGAAAACAGCCACTCAGGAGATCATCGACAGCATCGATGTTCAGACGCTTCAACGGATCGTGCAGAATTTCGCTATTCGTCTGCACCACATCATCGTCAACGATGGCAGGCATATCGAACATGTCATAACCTAAATCCCAACATCTGTAGTGACTAGTCCATTAAATTTGGAGTATTCAGCCGCTCAAAATAAAATTTCCTCCACTGATATTTCGGGCACGTATCGTCCGGCCATCCTCAGAGTGAGTCACAAGACTGACGACAAGATGCCAAGTGCGGCCTTAAGTATTTATTTGCGCGGCTGCATGGCCGAAAATTTTCTAGCTTCCTGAGTGGAGATGAACTCGTGGTGCGAGATCTGTAGCAACCAGCGCAGCTGAGTGCTACGTTGTTGGCGGTATCGTTGTCGCTTCTGGAGGAGTACTTTGGGGGCCGCGCTGTGGCTCTGTGGTAGCCACCGGCCACTGGCACAGGCCTCGATTGGCCTTTTTGTGTGGCTGTATTAAAGGCTTGCCGAGATGAAAACAGGCACTCAGGAGATCATCGACAGCATCGATGTTCAGACGCTTCAACGGATCGTGCAGAATTTCGCTATTCGTCTGCACCACATCATCGTCAACGATGGCAGGCATATCGAACATGTCATAACCTAAATCCCAACATCTGTAGTGACTAGTCCATTAAATTTGGAGTATTCAGCCGCTCAAAATAAAATTTCCTCCACTGATATTTCGGGCACGTATCGTCCGGCCATCCTCAGAGTGAGTCACAAGACTGACGACAAGATGCCAAGTGCGGCCTTAAGTATTTATTTGCGCGGCTGCATGGCCGAAAATTTTCTAGCTTCCTGAGTGGAGATGAACTCGTGGTGCGAGATCTGTAGCAACCAGCGCAGCTGAGTGCTACGTTGTTGGCGGTATCGTTGTCGCTTCTGGAGGAGTACTTTGGGGGCCGCGCTGTGGCTCTGTGGTAGCCACCGGCCACTGGCACAGGCCTCGATTGGCCTTTTTGTGTGGCTGTATTAAAGGCTTGCCGAGATGAAAACAGGCACTCAGGAGATCATCGACAGCATCGATGTTCAGACGCTTCAACGGATCGTGCAGAATTTCGCTATTCGTCTGCACCACATCATCGTCAACGATGGCAGGCATATCGAACATGTCATAACCTAAATCCCAACATCTGTAGTGACTAGTCCATTAAATTTGGAGTATTCAGCCGCTCAAAATAAAATTTCCTCCACTGATATTTCGGGCACGTATCGTCCGGCCATCCTCAGAGTGAGTCACAAGACTGACGACAAGATGCCAAGTGCGGCCTTAAGTATTTATTTGCGCGGCTGCATGGCCGAAAATTTTCTAGCTTCCTGAGTGGAGATGAACTCGTGGTGCGAGATCTGTAGCAACCAGCGCAGCTGAGTGCTACGTTGTTGGCGGTATCGTTGTCGCTTCTGGAGGAGTACTTTGGGGGCCGCGCTGTGGCTCTGTGGTAGCCACCGGCCACTGGCACAGGCCTCGATTGGCCTTTTTGTGTGGCTGTATTAAAGGCTTGCCGAGATGAAAACAGGCACTCAGGAGATCATCGACAGCATCGATGTTCAGACGCTTCAACGGATCGTGCAGAATTTCGCTATTCGTCTGCACCACATCATCGTCAACGATGGCAGGCATATCGAACATGTCATAACCTAAATCCCAACATCTGTAGTGACTAGTCCATTAAATTTGGAGTATTCAGCCGCTCAAAATAAAATTTCCTCCACTGATATTTCGGGCACGTATCGTCCGGCCATCCTCAGAGTGAGTCACAAGACTGACGACAAGATGCCAAGTGCGGCCTTAAGTATTTATTTGCGCGGCTGCATGGCCGAAAATTAATGGACTATTAATTATGCCGCGAGAAGTTGAAAATGCAAATCTGTAGTGACGTTTAAATACTGAATAAAGTGTGTGAACGCCGTGGATTGTAGCTAATTTCCGTTTTCTTCATATACTTCAAGAACTGTCACTTGCACATTTCAAGAGTTATGTACGGCCTATGGGAGAAACGGTGTTACCAACACTGCCAAGTGCCGTACACTGCCAAGTGCCGTCTTTGCTATTTTGAAAGACACAACTAAGGCCACCAAATCTAGCACATCCTTTGTTATCCGTTTCACAATATCGTAGACAATTTCCAGCAATGTACTAGATGGTATAAATTGTTTCTATTACCAATTTATTATCAAACTTCTAACTTTCATAGTCGAGTAACAGCTAATATGGCTGTAAATTGATTCGGCTTGAACATGACAAGTGACTTATACACTGAAGAGCCAAAGAAATACAGAGATATGTATTCAGGCTGAATACGGCGCTGCGGTTGGCAACGCCTGTATCAGACAAAAAATGTCTGGCGCAGTTGTTAGATCGGTTACTGCTGCTACAATGGCAGGTTATCAAGATTTACATGAGGCTGAACGTGGTGTAATAGTCGGCGCACGAGCGATGGGACACAGCATCTCCGAGGTACCGATGAATACCGTGAATATCAGGAGCCCGATAAAACATGAAATCGCCGACATCGCTGCGGCCGGGGAAAGATCCTGCAAGGACGGGACCAACGTCGACTGACGAGAATAGTTCAACGTGACAGAAGTTCAACCCTTCCGTAAATCGCTGCAGATTTCAGTGCTGGGCTATCAACAAGTGCCAACGTGCAGACCATTCAACGAAACATTATCGATAGGGCTTTCGGAGCCGAAGACCAACTCATGTACCCTTGATAGCTGCACGACACAAAGCTTTACCCCCCCGCCTGGGCCAGTCAACACCGACATTGGACTGTTGATGACTGGAAACATGATGCATGGTCGGAAGAGTCTCGTTTCAAATCGTTTCGAGCGGATGGACGTGTACAGGTATGGAGACAACTTCATCTATCCACAGACCCTGCATGTCAGCAGGGTACCGTTAAAGCTCGTGGAGGCCCTGTAATAGTGTGGGACGTTTGCAGTTGGAGTGATGTGGGACCCCTGATACGTCTACATACGGCTGTGGCAGGTGACACGCACGTAAGCATCCTGTCTGATCACCTGCATCCATTGATGTCCACTGTGCATTCCGACGGACTTGGGCAATTCCAGCAGGGCACTGCGACACCCCACTCGTCCAGAGTGGCTCCAGGACCACTCTTCTGAGTTTAAACACTTCCGCTGGACACCAACGTCCCCAGACATGAACATGATTGAGCATATCTGGGATGCCTAGCAACGTGCTGTTCAGAAGAGATGTCCAGCCCCTAGTACTGTTACAGATTTATGGACAGCCCTGCAGGATTCATGGTGTCAGTTCCCTTCAGCACTACTTCAGACATTAGTCGAGTCCATGCCACGTCGTGTAGCGGCGCTTCTGCATGCTCGCGGGAGCCCTACACGATATTAGGCTCTTAAGTGTATTTTCTGTGGGGAGGGAATTGAGTAGACAGAAGTTGTCATTTGGGACGTCTTGGGGCCTGGTAGTGAAACCTGCCGCCTTTCGCCTTCCGACAGCTCTGCCACGGATCCGCGCCACCTGACACCTCCCTGTGATCGGGTTACGCTAAAATTAGAAAGCCGCCCACACGGCGGGCTGTATTACATTGCACTCTTTGCCTCTAAGCCGACGCCGGGCACCTTGTAATATCAGCCCCGCAGAATACGTTCGTGTTAGTCTTTGCCGTGTAATACTAACACGGATCAGTCGCTGCCATGAATTTCAATGTTCCTTTAATTTTTAACTCTGCTCGCATTCTTACACTTTATTGTACTCAGATCGAGCAATTGTCTGATACCTGTTGGATCTTCTTTACACCCCAATAACTCTGGTAAAACAGGAAGCCGAAAATGATAGGTCTCACGACATATGTTTTGCGTGGGTAGTCATAAAGTATCGCATCGAAAAAATTATGCCACAGCCCAGTGATTAAGTGGAGATGGGCTGCGCTACTTCGCTTTGACTGCTCTAATTACACTACTGGCCATTAAAATTGCTACATCAAGAAGAAATGCTGATGATAAACGGGTATTCATTTGACAAATATACTAGGACTGTTATGTGATTACGCTATTTGGGTACATAGATCCTGAGAAATCAGTACCCTGGGCATTGAGTCAGAGCTTGGATGGTGTGTACAGGTACAGCTGCCCATGCAGCTTCCACACGATACCACAGTTCATCAAGAGTAGTGACTGGCGTATTGTGACGAGCCAGTTGCTCGGCCACCATTAACCAGACGTTTTCAATTGGTGAGAGATCTGGAGAATTTGCTGGCCAGGGCAGCAGTCGAACATTTTCTGTATCCAGAAAGACCCGTACAGGGCCTGCAACATGCGGTCGTGCATTATCCTGCTGAAATGTAGGGTTTCGCAGTGATCGAATGAAGGGTAGAGCCACGGGTCGTAACACATCTGAAATGTAACGTCCACTTTTCAAAGTGCCGTCAATGCGAACAAGAGGTGACCGAGACGCGTTACCAATGGCACCCCATACCATCACGCCGGGTGATACGCGTGTATGGCGATGACGAATACACGCTTCCAATGTGCTTTCACCGCGATGTCGCCAAACACTGATGCGACCATAAGGATGCTGTAAACAGAACCTGGATTCATGCCAAAAAATGTCGTTTTGCCATTGGTGCACCCAGGTTCGTCGTTAAGTACACCATCGCAGGCGCTCCTGTCTTTGATGTAGCGTCAAGGGTAACCGCAGCCATGGTCTCCGAGCTGATAGTTCATGCTGCTGCAAACGCCGTCGAACTGTTCGTGCAGATGGTTGTTGTCTTGCAAACGTCCCCATCTGTTGACTCTGGGATCGAGACGTGGCTGCACGATCCGTTACAGCGATGCGCATAATATGCCTGTCATCTCGACTGCTAGTGATACGAGGTCGTTGGGATCCATCACGGCGTTCCGTATTACTCTCCTGAACCCACCAATTCCATAATATGCTAACAGTCATTGGATCTCGACCAGCGCGAGCAGCAATGTCGCGATACGATAAACCGCAATCGCGATAGGCTACAATCCGACCTTTATCAAAGCCGGAAACGTGATGGTACGCATTTCTCGTCCTTACTCGAGACATCACAAGAACGTTTCACCAGGCAACGCCGGTCAACTGCTGTTTGTGTGTGAGAAATCGGTTGGAAACTTTCCTCATGTCAGCACGTTGTAGGCGTCGCCACAGGCGCCAACCTTGTGTGAATGCTCTGAAAAGCTAATCATTTGCATACCACAGCATCTTCTTCATGTCGGTTAAATTTCGCGTCTGTAGCTCGTCATTTTCGTGGTGTAGCTATTTTAATGGCCAGTAGTGTATCTGCAAGGAGGTTACAACTAAACTTCCGCTACTTTAGTCAGTGTAGGAGAAAACTATTTACCGCATGAGTACCCAGATTTATAGAAATGATGTCCTGGGTCAGTGCAAGCTGAGTTTTCGTGCACTGCATCTCTGAAAAACGTTGATGTTATGCGAATAAGAAATTGTGATACTATTAGGTCTGGCATAATTTCGAGCCAGTTATTTTTTGCATTTTGGTATTCCGGTTCATATAGGTTTATTTATGGATTGTCATTTTTTATTTCCAGTTGACTGTTGCTATTTGAGTTTACGTATTGTAATTTTATCATTTGGAGATAGTAGGTGACAACCTTCGATGAACTACCTTTCCGGATGAAAATGCGCTCCGAATGTGGCTCTAAGAGTTCTTCTCCTCAAAACCACGTGATTTTTACAGTCGCGGAATTGAAAAGTTATCCCAGCCTTGGCAGACTGTTGCAAATAGCGAAGGTGAATATGTTATTGATGAATAAATTCTCTGTTATGTATATCTGTTGTATTTATTAAACCTATCGAAAAACGCTACGAACTTATGCATTAATCCATTGTTATCATAAAATGAAGAATATAACAATTTTGTTTCATTAGATGGTGTCTGACTCTCTTTCTTCTTACATACGGTTTTCGAGAGAAGGTGCATACAGTAATTCAACTATGGCGCTGAAACTACTAACCTTTAGAATGTGCAATTAAGCAACACTACAATATTGTGGACAGAATCCTTGATGAGATTCTTTCGTGTGTACAGAAGAAATTGTGCAAAACTTTAGCGAAAATGTTAAGATCGTTTATAAGAAACTGGAACAATTACGTCCAAACCTAGGTCAGCGCCAGTTCCTTCCGCTTGAGGCTGGGATTGAGGAAACATTGATGAACTGGTATGTTGTGTCGCATAGATTAGTAGCAAGTTCAATTTGAAGCACCACATTTCGAAAGCTTCTATTCTCTTCTTGTCTAAACTATTTATCGTCCAGGTTTCACTTCCATACATGGCTACACTCCATAAAAATACTTTCAGAAACGACTTCCTGACTCTTAAATCTATACTCGATGTTAATAAATTTCTCTTCTTCAGAAACGCTTTCCTTGCCATAGCCAGTCTACATTTTATATCCTCTCTACTTCGACGATCGTGAGTTATTCTGCTCCGCAAATAGCAAAACTCATTTACTACTTTAAGCGTCTCATTTCCTAATCTAATTCCCTCAGCAACACCTGATTTAATTCAACTACATTCCATTATCCTCGTTTTGCTTTTGTTGATATTCATCTTATATCCTCCTTTTAAGACACTTTCCATTCCGGTCAATTGCTCTTCCAGATCCTGTGCTGTCTCTGACAGGATTATAATGTCATCGGCGAACCTCAAAGATTTTATTTCTTCTCCCCGGATTTTAATTCCTACTCCCAATTTTTCTTTTGTTTCCTTTACTGCTTGCTCAATATACAGATTGAATAACTTCGGGGATAGGCTACAACCCTGTCTCACGACCTTCCCAACCACTGCTTCCCTTTCATGTCCCTCGACTCTTATAACTGCCATCTGGTTTCTGTACAAATTGTAAATAGGCTTTCGCTCCCCGTATTTGACCCTTGTCACTTTCAGAATTTGAAAGAGAGTACTCCAGTCAACATTGTCAAAAGCTTTCTGTAAGTCTACAAATGCCAGAAACGTGGGTTTGCCTTTCCTTAATCTGTCGTAGGGTCAGTATTGCCTCACGTGTTCCAACATTTCTACGGAATCCAAACTGATGTCCCCGGACGTCAGCTTCTACCTGGTTTTCCATTCGTCTGTAAAGAATTTATGTTAGTATTTTGCAGACTTATTAAACTGATAGTTCGGTAATTTTCACATATGTCAACACCTTCTTTCTTTGTGATTGGGCAGGCCGGTGTGGCCAAGTGGTTCTAGGCGCTTCAGTATGGAACCGCGCGACCGCTACGGTCGCGGTTTCGAATCCTGCCTCTGGTACGGATGTGTGTGATGTCCTTAGGCTAGTTAGGTTTAAGTAGTTCTAAGTTCTAGGCGACTGACGACCTCAGAAGTTAAGTCCCATAGTGCTCAGAGCCATTTGAACCATTTTTTGATCCAAAGACCTTATTTTTATCATTTTCAATTTGACTTTCTTTTACTGGATTAATGATGATGCTTGTATCATCAGCAAACAGTGTCAGTTCAGCTTCCTGTTTCAGATTGGAAGGGAGGCCGTTCACATATATCAAGAACAGAACGGGACCGATGATTGAACCCTGTGGAACACCTAATGTAATTTCAGCCCACAGTTAGATGAAGTGGCAAACTTATTTAAATCATTTGACCCATATAAGGAAACTTTTTGCTTCCTGTTCTGTAGGCATGACTTAAACCACTCATATGCTATTCCATTTATACCATAGAAGTGTAATTTCTGCAACATAATGTCATGGTTCACACAATAAAATGCTTTGGACAAGTCACAGAAAATTCCTATTTGTGACATTTTACTATTTAAAGACTCTATTATGTGGACAGTGAAATTGTATACTGCTGTCTCAGTGGATCAGCATTTTTGAAATCCGAACTGTGATTTACTAAGTATCCCATTACTGTTGAGATTGCTAACCACTCTTGAGTACATTACTTTTTCGAAGATTTTTGAGAATGCTGTAAGCAAGGATACTGGCCGATAATTATTGACATCTGAGGCGTCCCCCTCTTTGTAGAGAGTCCTGACAATGGCATATTGTAACCTGTCTGGGAAAATACCTTGAGTTAGTGACGCATTACATATTTGACTCAGAACATCAGCTTTAATTGCTCCACATTGTTTTGGTGTCTTTTTTAGTGAAGTCCGTGAATGACTGGAAATGGTCTCCAAGGAGACTAACATAACAGTCTCCAGTGCAAAGGAACCATTCCACGCCACGTAAACAGATCGCACACCATTATGGAGCCACCACTAGCTTGCACAGTGCCTTGTTCAGGACTATGGCTTCGTGGTCTTTGCACCACACTCGAACCCTACCATCAGTTCTTACCAAGCAGAATCGGGAATTATCTGACCATGCCAAGGTTTTCGAGTCGTCAACGGTGCAACCGATATGGTCACGAGCCCAGCAGAGGCGCTGCAGGCGATGTCGTTCTGTCACCAAAGACACTCGCGTCCGTCTGCTGCTGCCACAGACATTAACGTCAAATTTCGCCGCACTGTCCTAACAGATGCGTGTGTCGCACGCCCCACACTTGTTTCTGCGGTTATTTCATGCGGTTTTGCTTGTCTGTTAGCACATCAACTCTACGCAAAAGCCGCTGCTCCCGGTAGTTAAGTGAAGGCCATCGGTCGCTGCGTTGTCCCTGCTGATAGGTAACCGGGCACACCGTTGACGCTGTGGATCGCGGAATATTAAATTGCCGAAATGGAATGCCCGATGCGTCTAGCTACAACTACCATTCCGCGTTCGAATTCTGTTAATTCCCGCCATGCGGCCACAATCACGTCTGAAACCTTTTTCAAATGAATCACCAAAGTGCAAACGACAGCTCCGCCAATGTACTGCACTTTTATATCTTGTGTGCGCTATCCTATCGCCTTCTGCACATGAGTACACCCCTATCCCACGACTTTCGTTAGTTCAATGTATACTTTACGAAAATATTTCTAACATATTTTATTCCTGGTATAAATACAGCAGTCAGTTGTGTTCAAAATGTTCAAATGTGTGTGAAATCTTATGGGACTTAACTGCTAAGGTCATCAGTCCCTAAGCTTACACACTACTTAACCTAAATTATCCTAAGGAGAAACACACACACCCATGCCCGAGGGAGGACTCGAACCTCCGCCAGGATCAGCCGCACAGTCCATGACTGCAGCGCCTTAGAGTCGGTTGTGTACAAGGACATTACGGAAAGTAAAGATACAATGGCTCGCAGTCCTTAAACAGAACATTTATTTAGAAAACGTCAGTTACATCTTATTAACTGGATTATTTGTTATTTTTCGACATAATCACGCCAGTTATCCAAAAATATGTTAAGTTGGTGCACAAGCTTTTGTATCCCACAGTCATAGAAGGTTGCTGTCTGTTGTCGGAACAACATTTCAACTTCATCTTTGATCTCTTTATCGTCGTGGAATGATTTTCCACCAAGATGTGACTTTAGGTAATGGAAGACATGGAAGTTGGTGTGCGCAAGGTCCAGGCTGTATGGTGGATGGTCCAGTATGTACCATTTGAATTGTTTGAGTAGTGCTTTGGTTGCGAGTGCTGTGTGAGGCCGAGCGTTGTCATGAAGCAAGCGGACTCCACTGCTTTTGTTTTGAATTGGCCTTCTAAGACGTTTCAAAGTCTGGCAATATGCAGCAGCATTAATTGTCGTTTCAGGGGGCATAAATTCCAACAGAAGAATGCCTTGTCTACCCCAAAAAACAGAAGCAATGATTTTCTTCGCTGAAATCGACGTTTTGCATTCCTTGGCTTTTGGTGAATTTGAATGGCGCCATTGCATTGATTGTTGCTTGGATTCAGGTGTATGGTGATAAACCCACGTCTCGTCAGCTTTCACAATGTGATCAAGGAACTTATCACGTGCTTCAGCATAGTGTGTGAGGAAGTCGAGTAACAAAGCCCATCCTTTTCTTTTTGTGTTCTTCCCGTAACAGTTTTGGAACTCAGCGTGCACACAATTTACTGTACCCTAACTTGACAGTCACAACGTCATAAACAGTTGTCATTGACATGTCTGGTATGATCTGAAGCAATTCTTTCAATGTGAGAAGTCTATTCGCACGAATTGCTTCCTCCGTTTTCTGAAGAATGGCATCAGAGATCACAGATGGCCGACCTGTTCTTTGTTCATCATGAACATTGGTCCTACCTTCAGAGAAATGACGACACCATTTCGTTACATTTTGTCGGTTCATAATGCTCCCATAAACTGAAACAATTTCTTTGTGAATATCTGCTGGTCGCTGACCTTTTGCATGAAGAAAACGTATGACGGAGCGTACTTCGCATTTGGCGGGATTCTGAATCGGCGCAGCCATTTTAAATACGACCTACTCCAACCAGAAGCAACGTTCAACTGCCGAAAGACCGCGAGGAGAAAGCTAACGGCTCAAGGTTAACACCAGTGTTGCCGTCTTGCTCGCCAAAACTCTTCTGTTCCTCTGGCGTACGGTGTATCTTTAGTTTCTAAAATACCCTCGTATTTCCTTTCATGAATAAAATACTGACATAAAAAATAAAATGAAAGTAGAGATTTTGTAAGCAATAATGGTGGCGAAAGTTAATTTGAAATACCGTTGCTCGGATTTCAAGGACTTCTTAAAGTTAACGGGAAGCAAATATCTGCTGAAATAAATTCATTCATCGCAGTAGTGTAGTGGCATAAATAACTGAGTGTTAAAAGCTGTGTGTGGTTATCTAAGAAAGAGTTGTGTTCTGTTTAGTAACTTTTAAGACTGCAGTGTATTATAATTCTACTGTAACTACGAATGTGCGTATGTGTTAGATTATGTTCGTTATATTATGATTTGGTGCCTAAAATTCATTTCGTTGTAATCGAAAAAGAAATGATTGTCGCAATGATTGACTCAGCATATACAAAAGTCAAAATAACCTGTAAAATTAAAATCAAGTGCGGTGACATTAGTACTGTGAGACGGAGAGGAGAGAGCAGATACGTGTAAAGAGTGCGTTAAAGGCCTCTATAAGGGGAAGGATTTACCTAGTGACGCGATATAAGAAGAAACAGGAGTCGGCAGGGAAGAGAGAGGCGACTCGAAGAATTGGAATCAGAAGTTAAAAGAGTTTCGGAAGACAATTAAATAAGGCAGAAGGGATCGATAACACCGCTTAGGAATTTCTAAAATCATTGGGGGAAGTGCCAACAAAAAGATTATTCACGTTGATGTGTAGAATGTATGAGATTCACAGTATGCCCTCAGGCTTTCGGAGAAACATCATCCACACTTTTCCGAAGATAACAAGAGTCGAAAAGTGCGAGAATTATCGCCCAATCAGCTTAACAGCTCAGGAATGGAAAAGAAAATCGTTGATCTGTCAGCTGTCAGTTTGACTTTAGGAAAGGTAAAGGCAGCAGAGAGGCAGTTCTGACGTTGCGGTTGATAACGGAAGCAATTCTGAAGAAAAATCAAGCACGCTCATAGGGTCCGTTGACCTGGAAAAAGCTTTCGTCGATGTAAAATAATACAAGATGTGCGAAAAGCTGAGAAAAATAGGGGTAAGCTATCGGAAAAGACGGGTAACATATAATATGTACAAGTAACAGGATGGAACAAAAAGAGTGGACGATCATGAACGAAGTGCTCGGATTACAAATCGTGCAAGACATGGATGCAGTCTTTCATCTCTGCTGTTTAATCTATACGTCGAAGAAGCAATGGCGTAAATAAATGACAGGCTCAAGAGTAAGATTAAAATTGAAGATGGAGGGATATCAACGGAACGATTCGCCGGTGACAATGCTATCCTGAGCGAAAGTGAACAAGAATTACAGGACCTGCTGAATACATCGAACAGTCTAATGAGTACACGATATGGACTGAGAGTAAACCGATGAAAGACGAAAGTAGTGAGAAGTAGTAGAAATGAGAACAGCAGAAAACGTAATATCAAGATTGATGGTAATGACGATGAAGTCAAGGAATTCTGCTACCTAGGCAACAAAAGAACCGACAACAGACGGGGCAAGGAGGATATGGAAAGCAGAACAGCACTGGCAAAAATGGCATTCCTGGCGAAGGGAAATCTACTAGTATCATACATAGGTCTTAATTTGAGAAAGAAAGTTCTGAGAAAGTACGCTTGGAGCGTGGCACTGTATGGCAGTGAGATACGGACTATGGGAAAACCGGAACAGAAGAAAATCTAAGCATCTGAGATGTGCTGCTACATACAAATGTTGAAAATTAGGTGGACTGATAAAGCAAGGGGTGAGGAGATTCTCCGCTGAATCGGCAAGGAAGGAAATGTATGGGAAACACTGACATCTGTTAAGACATCAGGGAATGGCTTCCATGAACTAGAGGGAGATGTAGAGGGTAAAACCTGAAGAGGAAGACGGAGGCTGGAATGCACGAAGCAAATAATTGAGTACGTAGGTTGTAAGTTCTACTCTGAGATGGCTCTACTCTGACACGAAAAGGTTGGCATGAGAAAGGAATTCGTGGCGGGTCGCATCAAACCAGTCAGAAGACTGATGACTCAAAAAAACTTTAATATTGATAATAATTATTACAAAGCATCGTTGCAATCTAAGCAGTGAGTAGTCCCAGAAATATAATCGCTTTAGCTAATGTGACCTTTAGATGCCGCACTGTGCGTCCGCCATCCTTGGACTCTTCAGTGTTGTCAGATAACACTGCGCCGTTCTTATGCTCACTAAGTGATTGCTGAAATGCACAGTAGCAGCACACTATCTGGCGCTGCTGAAGGCGCTGTGTCTACGTAGTGCGCTCACCTGCTCTTGGCCGCCGGTTCTTTGAGATTTACTGCCCAGATGGCCGCGCTGTTCCGCTGTGAGAACACGGGGCCTATCTGCCTGTATTCTACAGCAGCTCTACGTTCCCACACATCTGACAACACCTGCGAAGTGAGTTGGCTCGCTTCCTGCTGCAGGCTCCGTTCAGGCACACTGTGTGAATGTTCTATCCAGTCACCACACGTAAATGCCGTCTTGAACATGTCAGTACACTAATCTCGAAGTTTTTCGTAGAACATTGTGAAGGATAAAGCTGTCGTCAACCCAAAAGTTTGACTCAATTCCGCAGCGCTCTTCTTAGCATGGCCTGATGGTCTAGCGGTAACGTCAGATCTCTCTGAATCATGTGGAGTTACGCGCGCTTTGCACCGAATTGTTTTTTAGTATACCGGGTGATCAAAAAGTCAATGTAAATTTGAAAACTGAATAAATCACGGAATAATGTAGATAAAGAGGTACAAATTGACACACATGCTTGGAATGACATGGGGTTTTATTAGAACCAAAAAAATACAAACGTTCAAAAAATGTCCGACAGATGGCGCTTCATCTGATCAGAATAGCAATAATTAGCACAACAAAGTAAGACAAAGTAGAGAGGATGTTCTTTACAGGAAATGATCAATATGTCCACCGTCATTCCTCAACAATAGCTGTAGTCGAGGAATAATGTTGTGAACAGCACTGTAAAGCATGTCCGGAGTTATGGTGAGGCATTGGCATCGGATGTTGTCTTTCAGCATCCCTAGAGATGTCGGTCGATCACGATACACTTGCGACTTCAGGTAACCCCAAAGCCAATAATCGCACGGACTGAGGTCTGGGGACATGGGAGGCCAAGCATGACGAAAGTGGCGGCTAAGCACACGATCATCACCAAACGACGCGCGCAAGAGATCTTTCACGTGTCTAGCAATACTTTTTTTTCTAATTAAACCCCATGTCATTCCAAGCACGAGTGTCAATTTTTACCTCTCTGTCTACATTATTCCGTGGTTTATTAAGTTTTCAGATTTATACTGACTTTTTGAACACCCGATATATTAAACAAAATTAGCTATTATGTACGAAATTTTTTCTACTATGTTTTATGCACTAAAATTAACTGTAATGCTTCACAGCATTTCAGGTTTTGTGTTGGGACTTGCACAGAAAGTAAAAATGGATGACTCTGTACGAAATACACATTGTACGAAATACACATTGTATGACGTATTTGTGTTTCTTCTCGTTTGAGATGCACGATGAACACCTCTGGGGCTTCTGTAATTAGTTTAATCTTGTCTTTGCCACTATCACGGGACCAATACATAGGAGGTTGTATCATTTACTGCATTCCTAATCTAAAACTGGTTCTTAGAGACTAGCTTCGCAACGTGACCACCCCATTGCCGTTTTAACCTCCAAAACCTCTCGAGGATATCTGCTGTTAAGTGTGTTTCTCTTCTGATGTCCTTTATCCTGGCCTTGTCCCTGAGGCCTTCCAATGTACTTTCTCTATGTGGCTGGCCGTTGGGGCCGAGTGGTTCTAGGCGCTTCAGTCCGGAACTGCGCTGCTGCTACGGTCGCAGGTTCGAATCCTGCCTCAGGCATGGATTGTATGATGTCCTTAGGTTAGTTGGGTTTAAGTAGCTCTAAGTCTAGTGGACTGATGACCTCAGATGTTAAGTCCCATAGTGCTTAGAGCCATTTGAACCATTTCTCTTTTTTGCACACAATTATTTATGTTCACTAGCCACTTTCAGAGTCCCATTTTCTATATCAAAAGTTGTTACTGATAAAAAATTTTAGATTTAAAATTTTAGGTTTATCGCAACATTCTTCTTGCTCAGGATGAGTTCAAGTTGTCTGAATGTCACTAAACACGATTTCTGCAAGCGATTTTGTTAGGAAATCTGCAGTCCCTTTTATCGTACGCGGACTTACACGTGTATATGATTATCAGATAAAATTTTTCTTTTGCTGTGTCTCTGTATTTCGACTTGATGGTATCAAACCGGGTAAAATAATATAGCGGTGGAGACATTGCACATGCATTGGAATGGGCAGGGGCTCAAGCAACCCTATACCCATCTAGTTTAAAGTTTTTGTGGTTCCCCTAAATCACTTTAAGCAAGTGTATTGACGTTTCCTTTGGAAAGGATGCGGCTAGTTCCCTTCCCTACACTTCTACAATCCGAATTTCTGCTCCTGATAAGCTCGTCGTCCTTTTCGCGTTATGCCCCAATTTTCCTTCATTCCTTTTTTATTGTGTCAGCCATCTGGTGACGTTTTTCTGTACTAACGACTAGTTTCTGTATTCGTGATTAGCCCTATAAATTGCTTTGCGTCAACACGAGCTCTGTGTCTGTAAGCAGTTGCAGCAGTCAGCTGTTACCGCTGATGGGGTCAGCATTTGTTCGACAAGAATGATGTTCATGAGACAAGGAATGTGTTGCGACAACATGTGAGGGGAGAGCAACGTTTGACACTAAAGCTAGAATTTGCTTTTGAAAGGGATCTACTTCACTTTCTTTAGTCATCTCACGTGTCGTTTAACGACACACAAAAATTTTAGGTTGTAGCTAATTTCTCTCTCTGGGCATGAGTGTAGGATACACTGGCATGCTACGAATTTTGAAATGGTAGAACCATAGTGTGGCATGTTAATTACTAGGCATTAGGGCACTCTGGTTTGCTTCTAGTCTCTGACAACATCGTGTGGCAGGTGGAGACTCGGGCCCAACTAAGTCGGCAACTATTACGTCTGATATTAACCAGCCCTTTTTAATTATTCATTTCCAATGGTTTCTGTCTTTTCCCATAACGCATGCAGTAGGACGACCAGAAATGTTACGTCAAGACTTGGTAAGTATCTGGTTCCTCATCCAAAAGGAACAGGGAGGGTCCATTTTCATCATCATGATCTGAGCATAAAATTGAATCTGCGTTTATTTGCCCGTTGTTGTTGTGGTCTTCAGTCCTGAGACTGGTTTGATGCAGCTCTCCATGCTACTCTATCCTGTGCAAGCTTCTTCATCTCCTAGTACCTTCTGCAACCTACATCCTTCTGAATCTGCTTAGTATATTCATCTCTTGGTCTCCCTCTACGATTTTTACCCTCCACGCTGCAGTACTAAATTGATGATCCCTTGATGCCTCAGAACATTTCCTACCAACCGATCCATTCTTCTAGTCAAGTTGTGCCACAAACTCCTTTTCTCCTTAATTCTATTCAATATCTCCTCATTAGTTATGTGATCTACCCATCTAATCTACAGCATTCTTCTCTAGCACCACATTTCTCTTCTTGTCTAAACTATTTATCGTCCATGTTTCATTTCCATACATGGCTACACTCCAAACAAATACTTTGAGAAACGACTTCCTGACACTTAAATCTACACTCGATTTTAACAAATTTCTCTTCTTCAGAAACGCTTTCCTTGCCATAGCCAGTCTACATTTTATATCCTCTCTACTTCGACCATCATCAGTTATTTTGCTCCCCAAATACCAAGACTCCTTTACTACTTTAAGTGTCTCATTTCCTAATCTATTTCCCTCAGAATCATCCGACTTAATTCGACTACATTCCATTATCCTCATTTTGTTTTTGTTCATCTTATAGCGCCCTTTCAAGACACTGTCCATTCCGTTCAACTGCTCTTCCACGTCCTTTGCTGTCTCTGACAGAATTACAATGTCATCGGCGAACCTCAACACTTTTATTTCTTCTCCATGGATTTTAATACCTACTTCTAATTTTTCTTTTGTTTCCTTTACTGCTTGCTCAATATGAAAACTGAATAACATCCCTTCCCAGTCACTGCTTCCCTTTCATGTCCCTCGACTGCCATCTGATTTCTGTACAAATTGTAAATAGCATTTCGCTCCCCGTAGTTTCCCCTTGCCTCTTTCAGTATTTGAAAGAGATTATTCTAGTCAACGTTGTCAAAAGCTTTCTAAGTCTACAAATGCTAGAAACGTAGGTTTGCCTTTCCTTAATATTTCTTCTAAGATAAGTCGTAAGGTCAGTATTGCCTCACGTGTTCCAACATTTCTACGGAATCCAAACTGATCTTCCCCGAGGTCGGCTTCTATCAGTTTTTCCATTCGTCTGTAAAGAATTTGCGTTAGTATTTTGCAGCTGTGACTTATTAAACTGATCGGTAATTTTCACATCTGTCAACACCTGCTTTCTTTGGGATTGGAATTCTTCTTGAAGTCTGAGGGAATTCCGCCTGTCCAATACGTCTTGCTCACCAGATGGTAGAGTTTTGTCAGGACTGGCTCTGCCAAGGCTGTCAGTAGTTCTAATGGAATGTTGTCTATTCCCAGGGCCTTGTTTCGACTTAGGTCTTTCAGTGCTCTGTCAAATTTTTCACTCAGTATCATATCTCCCATTTCATCCTCATTTATATACTCTCCCATTTCCATAATATTGTCCTCAAGAACACCGCCCCTGTATAGACCCTCTATATACTCCTTCCACCTTTCTGCTTTCCCTTCTTTGCTTAGAACTGGGTTTCCATCTGAGCTCTTGATATTCATGCAAGTGGTTCTCTTTCCTCCAGAGGTCTCTTTAATTTTCCTGTAGGCAGTATCTCTCTTACCCCTCGTGAGATAAGCCTCTACATCCTTACATTTGTCCTCTAGCCATCCCTGCTTTTACCGCATACCACTTATTTTTGAAACGATGTATTTCACATACCTTGTTGAACATCATTATGATACATCATATGGTTAGACCTTAAGATATAAATATTGTGCTTTGTCCAGATCCTGTTTTTATAAAATAATCATTGTGTTAGTTTACTTCTAGTGCTCTGATACTGGTTATGTTGTCGTTTGTGCTAGTTTCCTTTCAGTGCCCCAATGTTGAAAGGTCTCGTATAATTTTAAGGTATAAGTATTGTGCTTTGTCCACATCCTGTTTTTGTAAAATAATCATTTGTGCTAGCTTCCTTCTAGTGCTCTGATACTGGTTATGTTATCGTTTGTGCTAGTTTCCTTTCAGTGCCCCAATGTTGAAAGGTTTCGTATAATTTTCTCGGCCCTTTTTTATGTTTGATTCAGACATGTGACCCCTGATGCATCCTACTGTATCAACCAGCAGTGCATGTTTATTAGTGTTTTTTTTGTCACGTTTGGTAGACTCCCAGTGCCTGCACCTATGTACACTTTTGCTATTTCTCTGTTATCTGCATGTGAAAAAAAATTAAGCACAACAGAAGGAAGAAAATGCATAAAACAACAGAGCTTTTAATGATAGTTAATTTTTATGTCTGCCGGCCGGGGTGGCCGAGCGGTTCTAGGTGCTACAATCTGGAACCGCGCGACCTCTACGGTCGCAGGTTCGAATCCTGCCTAGGGCATGGATGTGTGTGATGTCCTTAGGTTAGTTAGGTTTAAGTAGTTCTAAGTTCTAGGGGACTGATGACCTCAGAAGTTGAGTCCCGTAGTGCTCAGAGCCATTTGAACCAATTTTATGTCTGTTGAAGGTCAATTTTACTGTTTATCTGCACAGTAGTTACATTTTTTGTGTATGATGTAATCTGATGCAAAAGGATCTGATACCGTGAAAAAAGTGCGATATTTATACAGTACTTGATCAGTTACTCTCACATTCTTTACGTTACAGGTTTGTCACGATCCATCTTCTGTGCTTGGTGAGATGCATTTTTATTCTTGACCACCGAATTCCATAATTTTATGTTCAAAGAATGTCATGACCAGATTTCTAAATTTGAAAAAATCTCCTGTTACGGATCATGCGAATAACCTGCTCCATTTTGCCCGGAAAATTGTGGTGAGCCCTGGTTGAGCGCATCGCTTCTTACTTGTTGATGATAATTTTGTGGTAAAATGATTAAATGGAGGAATAGATACACGGTCATTCTTATTACACTGAAGCGCTAAAGAAACTGGTATAGTCATGCGTGTTCAAATACAGAGATATGTAAACAGGTGGCAACGCCTATATAAGTGTCTGGCGCATTTGTTGGATCGGTTACTGCTGCTACAATGGCAGGTTATCAAGGTTTAAGCGAATTGGAACGTGATGTTATAGTCGGCGCACGAGCTATGGGACACAGCATCTCCGAGGTAGCGAAGAAGCGGGGATTTTCCCGTACAATCATTTCACGAGTGTACCGTGAATATCAGGAATCCGGTAACATATCAAATCTCCGACATCGCTGTGGCCGGGACCAACGAAGTCTGAAGAAAATCGTTCGACGTGAGAGAAGTGCAAGACCTCCGCAATATGTTGCAGATTTCAATGCTGGGCCGTCAAAATGTGTCAGAGTGCAAACCATCCAACGATAGATCATCGATATGGGCTCCCGTAGCCGAAGGCTTACTCGTGTACCCTTGATGACTGCACGACACAAAGCTTTACACCTCGGCTGGGTCCTTGAACACCGACATTGGACTGTTGGTGACTGGAAACATGTTGCCTGGTCGGACGAGTCTCGTTTCAGATTATATCGAGCAGATGGACGTGTACGGGTTGGAGACAACCTCATGAATCCATGGACCCTGCAAGTCATCAGGGGATTGTTCAAGCTGGTGGAGGCTCTCTAATGGTATGTGGCGTGTGCAGTTGGAGTTACATGCGGCACCCGATACGGCTAAATGCGACTCTGACAGGTGACACGTAGTATGCATCCTGTGTGATCACCTTGCACCCATTCATGTCCATTGTGCATTCCGACGGACTTGGGCATTTCCAGCAGGATAATTCGACACCTCGCAAGTCCAGAATTTCTATAGAGTGGATCCAGGAACACGCTTCTGAGTTTAAACACCTCCGCTTGCCATCAGATTCTCCAGGCATGAATCCTTATTGAGCATGTGTGGGATGCCTTGCGACGTGATATTCAGAAGAGATCTCCACCCCCTCGTAATGTTAAGGATTTATGGACAGCCATTCAGGTTTCATGGTGTCTGTTCACTCCAGCACTACTTTAGACATTAGTCGAGTCCATGCGACGTCATGATGCGGCACTTCTGCGTGCTCGCGGCGGCCCTACACGATATTAGGCAGCTGTACCAGTTTCTTTGTAGTGTAAATTATAGATTATTATTTTTACTTTGTTTGTCGGGAGCAATTATTGGCGTACAAAACCAGCAGTAATTGTCCAATCATTGTTAATTACGTTTGGCAGTTTGTCAAAGAATACTTATTCATTATTTTACTTGCAATATTAGCGTCTTTCCTGCAACCTCCACATTCTGTTCCAAATTTAATTTCATAATTATTTTGCGTACATTCCTTCGTCGATCCCTTCACTAATACCGTCCGAGCCTCATGAGTTGGTGCTCCTTTCTTGGGGCACACCATGAAGACATTTGAAGACAAATGGATTCCAGTAAATGAGATTCCAGGCTGAAGACGTGTGTGGAGATGCCTCAGACAGTGGTGGGATGGCAAGTCTCGCCCTCCATACAGTCCGACAACCACAAATTACCGTCTGGGATGCCATTTCTTTTCACAGCAGGACCACTTTGGTTATGATTTGCGGCACCTTTACAGCCCAGCTCTACATCTAATAGATTCTACGTCACATCTTGCTGTTCTTAATGACAAGTAATCCTGCGCATTTCAGCAAGATAACATCCGACCACACAGGGCTAGAATTTCTACTGTTCGTGAAACCTTATATTGGTCTAGAAGATCACCGGATTTCCCCCAAATGAGAACGTTTGGAGCATTATGGACAGAGTTCTCCAACCAGCTCGCGATTTTGACTCGGTAATTGGGCAGAATTTGGCACAAAATACCTGAACACTACAAATAACCTCTCTATCAATCGATGCTAAGCCGAATAACGGGTTGCATAAAGGTCAGAGATAGAGCAACGTAGTATTGAGTTGCTCAATTTTCGAAGCTCTTTCTCTTGAATAAATCATCCAATATTTGTGAAATTCTAATCATTCGTTTGTCTGTGTATGTACATCAAATCTTTTTGACTTCATTTGGATAGTTCTTTCGTGTTGCGCCGTTTCTTTTTCTCTCACACTGTGTTCATTTACGTACATTGAAGGGTCAAAGAATCTGGTACACCTGCCTAATATCGTGTAGGGCACACGCGGGCGCGCAGAAGTTCCGCAACACGACGTGGCGTGCACTCGACTAACGTCTGAAATAGAGCTGGAGAGAATTGACACCATGAATCCTGCAGGGCTCTCCATAAATGTGTAAGAGTACGAGAGCATCGATATCTGTTCTGAACAGCACGTTGCAAAGCATCCCACAAGTGCTCAATAGTGCTCATGTGTGGTGAATTTGGTAGTCAGCGGTAGTGTTTAAACTCAGAAGAGTGTTTCTGGAGCAATTCTGGAGGTGTGGGGTGTGGCGTTGCCCTGCTGGAATTGCCCACGTCCGTCGGAATGCACGATGGACATGAATGGATGGACATGATTAGACAGAATGCTTATGTACGTGTCAGCTATCAGAATAATATGTAGACGTATCAGGGGTCCCATATCACTCCAACTGTACACACCCCACATCATTACACAGTCTACACCAGCTTGAATAGCCCCTACAGTAATGCAGGGTCGATGGATTCATCAGCTAGTCTCCACACCCCTACACATCCATCGGCTATATACACTTCGAAATGAGACTCATCCGACCAGGCAAAATGTTTCCTCTCATCAATAGTCCAATGTCGGTGTTAACGGGCTCCGGCGAGGCGTAAAATGGTTCAAATGGCTCTGAGCACTATGGGACTTAACAGCTGAGGTCATCAGTCCCCTAAACAAAGAACTACTTAAACCTAACGGCATCACACACATCCATGCCTGAGGCAGGAGGACGACGGATCAATCCCGTGTCCGGCCATCCTGATTTCGGTCTTCCGTGATTTCCCTAAGTCGCATGAGGCAAATGCCGGGATGGTTCCTATGAAAGGGCATGGCCGACTTCCTTCCCTAATCTTATGTCTCCGATGACCTCGCTGTCTGGTCTCCTCCCCCAAAACAAACCAAACGAAAAACCGAGGCAGGATTCGAACCTGCGACCGTAGCAGCAGCTTGGTTCCGGACTGAAGCGCCTAGAACCGCTCGGCCCCTACGGCCGGCTTGAGGCGTAAAGCTTCGTGTCGTGCAGTCATCAAGGGTACACGAGTGAGCCTTCGGCTCCAGAAGAACATATCGATGATGTTTCGTTGAATGGTTCGAATGCTGACACTTGTCGATGGCGCAGCATTGAAATCTGCAGCAATTTGCGGAAGGATTGCACTTCTGTCACGATGAGCGGTTCTCTTCAGTCGTCGTTGGTATCGTTGTTGCAGGATCTTTTTCCGGCCGAAGCGATGTCGCTGATGTGATGTTTCACCGGATTCCTGATATTCAAGGTACACTCGTGAAATGGTCGTACGGGAAAATCCCCACTTCAGCGCTACCTCGGAGGAGCTGTGTCACATCGCTCATGCGCCGACTGTAACACCACGTTGAAACTCAGTTAAAGCTTGATAACTTACCATTGTAGCTTCAATAACCGATCTAACAACTGCGCCAGACACTTCTTGTCATATACAGTGTGGTCCATTGATCGTGACCGGGCCAAATATCTCACGAAGTAAGCGTCAAAGTAACTACAAAGAACGAAACTTGTCTAGCTTGAAGGTGGAAACCAGATGGCGCTATAGTTGGCCCGCTAGATGGCGCTGCCATAGGTCAAACGGATCTCAATTACGTTTTTTAAAAATATGAATCCCCATTTTTTATTACATATTGGCGTAGCACGTAAAGAAATATGAATGTTTTAGTTGGACCACTTTTTTCGCTTTGTGATAGATGGCGCTGCAATAGCCACAAACGTATAAGAACGTGGTATCACGTAACATTCCGCCAGTTCGGACGTTATTTGCTTCGTGATACATTACCCGTGTTAAAATGGAGCGTTTATCAATTGCGGAAAAGGTCGATATCGTGTTGATGTATGGCTATTGTGATCAAAATGCCCAACGGGCGTGTGCTATGAATGTTGCTCTGTTTCCTCGACGACATGATCCAAACGTCCGGACCGTTCGCCGAATAGTTACGTTATGTAAGGAAACAGGACGTGTTCAGCCACATGTGAAACGTCAACCACGACCTGCGACAAATGATGATGCCCAAGTAGGTGTTTTAGCTGCTGTCGCGGCTAATCCGCTCATCAGTAGCAGACAAATTGCTCGAGAATCGGGAATCTCAAAAACGTCGGTGTTGAGAGTGCTACATCAACATCGATTGCACACGTACCATATTTCTATGCACCAGCAATTGCTTGGCGACGACTTTGATCTGCCACTGGACACAAGAGATATAACGGGACGATGACAGATTTTTTACACGCGTTCTATTTAGCGACGAAGCGTCACTCACCAACAGCGGTAACGTAAACCGGCAGAATATGCACTATTGGGCAAAGGAAAATCCACGATGGCTGCGACAAGTGGAACATCACCGACCTTGGCGGGTTAATGAATGGTGCGGCATTATGGGAGGAAGGATAATTGTTCCCCAGTTTATCGGTGGCAATCTAAATGGTGCAATTTATGCTGATTTCCTACGTAATGTTCTACCGATGTTACTACAAGATGTTTCTCTGCACGGCGAACGGCGATATACTTCCCACATGATGGATGTCCGGCACATAGCTCGCGTGCGGTTGAAGCGGTATTGAATAGCATATTTCATGACAGGTGGATTGGTCGTCGAAGCACCATACCATGGCCCGCACGTTCAACGGATCTGACGTCCCCGGATTTCTTTCTGTGGGAAAAGTTAAAGGATATTTGCCATCCTGATCCACCGACAACGCCTGACAACATGTGTCAGCCCATTGTCAATGCATGTGCGAACATTACGGAAAGCGAACTACTCGGTGTTGAGAGGAATGTCGTTACACGTATTGCCAAATGAATTGAGGTTGATGGACATCATTTTGAGATTTTATTGCATTAATGTGGTATTCACAGGTAATCACGATGTAACAGCATGTGTTCTCAGGAATGATATGTTCAGAAAGGTACATGTATCACATTGGAACAACCGAAAACACCGGCCGGACTGTCCGAGCGGTTCTAGGCGGTACAGTCTGGAACCGCGCGACCGCTACGGACGCAGGTTCGAACCCTGACTCGGGCATGGATGTGAGTGATGTCCTTAGGTTAGTTAGGTTTAAGTAGTTCTAAGTTCTAGGGGACTGATGATCTCAGACGTTAAGTCCCATAGTGTTCAGAACCATTTTTGAACAACCGAAATAAAATGTTCAAAGGGACCTATGTCCTGTATTTTAATTTAAAAATCCTACCTGTTACGAACTGTTCGTCTAAAATTGTGAGTCATATGTTTGTGACTATTACAGCGCCGTCTACCACAAAGCGAAAAAAGTGGTCCAACTAAATCATTCATATTTGTTTACGTACTAGACGAATATGTAACAAAAATGGGGGTTCGTATTTAAAAAAAAAAACGCAGTTGATATCCGTTTGACCTATGGCAGGACCATCTAGCGGGCCAACCATAGCGCCATCTGGTTTCCCCCTTCAAGTTAGACAAGCTTCGTTCTTCGTAGTTTTTTCGTTTGACGCTTATTTCGTGAGATATTTGGCCCGGTCACGATCAATAGACCACCCTGTACAGGCGTTGCCGACCGCAGCGCCGTTCTCTGTACTGGAATAGGCATGTCTATACCAGTTTCCTCTGTATACAGAATTTTAATTACGTTTGCACTAATAAAAATGTGAGATGAGGTACTGGGTCTCCAATGATGCAGTCATCTTACAAGGGGATCGCGTCCAGTCAGCGCCTGCAGTCAGAACGCGGGGGCAGGTGTTTGAGCGCCGGCGTCGGAGGCCATTACCCGCTGCGGGCGTCGCCTGCCCGGTGGGCGGTGAGCGAGGCGGCAGGTGTGGACGCGTCGCGCTGAGTGAGCTCCGGTGTCGGCTGAATTATGCAGCGCGCTCGCGCCACGCTGGCGGCTGGCGGCGCCACGGGCCACCGTCTCTGGAAACCGGCCGTCTGCACGCCACGCCGCGCCGGGACACGGTCGATACTAGCTGCACCGCGGACCGATCATTCTTAAGCGCCGGAGGGGCCCGGCCCAACGAGCAGCTTTCTGGTGCAATTTTATTCCGAGTATTTGTTCAGTCTTACACAGGGTGAGACAGGGCCAAACAAACTGGTAATGGTTGTTGTTGTTGTGGTCCTCAGTCCAGAGACTGGTTTGATGCAGCTCTCCAGCTATTCTTCATTTCCTAGTACCTACTGCAACCCACATCCTTCTGAATCTGCTTAGTGTAGTCATTTGTTGCTCTCCCTCTACGATTTTTACCCTCCACGCTGCCCTCCAATACTAAATTGGTGATCCCTTGATGTCTCAGAACATGTCCTACCAACCGATCCCTTCTTCTGGTCAAGTTGTGCCACAAACTTCTCTTCTCCCCAATCCGATTCAATACTTCCTCATTAGTTACGTGATCTACCCATCTAATCTTCAGCATTCTTCTGTAGCACCACATTTCGAAAGCTTCTATTCTCTTCTTGTCCAAACTATTTATCGTCCATGTTTAACTTCCATACATGGCTACACTCCATACAAATACTTTCAGAAATGACTTCCTGACACTTAAATCTATACTCGATGTTAACAAACTTCTCTTCTTCAGAAACGCTTTTCTTCCCATTGCCAGTCTACATTTTATATCCTCTCTACATCGACCATCATCAGTTATTTTGCTCCCCAAATAGCAAAACTCCTTTACTACTTTAAGTGTCTCACTTCCTAATCTAATTCCCTCAGCATCACCCGACTTAATTCGACTACATTCCATTATCCTCGTTTGGTTTTGTTGATGTTCACTTTATATCCTCCTTTCAAGACACTGTCCATTATGTTCAACTGCTCTTCCACGTTCTTTGCTGTCTCTGACAGAATTACAATGTCATCGGCGAACCTCAACAGTTTAATTTCTTCTCCATGGATTTTAATACCTACTCCTAATTTTTCTTATGTTTCATTTACTGCTTGCTCAATATGCAAATTGAATAACATCGGGGACAGGCTACAACCCTGTCTCACTCCCTTCCCATCGCTGCTTCCCTTTCATGCCCCTCGACTCTTATAACTGCCATCTGGTTTCTGTACAAATTGTAAATAGTGTTTCGCTCCCTCTATTTTACCCCTGCCATCTTTAGGATTTGAAGGAGAGTATTCCAGTCAACATTGTCGAAAGCTTTCTCTAAGTCTACAAATGCTAGAAACGTAGGTTTGCCTTTCCTTAAACTATTTTCTAAGATAAGTCCTAGGGTCAGTATTGCATCACGTGTTCCAACATTTCTACGGAATCCAAACTGATCTTCCCCGAGGTCGGCTTCTACCGGTATTTTCATTTGTCTGTAAAGAATTCGCGTTAGTATTTTGCAGCAGTGACTTATTAAAGTGATAGTTCGGTGATTTTCGCATCTATCAACACCTGCTTTCTTTGGGATTGAAATTATTATATTCCTGGTATAGGTATCTATCTCCGTATTGGAACACGGATAACCATACCAGTGTACACGGACACGGACACTCGTATAGCTATCCGTGTTCAAATACAGAGATATGGAGACTGTTAGAATACGGCGCTGTGATCGGCAACGCCTATAGAAGACAACGAGTATTTGGCGCAGTTGTTAGATCGGTTACAGCTCCTACATTGGCAGGTTATCAACTTGAACATGGTGTTACAGTTGGCGCAAGTGCGATGGGACACAGCATCTCCGAGGTAGCGATATAGTGGGGATTTTCCCGTACGGACATGTACCGTGAATATCAGGAATCCGATAAAACATCAAATCTCCTTCATCACTGCAGCCGGAAAAAATACTGCAAGAACAAGACCAACGAGAACTGAAGAGAATCGGGGGTAAAACATCAAATCTCCGACATCACTGCAGCCGGAAAAAATACTGCAAGAACGAGACCAACGAGGACTGAAGAGAATCGGGGGTAAAACATCAAATCTCCGACATCACTGCAGCCGGAAAAAATACTGCAAGAACGAGACCAATGACGACTGAAGAGAATCGAGGGTAAAACATCATATCTCCTTCATCACTGCAGCCGGAAATAATACTGCAAGAACGAGACCAACGAGGACTGAAGAGAATCGGGAGTAAAACATCAAATCTCCTTCATCACTGCAGCCAGAAAAAATACTGTAAGAACAAGACCAACGAGAACTGAAGAGAATCGGGGGTAAAACATCAAATCTCCGACATCACTGCAGCCGGAAAAAATACTGCAAGAACAAGACCAACGAGAACTGAAGAGAATCGGGGGTAAAACATCAAATCTCCGACATCACTGCAGCCGGAAAAAATACTGCAAGAACGAGACCAACGAGAACTGAAGAGAATCGGGGGTAAAACATCAAATCTCCTTCATCACTGCAGTCGGAAAAAATACTGCAAGAACAAGACCAACGAGAACTGAAGAGAATCGGGGGTAAAACATCAAATCTCCGACATCACTGCAGCCGGAAAAAATACTGCAAGAACGAGACCAACGAGGACTGAAGAGAATCGGGGGTAAAACATCAAATCTCCGACATCACTGCAGCCAGAAAAAATACTGCAAGAACGAGACCAACGAGGACTGAAGAGAATCGAGGGTAAAACATCATATCTCCTTCATCACTGCAGCCGGAAAAAATACTGCAAGAACGAGACCAACGAGGACTGAAGAGAATCGGGAGTAAAACATCAAATCTCCTTCATCACTGCAGCCAGAAGAAATACTGTAAGAACAAGACCAACGAGAACTGAAGAGAATCGGGGGTAAAACATCAAATCTCCTTCATCACTGCAGCCGGAAAAAATACTGCAAGAACAAGACCAACGAGAACTGAAGAGAATCGGGGGTAAAACATCAAATCTCCGACATCACTGCAGCCGGAAAAAATACTGCAAGAACAAGACCAACGAGAACTGAAGAGAATCGGGGGTAAAACATCAAATCTCCGACATCACTGCAGCCGGAAAAAATACTGCAAGAACGAGACCAACGAGGACTGAAGAGAATCGGGAGTAAAACATCAAATCTCCTTCATCACTGCAGCCAGAAAAAATACTGTAAGAACAAGACCAACGAGAACTGAAGAGAATCGGGGGTAAAACATCAAATCTCCTTCATCACTGCAGCCGGAAAAAATACTGCAAGAACAAGACCAACGAGAACTGAAGAGAATCGGGGGTAAAACATCAAATCTCCGACATCACTGCAGCCGGAAAAAATACTGCAAGAACGAGACCAACAAGGAATGAAGAGAATCAGGGGTAAAACATCAAATCTCCGACATCACTGCAGCCGGAAAAAATACTGCAAGAACAAGACCAACGAGAACTGAAGAGAATCGGGGGTAAAACATCAAATCTCCGACATCACTGCAGCCGGAAAAAATACTGCAAGAACGAGACCAACGAGGACTGAAGAGAATCGGGAGTAAAACATCAAATCTCCTTCATCACTGCAGCCAGAAAAAATACTGTAAGAACAAGACCAACGAGAACTGAAGAGAATCGGGGGTAAAACATCAAATCTCCTTCATCACTGCAGCCGGAAAAAATACTGCAAGAACAAGACCAACGAGAACTGAAGAGAATCGGGGGTAAAACATCAAATCTCCTTCATCACTGCAGCCAGAAAAAATACTGTAAGAACAAGACCAACGAGAACTGAAGAGAATCGGGGGTAAAACATCAAATCTCCGACATCACTGCAGCCAGAAAAAATACTGCAAGAACAAGACCAACGAGAACTGAAGAGAATCGGGGGTAAAACATCAAATCTCCGACATCACTGCAGCCGGAAAAAATACTGCAAGAACGAGACCAACGAGAACTGAAGAGAATCGGGGGTAAAACATCAAATCTCCTTCATCACTGCAGCCGGAAAAAATACTGCAAGAACAAGACCAACGAGAACTGAAGAGAATCGGGGGTAAAACATCAAATCTCCGACATCACTGCAGCCGGAAAAAATACTGCAAGAACAAGACCAACGAGAACTGAAGAGAATCGGGGGTAAAACATCAAATCTCCGACATCACTGCAGCCGGAAAAAATACTGCAAGAACGAGACCAACGAGAACTGAAGAGAATCGGGGGTAAAACATCAAATCTCCTTCATCACTGCAGCCGGAAAAAATACTGCAAGAACAAGACCAACGAGAACTGAAGAGAATCGGGGGTAAAACATCAAATCTCCGACATCACTGCAGCCGGAAAAAATACTGCAAGAACGAGGCCAACGAGGACTGAAGAGAATCGGGGGTAAAACATCAAATCTCCGACATCACTGCAGCCGGAAAAAATACTGCAAGAACGAGACCAACGAGGACTGAAGAGAATCGAGGGTAAAACATCATATCTCCTTCATCACTGCAGCCGGAAAAAATACTGCAAGAACGAGACCAACGAGGACTGAAGAGAATCGGGAGTAAAACATCAAATCTCCTTCATCACTGCAGCCAGAAGAAATACTGTAAGAACAAGACCAACGAGAACTGAAGAGAATCGGGGGTAAAACATCAAATCTCCTTCATCACTGCAGCCGGAAAAAATACTGCAAGAACAAGACCAACGAGAACTGAAGAGAATCGGGGGTAAAACATCAAATCTCCGACATCACTGCAGCCGGAAAAAATACTGCAAGAACAAGACCAACGAGAACTGAAGAGAATCGGGGGTAAAACATCAAATCTCCTTCATCACTGCAGCCGGAAAAAATACTGCAAGAACGAGACCAACGAGGACTGAAGAGAATCGGGAGTAAAACATCAAATCTCCTTCATCACTGCAGCCAGAAAAAGTACTGTAAGAACAAGACCAACGAGAACTGAAGAGAATCGGGGGTAAAACATCAAATCTCCTTCATCACTGCAGCCGGAAAAAATACTGCAAGAACAAGACCAACGAGAACTGAAGAGAATCGGGGGTAAAACATCAAATCTCCGACATCACTGCAGCCGGAAAAAATACTGCAATAACGAGACCAACAAGGAATGAAGAGAATCAGGGGTAAAACATCAAATCTCCGACATCACTGCAGCCGGAAAAAATACTGCAAGAACGAGACCAACGAGGACTGAAGAGAATCGGGGGTAAAACATCAAATCTCCGACATCACTGCAGCCGGAAAAAATACTGCAAGAACAAGACCAACGAGAACTGAAGAGAATCGGGGGTAAAACATCAAATCTCCGACATCACTGCAGCCGGAAAAAATACTGCAAGGACGAGACCAACGAGGACTGAAGAGAATCGGGAGTAAAACATCAAATCTCCTTCATCACTGCAGCCAGAAAAAAACTGTAAGAACAAGACCAACGAGAACTGAAGAGAATCGGGGGTAAAACATCAAATCTCCTTCATCACTGCAGCCGGAAAAAATACTGCAAGAACAAGACCAACGAGAACTGAAGAGAATCGGGGGTAAAACATCAAATCTCCGACATCACTGCAGCCGGAAAAAATACTGCAAGAACGAGACCAACAAGGAATGAAGAGAATCAGGGGTAAAACATCAAATCTCCGACATCACTGCAGCCGGAAAAAATACTGCAAGAACGAGACCAACGAGGACTGAAGAGAATCGGGGGTAAAACATCAAATCTTCGACATCACTGCAGCCGGAAAAAATGCTGCAAGAACGAGGCCAACGAGGACTGAAGAGAATCGGGGGTAAAACATCAAATCTCCGACATCACTGCAGCCGAAAAAAATACTGCAAGAACGAGACCAACGAGGATTGAAGAGAATCGGGGGTAAAACATCAAATCTCCGACATCACTGCAGCCGGAAAAAATACTGCAAGAACGAGACCAACGAGGACTGAAGAGAATCGGGAGTAAAACATCAAATCTCCTTCATCACTGCAGCCAGAAAAAATACTGTAAGAACAAGACCAACGAGAACTGAAGAGAATCGGGGGTAAAACATCAAATCTCCTTCATCACTGCAGCCGGAAAAAATACTGCAAGAACAAGACCAACGAGAACTGAAGAGAATCGGGGGTAAAACATCAAATCTCCGACATCACTGCAGCCGGAAAAAATACTGCAAGAACGAGACCAACAAGGAATGAAGAGAATCAGGGGTAAAACATCAAATCTCCGACATCACTGCAGCCGGAAAAAATACTGCAAGAACGATACCAACGAGGACTGAAGAGAATCGGGGGTAAAACATCAAATCTTCGACATCACTGCAGCCGGAAAAAATGCTGCAAGAACGAGGCCAACGAGGACTGAAGAGAATCGGGGGTAAAACATCAAATCTCCGACATCACTGCAGCCGAAAAAAATACTGCAAGTACGAGACCAACGAGGATTGAAGAGAATCGGGGGTAAAACATCAAATCTCCGACATCACTGCAGCCGGAAAAAATACTGCAAGAACGAGACCAACAAGGAATGAAGAGAATCAGGGGTAAAACATCAAATCTCCGACATCACTGCAGCCGGAAAAAATACTGCTTGAACGATACCAACGAGGACTGGAGAGAATCGGGGGTAAAACATCAAATCTTCGACATCACTGCAGCCGGAAAAAATGCTGCAAGAACGTGGCCAACGAGGACTGAAGAGAATCGGGGGTAAAACATCAAATCTCCGACATCACTGCAGCCGAAAAAAATACTGCAAGAACGAGACCAACGAGGACTGAAGAGAATCGGGGGTAAATCATCAAATCTCCGACATCACTGCAGCCGGAAAAAATACTGCAAGAACGAGACCAACGAGAACTGAAGAGAATCGGGGGTAAAACATCAAATCTCCGACATCACTGCAGCCGGAAAAAATACT